>NC_134027.1:167500-535794 GCF_964204645.1 Tubulanus polymorphus | reverse complement strand
CTTGTTGTTTAATATATTTCTCCTTATTTTTATTTTACAGTCATCAACATTTTAGACGAATGTCTGTTCGGGGAATTGGTGGAGGAATTTAAAAGAAACTTGGTTCCTGACAGGATACCACCACCGGTTAATCCTTTGTCGCCCGCTGCTGCCCCTCCCAAAAATCGGATTAATACGCCTCAGCAGCGGCCTATCAGATAGCTGCACACCAGATAGAATGGGAGGGCAATTACCTAAAATTACCTTAGCAATGTTAGATTAAAGCGTGCAATGACTACTGGTGATAATAAGGAATCAAACTGTGATATGCTGTCAATAGTTTGAGCAAAAGTCACATTTCAAGCAACACATGCTATTGACACACACACCAGTGAAATCGATATATCGAGTGTTCAGACACAAGACGGTAGTTTCCAGCAAGAATTATCCGTTAAAACCAAATGATAAAAACAGAGTGAAATTATCCTTTCATTTCCCAGAACAGCATCCAAATTGGAAAATTTCACAATTTATATATTTTTGACACTATAGAAGGGGCGCGGACCCATCCAGATCAAGTATTAACATCAAGCCTTTCAACTATTCCAAAAGCAAACAAAAAAATGCGGGTCCCCGGCCCTTCAACATCCAGCCCGTATACTGCTGTAGTTGTCATCATATATCATGTTTTACATAATAAAGAATAAGTGTAATAAAGTACTGAACTGTATGAAATTTTTAAATATTTTTACTTTTTCTAGATGCCTAAGGCGGTCACCCAGGCCGGTACATCAGGTGCTCCATCAGTGGTACCACCCTGACCGGTACATCAGGTGCTCCCGCAGTGGTACCACCCTGACCGGTACATCAGATGCTCCATCAGTGGTACCACCCAGGCCGGTACATCAGGTGCTCCAGCAGTGGTACCACCCCGGCCGGTACATCAGGTGCTCCAGCAGTGGTACCACCCTGACCGGTACATCAGGTGCTCCAGCAGTGTTACCACCCAGGCTGGTACATCAGGTGCTCCATCAGTGGTACCACCCAGGCCGGTACATCAGGTGCTCCAGCAGTGGTACCACCCAGACCGGTACATCAGGTGCTCCAGCAGTGGTACCACCCTGACCGGTACATCAGGTGCTCCATCAGTGGTACCACCCTGACCGGTACATCAGGTGCTCCAGCAGTGGTACCACCCTGACCGGTACATCAGGGGCTCCAGCAGTGTTACCACCCAGGCTGGTACATCAGGTGCTCCAGCAGTGTTACCACCCAGGCTGGTACATCAGGTGCTCCAGCAGTGGTACCACCCAGGCCGGTACATCAGGTGCTCCAGCAGTGGTACCACGAAGGAGGATTAAACTGAATTGTTTTTAATTTGATCATTTTTTGCAGAATTTTGGGAGCCTGATCAATACGTAATGTTTGTTTTATTTACATTGAACATGGACGCTGAAGGGCTTTCCCAGTGACATCATTATTGAGAAACCAGGTCAAGCTATGATTACTAGTTTTGCTCATTTTCACGCAGTACTTCTCAACAGCTAAGAGCTGATGGACGGAACTTTTAATTTTAATTCCAAAACCTCGAGAAAGAGAAAAGGATCGGACAGCAGTTGTAGTGAGGGAACAAGTGGACCTCGGCCGCCAAAAATAATGCAGATTTAGAGGTACAACATACATTTCAATTACGATGATAATGAGATATCAGCTGTGTTTATCCAACTACAATCTGTGTCACAGAATGCAAGACAGGACAGCATCAGAAGAAAAGACGAGTGGTTCCTCTATCTCCTCTCTCCGTCTAACAATCCCACTTACAACCTCCATTTATCCACTAAAAGTATTTTTTGTCAAATTTTTGTCACTTCGATTGATGATTCAATGAATATTTCCAAGAATTCAGATACAAGCGCTATATTTTCTGAATCCCAAGAATTTCTTTCCAAATAAGACAATTATTATTATCAAATTGACGAAGGCCAACGTGTTTTCTTTAAATAAAAGCAGCGGCAAAAAGAAGAAAGTGACACCAGTGAAAATACTAAGATTTTGCACAATTGTTGCTATTTAATAAATCCCAGAATTGAGGTAGTTGAATAACCATAAAAATTGAGATAACGATATATGATATGATATATGTAAATATGGTAAATCTAATTTTGAAATGAGTAAATGAATTATGATATATCTTTAACTAACGTTTTTGGGATGTTTTGCCCTAGTTTGTTAATGAAGATTTGTATGTTTATAAATACTAGTATGATATTCATTTCAAGTCAATTGCTATATTATACCTGATGATTAAAATAAATATAAGTTATATATATATATCCAATTTCCCAAAAAGTCTGAACAAAACTTTTTTGTGAAAGCAGGACTAGATTTACTTATCTATTTTATTATTTATTAATTCTTTATTTAATCATTTTTTTCTAAATTTTCTGTTTAACTTTTTTCGATGTTAATTAGGGTCGAAAAATCACTCCCATTACAACAATGTAATTATTTTCAATCAATTTTAACATTTTTTTATAAATGAAAACCTTTTGAACCAATGAATTTCTAATTAAGTCTAAATATGTAAGTTTTTGATTCACAATTTATCACGATAGAGAATACCTGAATGTGGTGTGTATATCGGGGATGGACTTTACATTAAAACATTCAAAAACTGCAGAAACGCCTGAACAACAAGAACAAATTAATCTAACATCGTAATATGCCTGATACAGCAGTTGAACCCTGTTTTTTGCTAGCAATCAGAAAAATATGGGGGCGACACCTGAACAGAAAAAAAACCACATACTACAGCAGAAACACCTGAAGAGATGATGGGAAGTTTGAAAACATCTCAAGACCTGTACTCCAAAAATATTGTAGTTTAATGATAAATATATCTACTTATCTTTTCCATTCAGTGATTCCCAATTCAGGTCAGTCCCTCCTGTGGCTGCTCCTATGTGCGGCTGCTCCTACTTGCCGCTCCTAGGTGCGGTCCCAGTGGATGCTCCTGCTCCTAGATGTGGCTGCTCCTAGGTGCGGTCCCGGGCGGTGTGGATCGATGACTCTAACCAGCAAATGCTAGAAAAAATAAAATTCAAATGTTACTAAGCCGGTTTGAGAGATCTAAAGAATACTGACATCGATTCAAAGGGCGCGGTATCTATTTTATAAATCTCGCTCCTCTAGAGTGTGACCTCAACTAGTCTAAGACAAAGAGTACTGGTCTCTGAACCAGCATCTTCTATTTTACCTGTATATATGTTTTAGAATGATGACCCCAGTAACAGTGTCTTCACTAATACGGAGCACGCACGTACAAGTTAGTCGTGTCACGTGGCTTTGCTGCGGAGAACGTTACGGGGATTCCCCGCCGTTCTGAACTGCTCGTTCATATCGGTTTTTTCGCCGCAGATATAGGGATGAGATAAATCAGTATCACCCGGTTCGATTCCAAAGGGATTTCAGAGATGAATTTACGCATTGTCTCAATAAGTAAATAGTTTTTTCAGAAGTTTTGAATACAATTTTTTTCGGACTAAAAACGGTTTTAGGACTCCTAAAAAATTACGAGATTAAGATTTAACAGCGGGCGAGCCGTGGTTGTCGCGTTCGAATCTGGGAAGCAACTCGCGTTCGAATTCCGCACGACACAAAAGAAGACAAAACATTGAACATTTTAAAATTATTGTGATTTTGAAATTCAGATTTAGATGACAAGTATTAAACAGTACAAACTTCAATGAAATTAAAATTTGACACCATGGCCTAGCGAGCTTGTGAGAACATTAAGCTAAAAACGGTTAAGTACAAATTGTTGTCCTCATTGACAATGGCAATAAAACTTAAAAAATTGAGAACAGGGGCTGGTTTAATAGAGCAGTATCAACATTAACCCGAGCTTAAACTCAATCTAATTGAGTTTAACCAGTCAAGAGGCAGCCACATTTGAAATGAATTGTTTAGTAAGAGTAATTTATTTCATCGTCAAAAAACATAACTTAATTCATTTAATTTTTAAAGAGTCAAAATCATTCTTAAACTGTTCAACTGTTATAACACTTACCAAACGCAGATGTTCGGGTTTCGGGAGTATTTTCACAGGAGGTGCTCGCTGTCTGGCGTCCAGTGGTCGAAAGGAAGGTGCTGGTCAGGTAAAATGGTTCGGAAGAGTTGCGGTCCATCCAAGCGATTATCTATATAACAATACCATACGATCGATATCCGGTAAAGGAATGCGCACCGATTCCATTGTGAAAAAAGTCGATCAAAATTCAACCTGAATCCGGACACAATGGCGACCGCTGACCTGTGATTATAAGAAATAGGTTATAATGGGACAAATCCGTGAACATGTATAGATTAAAATCAGAGGCTCATCGACTTTAAACTATCTACATTAAATCATTTAACTTCATTTAAAACATTTGTTCACATTATACCTAGAAGCCCTCTTGAATCGTAATTAGCCGTCCGTTGAATCGAGATGTTTTTGTATGCTCAGAATTAAAGTCAAGACTAACACTGTGGAAATGAACATATTACTAAGTCTAACCTAACTAAGTCAAACTATATGCAACTGGATTCTGTGAGCTGGATCCTGATCTGTGGAACTGGATCCTAGGAGCTGGATCCTGATCTGTGGAACTGGATCCTAATGTGTGGACCTTGGTTCTGGCTGATGTACAAACAATCATAAGTTGCTGTATGATCGGCACAACCGCGCATTCCACACCTTGACAAAAACTCAACCATCAACATAAACACATACTTTTAGTTTAATATATATTTTATTTATGATTTACAGCCACGAATTCCCAACAACTTTCAGCCTCTGGTGCTAAATTTGCGATTTAGCCACTGGACTGGGATTAACTTCGTCGGCTGCCGATCGGTGTCTTACTGTGGCAAGTGAGGTTATTGTTCACAGATTAACCGCTTATTGTTTATGTATAGGCAGCACGCGACGGTAGAGATCGTACATAGGTCGATTGTCCGACTGTGGTACGCGAGTAATAAATACTGTGGTACGCGAGTAATAAATACATCGTTTAGAAAACTAGACTGGTTGCCTGTCCAATTCAATATGGGACAGGTTTTGCCCGTCCGCCATTTTCCGCGGAATTAGAAGACGTATTGTAATAGTTAAGGATGTATGATTATATCAGAAGCGGCAGGCATAAATAGAAATGATAAGTAAATGGCGGATGTATACACGATGCGGAAGTCTGATATAAAAGTCAGACCCTGATGGGGATGTTGGTGGAATGACGAAGCTATCTACGATCTGTGTAGGGCCGGTGTGAATTTCATCAGCGGCTACAAGCGGTCAATATTCAAATGTGTAAACATATAATTTCAATATTCAAATTTTTTAGAAAATATGTTCGATATTAGGGGTATGCAGGTTTCATGAGATTAGCAATTTATAATAGCCTAGCTGTTACATACGGCTCCGCGTGCTCTGATGGCAAGTGTATTAGGTGACAATTCAATTCAATTTTTTATTGATCGTTATTACATTGAAATTCCGGGATTAAAATTCCCAAATTCAATAAAGTTTCACATTTTAAAGTAAGAAAATACAACATACAAGACACACGGGTAATTCATAGAGAATAACATAAACAAGTTATTTTAAATGACAATGTCTACTTCAACCCAGACTCAAGACTAAATTTTTAGTATATCGAGTGACAGCCAAACCCGGGCCCGGGGACCGGGCCAGCCTTCTAGGCCACACGAAGTCATGATGAAGCAGACATCAGAAGAGCTCTTTCTTCAACTATGGAGGCAATGAAGTTGCAGACCAGCTTAGAGGCAAATGTGAATGAAGTCGGTCGCAAGTTATCAATTATTGACAATCTTCAATAAAAAAAATTAAACCACTATACCTACAGTCGAAGTATCATCTACCCAATCGCCAAATGTTATAATTCCTCAAATTTCTTAAAACTTCGATTTCAAGTTTGCAAATCCACATTAGCTTATCCTAGAAATTCTACATTTTTTCGCAGGCGTCAAATAGTTTATCAAAATTAATTTTCTTGTTTATATCAATGAAGAACGAAATTTCATTAAAACTGCCGGGTAACGCTTCTGCAGGCACTTGTTTAGCGTGTGGTACCGAAAATATCGGTAACAATACATACAATACTACTACCACTACTAACATACTGAACCATGCAGCAGAGGCAACTTATTTGTTCACTCGAGGCGATTGATTGATTGATTGTTCTTTATGCGACATTGGACATCAGCAGTTGATCCAGTGAAAATAATGAATATGAGTGCTATTTCACAAAAACTATATTGATTATCTATTGTAGATTATTGTGGCGTTTTAGTGATGATTTTGTGAGTCGCAACTCGTAGGATGTTTTAAGAAATTGAAGTAATGCGTATCAAATTAGCTCAACATAAAAGAATAGATTGCAATGCATCAAGGTAAGTTTGAAAAATGGATTCTGAACCATTAATTTGTAAAGTCAATCCAGGTTTAATAATAAGTGTGATATGTATTTTAATTTCAGAATGATAACATCATGCAGTAATCAAAGAGAATAAAGAATCAGCACTAGCTGTCATGAAATGAAATTCCAAATAACAGGCGGTGAAACTCCTCGATTCTGATAAACTGATGAGGTTTAAAGAGCTGGATTCTGTGAATAACTGCACTAGCGAGCCTTCAATTTGAATTGTGATTGGATTATCTGTCTGGTCGAGACATGGTCTTTATGATTCTAAAGACACTATCATTCAAATCAGGGATATCAGGATCGTCCCAATTTGTCGATGAAAAAAAAACTACTGTTCTATGTCATGAAATACGTAGTGTCATTGTTTATTCTCTTGTCAGGGGCTGAACAAGATTTTGTACCAGAAGTGAACAATAAATATTGAATTCAGTGAAAAAGAATTGGTCGTGGTGAATTTTATAATCGATTTCTAGCAAAGTCAACATTGACAATGTGTGGTCCATGAGGAGAGAGGATATTGCGAATTTCCAGTGTGATCTGAGTAACTTGTCTTGACCAAATCTCTTAATTTGACTGTCCCAACTTGCTGTCTGTATCAGGAAATCAGTAGGCTGAGGTGGATCCAAATATCTGATCTAACAAAGCACTAAGGAATTCAGCAATTGTAAACTTTATTCAGATACTAAATATAGTCATTTTACAACACTGTATTAAAACATCAATTCACTAAATACATCCCACGAACGGTAGTTATAGGAAGGATGTCCTCTGTTCCTTCAGAATGTTCTGTATTCAGTGACGGTCGCGGCAGAGCTCACCTCGCATTAGATTTCGATCCTTGTTAGTCGGTATTTCGAGTACCAGGTAAATTATCAGCGGATTTATCTGATACTTACAGCAATTAATGTCTTTCCGATCATTATAAAGGACAATTTTAATATCACTCGAAGCCAAGCAGATTCGAAGAGACGCCATCTTAACCAGGAAGTAACTTGCTACTTAACATGTTTGACCTTATTTGACATGCATCGAAAATGTAAAATGGAGGATGGGCACAACCGGTCTCTAATGAAAGATAGAGACCGGTAAACGGTCTACAGGAAGAGACCGGCAACCAGTCTAATGTAAACTAGCAACCAGTCTACTACCAGAGGCGCGTTCGAACAAAAACCAACCAAACTGCCAAGAAAACGTGTAGATTTCGGATGTAGGAATGGAAAATGTTGGTCGCGCAGTCCAGACCTGCAGCTTGCCACCACCATTTCAGACCCAGTCTAACTGACAATGGCACAGTACTGGAGCTAACGGTGGCAACGCTGACAAATTAATCCTCGCTTGCCGGGGTTTAAATTGGCGCCCCTTATTGGTAGAAAAACAACGCATCTGATTGGGCAGAACCAATTAAACCCCGGCAAGCGAGGATAGCTAAATGCGCGGAATGGAAGGCGAGGATTACGAGTGAAGCGTCGCCGGTACTGAGGTGGTAAAGTTGCGAGACCAAGATAACTACAGGGCTGCCAACCTTTGAAAAGTCCTATCAGTAGCAAATTGAATTTTTTTCAGTAACGTTTCATTGAAATATGAAAGGAATGTTCAATTAATCAGTAATCAACGGCAAGACCTTCACAAATCAGATCAGTATTTCTCGTTATAAAATACTAACTAATACTGAAAATTAGTAACAGTTGGCAGCTCTGTAATTACTGAGGGTGAAACAAGCATCACAAGCATAGATACAGCGATGATCGTTATTTAACTCTTACTGCAACTGTTTAGCAGTTTCAAATTAAACGCAATTGTATTCATCTTAGACACTGATCATATCTCTAATTCCATCTATGACAGCCACCTTTCGACGCATGCGATTAAAAGTTATTAAGGATTAGTACAATAGATTTTTGTCGAGAGGTGGCCGCAACTGAAAGAATTTAAGACCTGTCTAAGTCTTAGAACTAATACAAATTTAAAGATCACTTCAGTCAAAACGGCGCAAACGGATTCAAACATTTGGATGGGGAAAAAACTTGAGAGGACCAAGTGGTTGAATCACCACAGATCGCACTCAGAATAAACAACACAACACGATAATAAATATATTTATTTATACACAATAGATTCCGCCAGGTTTCTTTCTGTTTTCAGTTTCTGTGAACTTGATCTACATCACCAGGCATTCCTACAATTAATACATAAACACTTATTACATTGGACGGTATTCCTGCTGTGGCAAGCGAACATTTCGATAAGTCACGCAACCATCCTCGCTTGCCTCAATGGTCAAGCGGCCACCAGTCTATATATCTAGCCAATCAGATGCGTAGCGAATCAGCGAGTGACAAACAACGTGTGATTGGGTTAATATTATAGACTGGTGGCCGCTTAGCGGCAACCTGGCTAGCGAGAAGCACTTAACTCGGTTGCCAGTTGCGAATCCAGAGTTAGACAGGCTGGGCCAAATTCGGTAATCGGTAGCTAGTCGACTAGTGGTTGGAACTAATAACCGAATGCGCTTGATTTTCGAACTATTTCCGGAATATAGTTCCGACATTTGACATGAGTTACTCGGCACCTGAGTTCCGGGACTACTATAAGTCGACTGACTCCGATAACCGAAGGTGGCCCTGTGTGTAAGGCGTAATCGTAATGCAGCCTTCGTGGTTTTCTGGGTCTACATTCAATACAATAGAATTATAAGTGAGCGCTTCAATGCCAATACATCCGTCACCGTGCGAATAAAATTCATTGTATTGTACTTATTATACAGGTAACCAGTCTAGTAGTACCAACGACCGTATAGTGGTGCCATCTGTTATGCAGCGGTACCGCATTGTTATTTATGAATAGGTTTTAAATCAAAGTACTTTAAATAATGCAATTTATGAATTTCTTTTTTCTTCTTAATAGCGCCAATTTTAATTATTGAAATGTTTAATAAAAATGAAAGTACAACTACCTTATGTGGGTATGAATCAGTCGAGTCTTCATGGGTGAATAATCTCATTTGGTAGAACTCGGATGAACTTGAAGCTGAAACACGTAAAATAACAGATATCAATTAAAACGTGTCTTCCAATTTTCTAGATGTACCCCTTATTTATTAAAATGTTACAATTCCTACCACTGTCAGATCTCAAAGAAATTATTGTCTCCAATTGAGTGTACTTGTCTTCACCACCGACTTTTATAGCCACTCAAGCAGTGGATTCATTTCTACCTGCAGCAGGTAAAAACGATTGACGCTGACATGAAAAAAAAAATAAAAAGTTGGTGCAATTGAATCAATTAAAATGCATTGAAGTGGAGGGTCACAGAGTATGCAGTGAACACAAAAAGGGTTTAGATTATGACAATTAGCCAGCTGTATAGCGTCCCTAATTCTATCAGTGACAACCATCTTTTGACTCATACAATGTATTAGAATAGAAGAGAGTTAAAATGAAGGATTAGTATTTATTATATTATAATTGAGATAGAGATGATCATGCAAGAGGTTTAGACAGAGATTCTATCAAAAGGTGGCTGTAACTGATAGCATTAAGGAGTAGCGACTGTTCTCAAGTTCATTCACAAACAGCAAATCATTATAATACAAGTTGTTTTAATTGTCTGTCAGTGGTAAATATCACTAATACGTAACTTATATATGTGTAAGGGCTCCTCAACTGTTGAATGACTGCAGAGTTCACTTCAAATCAGATATTCGTTTCAACTCATGATGACGGACACTGAAATAAAAATAACAGATTCTATGAGATTCCTCAAAACAACAGAAAATTGTCTCGATACATACATGTTGACTGTTCCCTGATCATTTCTGGCAATTGTTCATCTGGCAATTGGTCAACCCTGGTCATCTACTAGTAATCGGTCATCCCATGGACAATTGGTCATTGCCTAACAAATAATTAATGAAAATAATGAAATTGTCTCCATACACACAAACCACATCACATACATTGTTACTGACTAAACCATTGACTGTGAAGTAACAACTGGTTTTACTCATTACAGTTCAACTAACATTGATCAACACTGAAAATAACAGATTCTATAAAATCTATCTCTCAAAGATTCCTCTACAGATACATACACGACATCTGTGGGGAGTTATAACGTCCATGGTTCTCTTCTATCAGTTACAGTTCAACTAACATTGATGGAAACTAAAATGGAAAACACATTCAGTCCATAACATTATAATCATCTCAGATTCTTCTGCAGAACAGAAACAGAATAAAACAGAAAGACGTTGATACATACATGATATCTGTGGCAATATAACATCCTTGGTTCAGGTTTCTCCTAAACAGATTAAAACAAAATGGATAATCATAATAATCATTAATAATTATAATGAAACAAGTGTTTCAATTAAATTGAAATTGCCTCCATACACACACACCACGTACTGTATGTCTATAGCTATAGATTCAACCATGGACTGTAGAGTTCAGTTCAAATAAGATGTTGGTTCATTCATTCTTTACAGTTCAACGAACAATGATTGACACTGAAATGAAAACAACGGATTCAATGGCAATTATTTATCAGATTCTATTGCAGGAAATTATGAAATAAGTTGTTGAAATTCTGTTTTCATACATACCACTTATTGATACAGAATTCGAACTGTTGATTTGTTCAGTTCATCTCCTAACAGATTAAAACAAAATGGAAAATCATTTAAAACTAAGAAACAAAGTATTTCAGATTCATTGAATTAATCTCTATACACATACCATGTGTCTGTAGGTGACTCAACCAGTGGAGTTTGTACGTTAATTATTTACCAGTTCAGCTTATAATGACAAACACTGAAATGAAAATAACAGGTTCAATGATATTATAGGCCTACTTATTTCAAAGATTTAAAACACAAACTCAGTTGTTAAAATAGAATTTTGTCTGCATACAGACATACCACTAATATCTGAAGGTGACTCAAATATTCACTGTGGATCAGTTCAGTTCAATTCAGCTACTGGGTCTATTCCTTATAGTGTAACTAACATTGATCGGACACTGAAATGAGAACAATCTGTTTATTACATCTATTTATCAGATTACAGGGCTGCCAACCCCTGAAAAGTGTTATCACCAACAAATTGAGCTTTTTTCAGTAACATTTCATCAAAATGTGAATTAACTAAATCAGTATTTCTCGTAACAAAATCGTTACAAATACTGAAAATCAGTAACAGTTGGCAGCTCTGAGATTATATTACAGTCATTGTTAAATTTCTGGCTCCAAACACATACCACAGACCAGTAGTAGCTGACTCCAGCAATTCAGTTCATTATCTATAAGTTCATTCTGCATCAGTTCAGCTTAATATTGATGGACACTGAAATGAGAATAACAAATTCTACATTGTAACATTTATATCTCACAGATTCTCACAAATTGAATTCGTCTCCATACACACATACCACTCATATCTGAAGCTGACTCAAACATTGCCGGAGGAGTTGAATTCAATTCAGCTATCGGTTCTATCCTTTACAGTTAAACTTAGGACACTGAAATGAAAATAACAGATTCAATGACATCTATTTCATAGATTATGAAAAAATAAAACATATATTCATTGATAATGAAAGTTGTCCTGATACATACATGACATCTGTGGAGTTATAACATCCACGGTTCACTTCTCTGAGTTACAGTTCAACTAACATTAACGGACACTCAGACAAATCATAATAACACAGTTCCTTCTAATGGAAAATGAAATGGAGAATCATAAGAAATTAGTTGTTGGAATCAAAGTGAAATTGGCTCCAGATAGGATACATACCTCCCATATCAGTAGCCAGCACAACCATGAGTCTAATTAACAGATCATCTCCTTGGATGTTGAGTTCACCAGACAGTGTCTCACTGGAGGTAGATTCTGCAGCACTTGGATGTTGAGTTCACCAGACAGTGTCTCACTGGGGGTAGATTCTGCAGCACTTGGATGTTGAGTTCACCAGACAGTGTCTCACTGGGGGTAGATTCTGCAGCACTTGGATGTTGAGTTCACCAGACAGTGTCTCACTGGGGGTAGATTCTGTAGCACTTGGATGTTGAGTTCACCAGACAGTGTCTCACTGGAGGTAGATTCTGCAGCACTTGGATGTTGAGTTCACCAGACAGTGTCTCACTGGGGGTAGATTCTGCAGCACTTGGATGTTGAGTTCACCAGACAGTGTCTCACTGGGGGTAGATTCTGCAGCACTTGGATGTTGAGTTCACCAGACAGTGTATCACTGGAGGTAGATTCTGCAGCACTTGGATGTTGAGTTCACCAGACAGTTCTCACTGGGAGTAGATGATCTCGGCGTGAATGATAGAAAAATAATGGAAAGAAATACATGTTAGAATGTAATCATACAGTAGATAGAGTAAAGTTTAACTGCTTTGTGGTAAAAACATGTGCTTCAAATCAGGAATTGTCAATGTTCCTGAATCTATATTTCAAAACATCACGTGAAAGTCCAGCCTGCATGTTTAAGTTCATTCCAATAAAATACATTGCACGATGAGGTTACAATTTAGAATTGAATCACATAAAATACTCAAATATTTTCCCTGCTGAATTCTCTATTAAAACCTAGGAATTTCGAATATATTTCTAAGATGCCAAATTCCTCGTCTAAGCTTAACTCGCCCCTAGTGGTTTATAAAAACGACCGACACCTCTTTCTTTCTTTCTGTTTATTCTTTTTTGCGCCCGTGAATTATGCTTAAACATGTTCGAGGTGATTTTTTCAAACTGTTTTAAGGTGCGTCCCCGCAGACAACTGAGGCTAGGATAGAAATGCCCGTATCTCTTGATGCACATGACTACCTTATCGAGTAAGTGATCATACACACGATACTCTCGGGCCCCAGAATCCGCGGTTCAGTAAAGGAGCGTCCGATGCCCTCATGCTATCGTCCTCCCCGGGTGGCCTTTCGCCATCCCTGTCACCGAGCATATTCACTTAAAGGGCTACCACCCCCCTTACCGCCACCGCTATTTTTCTTCCCGCCGTCTCGCAACCACAGAAACAAGTTTAACTAAGAAAAGGAAGAACCCGAATGGATTCAATTGAATTTATACGTGCGGTCAGGTTTCGGTTCGGATCCCGAGGCACCGAGCACAGCGTATTTCGATGTGACCAGTTTGTCACCTTCCGTCGCTGATTCAGAATGAGTTGCCAAAGTGAGATTAGAAAGGAATCGGCGAAATAAATAATTTTGAAATCAACAAATAAAATATCTGGATTTCATGTATTCAATGAAAACCAATTCTAGACCTCATGATTGAACAAATGAATTTTGACAGTTATAAATTAGAAAATGGTTTGGGAAATATTGAGCCATTTGACAACCACACATTGAATCATGTAGCTAATTGGAAATCACTCAAAACATGCAGTCAAAAGGACAACTGGTCAAATTGTTGTCTTCACAGAATATCTTAGAATTTTAGGTTTAAAAAATCTAAGAGAATTCAAACCTAGATTCTGCAGCACTTGGATGTTGAGTTCACCAGACAGTGTCTCACTGGGGGTAGATTCTGCAGCACTTGGAGGTTGAGTTCACCAGACAGTGTCTCACTGGGGGTAGATTCTGCAGCACTTGGATGTTGAGTTCACCAGACAGTGTCTCACAGGGCAGCACTTGGATCAAGGGCTATTAGAGACAAAATTCCACTAATAAGAGCTCTTGGAAAATCTCATGATTTTATCCAATTTCACTGCATACATGCTCACCTGATCTGGAGTCAGCTCAGAACTGCATGTTCAGGTAACATCAACCTCTGAAATGCAAAAACAGACATTGCTTAGATTAATTTTTCAATTAAACTAATTTCTCAAAATTTGATGAGTCTCATGATGTCTATCATCCACTCAGCACGTGGGGCTAATGTAAAAATGTTTTCTGACACAGTCTGATTTGTGTCAGATTGTAACTGTAGAAGTTTCACTCATTGTTTCAGTCTAATTGAGATATAACTGATGTACATGTAACATTGAGTGTGTAACACCGCTGTAGTTTGTTCACTTATTCCTCCTCAGTTAGAAGAATGTTTGATCTCTCATCTTCATTAGCAAAGAAAATCAATCCCATCCGTCTAACTACAACATTGTAACATTTCTATCTTATTCAATCATAGAGGGAATGTCGAGTAGTATGGCGCTTGGGGATGGAATGGAAAAGGGAATGGTGTGATTGACATGTTAGGGGAGGATAGGGTATTGTGGTAAGGTAAGGTCAGGTTGGATGATGCAGGGTTGTTTGATATGGCTGGATTAGATGATCAGCTTGTTATAGAACCGGTCGAGGTGGGTGTACGTGGTAGTGTACGATGTATAGTTAGAGAGGTGTCTGACAATGAAGAAAGGTTGGTGCTGGAGGACGGTACAGTTGTGATGTTGGTATGGTTTGTGTAGAGTAGAGTGTGGTTTGCAGGGTTAGGGATAAGGTAGCCGGCATGGTAAAAATAATGGTAGAGGAAAAGTGAAAGGGATTTTGATGTTGTTGAGGTGAGGGTGATTTGGTAAAATTGGTTGGGGCGAGGTGGTGACTGCCTGGGGAGGGGCTAGGACAGTACAGGTGTAATCAGTCTCTCTTTACACATCTCAATGTCTCAAATCCTTTTAACACATTCTCTTATTCCACACAGCTATTCGCATTTTGAATTTTTCCATCATTACCGCGCAAGATAATAATCAATGGCTTTCGATTCAAATTAGCCAGAATTTTTCACGATTTACCAAAAGATGAAAACACATAGACATCTACTTTAACACATTCCATCATAAATAGCATCATCGGATAGGAATGAATTGTAAATTCACGAGTAGTGGAAGGAGCTATGGATGTGATGTCAAAAACCTACGATGAACTACTAGTTGAAAAGTAGTCGAGGATGTATTATATACACTGAAGCTGAATAAGATGATCCCAAACTAAACCTAAACAAACGAGTGAGATATCTTGAGCCCAATCTCTCCATGCCTCCCATTCACTCAAACTACTCCTCAATTCTATGTGAAATACTAGGAGACGATACCTGCAAGATGTCGAATATCAAGACACCATCAAAAATGATAAATCAGTAACAGTATTTTACATGTGTGTCACATCATTCATTTTAACAAGTGAATGATTCATGAAGCAAATGATGGCAAAACTTCTGATTCACAAATCTCTGAATACCGGTAGTTTTTACCCTACTACCAGCTTGTGAACAGCAAACTGTTGGGAAATAGACTCTGAACCCAAAATACATTGTTAGTAAACTCAAGGTTTACCGTAAATGATTTCCATTATTGATCACTTTACACCCAGTCAAGTAAAGGAAACTTACCACCTCCTCTCTCTCACTCTCTCTCTCTTAATAGCCATTTTTGTGAACATTTTTAAGCACGTGAGGTAAGAATAGACCAATGCCTGCCCTCTAAGCCAGCAGAGGACTACCCTTCGGACCCCACTTTTGTGCTTGGTGGCTTTAAGCTCACCTTTTTTTTGAGTCGAGGTAGTAATAGACCACTGCCTACCCGCTAGGCAGACAGTGGACTAAACCCCCCACTCTTCATGTTCTTCATTTTCTTTCTTTTTCTTATGGCTGTCTCTCCTGGCTATGTACCAGTACCAACCGGCAGTAAGTGTTCGGAAATAAGTAATCGAACTGGGTTTGAATCTATCTCAATCAGTGCTTTTAAAACCAGTAGTAGGGCAGCAGTTCACTATAGTCAATCAGAATCATTGTTTGATGATATTGTTTATTTGCAGCACCATTTGTTCCATGAAACAAGTTTCAATTCCAAAATGAATCGATGAATTCAATCTTCAGTAGCATCGTTATCGATGTATCTCATATAGAGATTTTGGAATAGCTAGCGCGGGAAGGAGGTCGGGAAGGTAAGGCTTGGTACGATACCCTAAAACCTGGCAGTAACCTAAAGAATGTTTTCATTTACCCTTGTGTCCTATCCATCTAAGGACATGTAATGATTAAGAGGTGACCTCTATTTATGGCCACCACCTGCGCCATCACATCCACACAAATCAGAAATAGATTCACTGTCCACAGTGACAGCTACGACGTCTGTTCTTACTTTCATATTCAATATTTTAAGCACAGAATTCCAATAAAGAGTGATGCCCATTTAACCAATCATTAGAATTCTACAGAATTCACCCTAATTTCAAAATTGGGGAGTCCAGGGACACCATGCACACTTGGTGAAATTCCTGACAATCTGAAAATTCTATACTCAACACCCCCTGGAGAACATGTGCAGTGGCGTTGGAAAACTTAAAAACCTCCAAAAATAACTGTATTCCGTCTGCGGATGCACAAACGGACAACGGATGAAAAGAAAATGCAACGGCCCGCTGAGACTTAAGTCTCAAGTGGGCTGAAAACAAAAACACCCTTCCCCACATAACTTTTCCTCTACGGTAACATTACTCTGACCATGCCTTACCCTATACTTAAGCCGGTACACCGACGCCTACCTTACACAAACTATACCAGCATCACTACTGCACTGACCTCTAACAGCAACCTTTCAATCAGTTATCATACACCCTCCGAACATACACACCGTACACTACCACAAACACCCACCTCGACCAGTTCCATATCAAACTCATCATCGAATCCAACCACATCAAATAACCCTGCATCATCAAACCGACCTTACCTCACCACATTACCCTATCCTACCCTAACTGTCAACTACACCTTACCCTGCCCCACTCCATACCCAAACCTCATACTACTCATTCCCTCTAGGATTAGATAAGTGGAAATGTTACGATGCTGTTGTTAGACGGATGGGATTGATTCTTATCGCTAATGAAGATGAGAGAACAAACATTCTTCCAACTGAGGAGGAATAATTGAAGAAATGACTGCAGTGTTACACACTCAATGTTACATGTACACCAGCCACATCTCAATTAGACTGAAACAATGAGTGAAACTTCTACAGTTACAATCTGGCACAAATCAGACTGAATTTGAAAATATTTTTACAATAGAAAACATTCTACAGCTTTTCTATTTTCTATATTTCAAATGCTACTTATCTTGTTTCATTCCTTCAGCTACTGTTCCTATCTATGATGCTGGTCTTGCTGCTCCTATGAAGCTCTCACTGCTCCTGCACTACTCCTATGATGCTGCTCCTGTGCAACTCCTATATGATGCTGCTCCTGAACTCCTCCTTCCTGCTGCGCCTATAAATGCTCCTACATTGCTTGAATAGTGTTTTATGCCAGAAGTAATGCCTGAAATAGAGAAGATTTGATTTCAATGCGGTATTTGTTCAATTGTAGACTCTTCACATCACATCATCAGTTATAGACAATTGAACTTATAAGAGGAACCTTTTCGACTGGAGACTGATTCAGTTGAAGGGCCTTTCAGAGAAATGAGGGCAATGAAAAAGAATCAGGGAGTGTGACAGGGGATATATTTTCCAACATTGTACTTTCATGCAAAATTCATGAACTTTCATGAAAACCTCAATGTTTCTCATAATAAGCCATGTCCCTCTGGGTCGTATATACTGTACATAGTAAGCTCAGTCATTTTCATGATAACAACTTTAACAATTTTCATCTCTTTCTATCGACTTCCTCAATCTTCACAACAGTTTATAAAACTCTCACACTCAAAAAGGTGGAGAACAGATGATAAGATCAAAAATGACTAAGACTATATACAGATTTAAAACCAACAGAGCAACTGCAGTTTGGGGGTCCTTGTGCTTATATGTACACATTATTGTTAAATAAGGGCCACACAGTCGGTGACCTTAACTGGTGCAGTTGGATCAAAAAGTTTAGGACTGTTCATATGATAGTGGCCAGTGGCTAGGGCATGTTTCAATCTACCCCAGTCTTTCAACGTTTCTATCTGTCATTGGAACTTCACTTTAACTTTGCAAATAAATTCGATTATCAAAAATATAACTAACCAACAGGATTATTTTGTCTTGAGAAAGCGTTGATTTGGCCCAAAATAGTTGTTATTTGATATATCATGGTCGCCGCCATCTTGGAATTCGGGGATTTCCACTTGCTGAAAATATATGCAAATGAGCAGAATCGGAATGAGGCATATAAAGGCGGATCCGGACGTATATTCGGACATTCTGTCCTTTGAAAACTTACCTTTAAAAAACCCATAGAAAGTAAAATGCTATAATCCTGCTGAGAAAGGCGTTGTGGCGAACAAAATCAATTACGATATGTCAAATGATTAATTTTAAACTTTATTATGACTGTTAGATATATTTCCAATTAATCCAATAATTTCCTGATAAACCACTAAACCCAGAAATTAGACTTGAAGAACTGGGTTCAGCAATTGGGGCCAGGGCCCATCAGGGAAAGGGTTGAATAGTTAGAGAGCTATGAAATCGTGGATGACTATGAAATAAGTAGACTGTGATTTAGAAAAAACTCAGGTGTAAGTCGATCTCAAAAATTACTTAATGTAATTCACATTTGTTGAACATTACAAGAAATTCTTGGTTTAAGCCTCTGAGATGGTGCTGCAGATGACAAGATAATAAGGGTCAATTTTATGAATCTGTAAGTGAGCATCTTACTTAAAGGTTTGAAGGGCCCAGGGTTTTTTGGGATGGAGTCCAGTTGAACTTGTAACTGGGTCTTGAGCTGTGTCTCCAGGTCTCGGTCCCAAAACTGTGTCCACAGAACTGTGCTCAATCCACTGATGAATTTAAAGTCAAATTCCTCAAATCCAGAAAATGAAAAAACTTCATCGAAAACAAAACATTTATGAAATTGAACAACTCTTTATTTAAGATTTTAATTAAATCTTCACAATAAACCATTCTTTGGTATATTAAACATTAAATTAATTCAACCTCTGCATAAATTACTGCTCTAATCTATTTGACCTGTCACCTAAAAATAGAATTTCTACCAATTCATTTAAACAATAGGAACAACTTACAACTTATCAAAACCTAACAGTGATCCAGAAGTAAAGCCTATTGATTTAATCTCTGAAACCCAGAGATTAGAACATCAGATTTATACTTCTGAATCACCTTAAAAACAGTTCATTTAATTGTGAATTGAGTTCAACAGTTATGAATTATAACTGCCGAACTTGATCGCGGATTATCATTGGAAAACTTGATTCAGATTATTAATTTGAATCAAGTTTTTCCACCCTTTAATCAGTTTAACAGATTACAATAGGAACCACTTTAACTTACCTAAACCCGAAGTGATTCAGAAGTAAAAACCTATTTATTTAATCTCTGAAACCCAGAGATTAAAACATCAGATTCACACTTCTGAATCACCTTAAAAACAGTTCTCGAAAATCTCCAATCAAGTTCAACAATTATGGATTATAACTGCCGATCTTGATCAGAGATTATCTTGGAAAAACTCGACTCAATTTGAATTTGGGTCAAGTTTTTCCACCCTTTCTTAACAGAACACACTAGGAACAATTGTAGCTTATCTGAACACGAAGGTCATTCAGCAGTAAAAATCTATTGATTTAATATCTGGAACCCAGAGATTAAAACATTAGATTTAAACTTGTGAATCACCTTAAAACAGATCTTGAAAATCACCAATCAAGTTCAACAATTATGGATTATAACTGCCGATCTTGATCAGAGATTATCTTGGAAAAACTCGACTCAATTTGAATTTGGGTCAAGTTTTTCCACCCTTTCTTAACAGAACACACTAGGAACAATTGTAGCTTATCTGAACACGAAGGTCATTCAGCAGTAAAAATCTATTGATTTAATATCTGGAACCCAGAGATTAAAACATTAGATTTAAACTTGTGAATCACCTTAAAACAGATCTTGAATATCACCAATCAAGTTCAACAATTATGGATTATACCGGTAACTGCCGATCTTGATCAGAGATTATCTTAGAAAAACTCGACTCAATTTGAATTTGAGTCAAGTTTTTCCACCCTTTAATCAGTCTTAACAGAACACACTAGGAACAATTGTAGCTCATCTGTACATGAAGATCATTCAGCAGTAAAAATCTATTGATTTAATATCTGAGTCCCAGAGATTAAAACATCAGATTTAAACTTCTGAATCACCTTAAAATCGATCTTGAAAATCTCTGATCAAGTTCAACAATTATGGATTATAACTGTCAATCTTGATCAGTGATTATCTTGATCAACAAACCTAAATTCAATGCATTTACATTCAATCATTTTTTGTCGTTTTTTGTAATGTCTTTGTTGATTCTGTTGGATGCGAACGAATTAAAGTCACCAAATACACTTAAAATCCTTCCACTTGATCCACTACGCAAATACACAACACTATTACAACTCCAGATAATCGTTTAATTGCGGTTATTACGAAACTGAATTACACTGGTCCGGTTCATCGTTTAATCGCGGTTCTCGACACTGAATTACACTGGTCTGGTTCATTGTTTAACTGCGGCTCTGGACACTGAATTACACTGGTCCGGTTCATCGTTTAATCGCGGTTCTCGACCCTGAATTACACTGGTCCGGTTCATCGTTTAATTGCGGTTCTCGACACTGAATTACACTGGTCCGGTTCATTGTTTAACTGCGGCTCTGGACACTGAATTACACTGGTCGGGTTCATCGTTTAATTGTGGTTCTCAGCACTGAATTACACTGGTCCGGTTCATCGTTTAATTGTGGTCCTCGACACTGAATTACACTGGTCGGGTTCATCGTTTAATTGTGGTTCTCAGCACTGAATTACACTGGTCCGGTTCATCGTTTAATTGTGGTCCTCGACACTGAATTACACTGGTCGGGTTTATCGTTTAATTGTTGGTCTCGACACTGAATTACACTGGTCGGGTTCATCCTTTAATTGCGGTTCTCGACACTGAATTACACTGGTCGGGTTCATTGTTTAATTGCGGTTCTCGACACTGAATTACACTGGTCCGGTTCATCGTTTAATTGTGGTTCTCGACACTGAATTATACTGGTCCGGTTCATCATTTAATTGCAGTTCTCGACACTGAATTACACTGGTCAGGTTCATCGTTTAATTGTGGTTCTCGACACTGAATTACACTGGTCCGGTTCATCGTTTAATTGTGGTTCTCAACACTGAATTACACTGGTCGGGTTCATCGTTTAACTGCGGTTCTCGACACTGAATTACACTGGTCGGGTTTATTGTTTATTTTTGGTCCTCAGCACTATATTAAGTTGATCCGGTTTATTGTTAAGTTGCGGTTCTCAATACTTAATTCCATTATATCTGCTACATGTGAATCTTGGCAAATTCAAAACTGAAAAGACAAAATAAACAAGAAATAAATAAAGATTTCAAAGTCAACTTATTAGTAAAAAAATAACGAGTAAAATTTAGCATTTCATACAAAATCATAAGATAATTACCTAATTTGCTTGTGAGATGAACTCCATGTTGACAGTTGTATGAACAATTCATGAATAATCTCTTCGCAGGATTTCTTCAATCTTTGTCAAATCAAGTCTTTGATACATTAGTTTCCGTTGTAACAGTTTTCTGACGACTGATCTCGGCAAATTGAAAACTGAAAAGACAAAATAAACAACAAATGAAACGTGATTTTAAACTCATTTAAACTTAAATGTAAAAATGTAAAAATTAGCATTTCATACAAAATCATGAGATAATTACCTAATTTGCTTGTGAGATGAACTCCATGTTGACAGTTGTATGAACAATTCATGAATAATCTCTTCGCAGGATTTCTTCAATCTTTGCCAAATCAAGTCTTTGATATCTTAGTTTCTGTTGTAACAGTTTTCTGACGACTAATCTCGGCAAATTGAAAACTGAAAAGACAAAATAAACAACAAATGAAACGTGATTTTAAACTCATTTAAACTTAAATGTAAAAATGTAAAAATTAGCATTTCATACAAAATCATGAGATAATTACCTAATTTGCTTGTGAGATGAACTCCATGTTGACAGTTGTATGAACAATTCATGAATAATCTTTTCGCAGGATTTCTTCAATCTTTGCCAAATCAAGTCTTTGATATCTTAGTTTCCGTTGTAACAGTTTTCTGACGACTGATCTCGGCAAATTGAAAACTGAAAAGACAAAATAAACAACAAATGAAACATGATTTTAAAATCATTTAAACGTAAATGCAAAAATTAGCATTTCATACAAAATCATAAGATAAATATAGCTGCAAAGCAGCGATAACGGGTTTTCTGCACAGTTCTAGAATCCTGTTCAACGGTTAACACAGTTTTATAAGAGTTAGGTTGACAAACATTCAATTACACCTACTTGATATGCAAAAATGTAAAATCGGCAATTCATCCAATTTCATAAGATAATTACCTAATTTGCTTGTGAGATGAACTCCATGTTGACAGTTCTATGAACAATCTCTTCGCAAGATTTCTTCAATCTTTGCCGAATCAAGTTTTTGTTATCTTAGTTTCCATTGTAACAGTTTTCTGACGACCAATCTCGGCAAATTGAAAACTGAAACGACAAAATAAAAAACAAATGAAACGTGATTTTAAACTCATTTAAACTTAAATGCAAAAATGTAAAAATTAGCATTTCATACAAAATCATGAGATAATTACCTAATTTGCTTGTGAGATGAACTCCATGTTGACAGTTGTATGAACAATTCATGGATAATCTTTTCGCAGGATTTCTTCAATCTTTGCCAAATCAAGTCTTTGATACATTAGTTTCCGTTGTAACAGTTTTCTGACCACTGATCTCGGCAAATTGAAAACTGAAAAGACAAAATAAACAACAAATGAAACGTGATTTTAAACTCATTTAAACGTAAATGCAAAAATTAGCATTTCATACAAAATCATAAGATAAATATAGCTGCAAAGCAGCGATAACGGGTTTTCTGCACAGTTCTAGAATCCTGTTCAACGGTTAACACAGTTTTATAAGAGTTAGGTTGACAAACATTCAATTACACCTACTTGAAATGCAAAAATGTAAAATCGGCAATTCATCCAATTTCATAAGATAATTACCTAATTTACTTGGGAGATGAACTCCATGTTGACAGTTCTATGAACAATCTCTTCGCAAGATTTCTTCAATCTTTGCCGAATCAAGTTTTTGTTATCTTAGTTTCCATTGTAACAGTTTTCTGACGACTAATCTCGGCAAATTGAAAACTGAAACGATAAAATAAACAACAAATGAAACGTGATTTTAAACTCATTAAAACTAAAATGCAAAAATGTAAAATTAGCATTTCATACAAAATCATAAGATAATTACCTAATTTGCTTGTGAGATGAACTCCATGTTGACAGTTGTATAAACAATTCTAGAGTCGAGTGTGTCTGGTTTCCAAGTTGTGGATTTCATTTCAGTAATTTATGGAGCTGATAAATAACTGGTTACTGCTTCCTCTGATGTTGTTGTTGCTGATGCTGGTTCTGTTGTCTCGTCGATTTACAATATACTTTTTTTTCTTACATCAATATTTTTTTACATCTATATTTTTTTCTAACAAGATTTTCTTTTTTCTTACAAACAATTATTCACTCGTTTTTTTTAACCAATATCTAATTTCTTTAATAGAAAAAGGTTTTAATTCTGAAAATCAAAATGTCAAGTCAGACACTTCTACATCAGACACTGGCAAATGGCAGTAACTGCAGTTGAATGAAGACCCGGAGTTGATGAGGACCTCAAATGTCCGAAACTATTTGAATTTAAGATGGCTAATGAGACTTTGAAGATCTCAAATGATACTACTGTGGGTACGACACAGTCAACATCTACGGCAGAAGAACAAGGCGGTTTCTAAGTGAGGTCTAAAACGAAAGTTACGAAAGTTTCAGTCGACAAAATTTCCAACAAGATGTCTAGTCGAACAAGCGGGTCCAGAGCCAAACCTGGACAGGCGCTAACTAGGGATCCCTTCAAACCTTTTCATGGTCCTCCAGTACGGAGGATATATTTATGACAATTCATCGCGGCAAGCACGAACATAAACAAAGCTTCAATCACGCGCGTCGCGTATCAAATATTCAAATTCAGCCCAAGGGGGCTGCACGTATGATGGACTGGTAAGCCCACTGGGGCTGCGAGTATGATAGACTGGTAAGCCCAAGGGGGCTGCACGTATGATGGATTGATAAGCCCACTGGGGCTGCGAGTATGATAGACTGGTAAGCCCAAGGGGGCTGCACGTATGATGGATTGGTAAGCCCACGGGGGCTGCGAATATGATGGATCAACAGTATTTACTACCAAAAATTGTGAATTAGCGAGTTTGATTCTTAATCTTCAAATAAAGATCAAATCTTATCAATGAACAGGGTCGATTCCTGATTTTTAGTCAAGTTTTTTCACTGTTAAGAAGTTCTTCTGAACGCACCTAGAGTCGAATTAGAACTGTGATAAGTCCTTTCAATTGTAGTTTGAGACAAATTTGTACTAAGATTTTTCACTATATTTGGCTTCAGTTAAATGATCCAATAACTGATTCATCTTATATCAAATTATCCTCAGGTGGAATAACTGTTGCAAGGTTCCTAACTTCACATCTACATAAGATATTTTTCATTTCCATGACTCTTCCACGAGATATATTTTCCACCGGGGAATTTATCTGACCATCTTAAATGGCCCGCATATGCCAGAAAACACTAAACAATCTATGATGAATAATACAACATCAAATATGGCTTCCAGTAAACATTTGAGATCGAGATTCGATAGCTCGATATTTCAGTTTGAAATTCAATACCTCAATGTTTCAGTTTGAGATCTGATGTTTAAAGTAATTTTCAAATAGATGCCAGAATTAATTGATAAAGATGCAGAAGTGATGAAGTGTGAATGGTGTAGTGCAGGTGCAAGTCGGCGCCTTGTGCAATAAATACGTGAAGTGAAGATGTGCATGAATCAACTTTCTTCTGGCATCTTTCCAACAGCAGCATTTACCAAATTATAGATCACCTAAACAATAGTAAGAGGACAATAAATCTTTAAAATGAAAATCTCTAGTGAGACCGAGCGTCTTTCAAGATTTTTAAATCAGTTTTTAAACCCTTGAAATTCATAATTAGCAATAATCTCTTTGTATCAAGTTTAGGTTAATGAATCTTAACTTCCCTTGCAACAGTTATATTCCTAGAATAATAGCTTGATCATGTTTAACCCCGATGGGGGGGTAGGTTTTCACCAGCTAAAAGCTGTTTTGGTATCAAGCTGCTGGTGTGTATCGAGCTGCTGGTGTGTATCGACGACGAGCTGCTGGTGAGTATCGAGCTGCTGGTGAGTATCGACGAGCTGCTGGTGTGTATCGAGCTGCTGGTGAGTATCGAACTGCTGGTGTGTATCGACAACGAACTGCTGGTGTGTATCGACGACGAGCTGCTGGTGAGTGTCGACGAACTGCTGGTGTGTATCGAGCTGCTGGTGTGTATCGACGACGAACTGCTGGTGTGTATCGATGACTAACTGCTGGTGTGTATCGACGACGAACTGCTGGTGTGTATCGACGACGAACTGCTGGTGTGTATCGACGACGAACTGCTGGCGTGTATCGAGCTGTTGGTGAGTATCGAACTGCTGGTTTGTATCGACAACGAACTGCTGGTGTGTATCGACGACGAACTGCTGGTCTGTATCGACGACGAACTGCTGGTGTGTATCGACGACGAACTGCTGGTGTGTATCGACGACGAGCTGCTGGTGAGTATCGAGCTGCTGGCGTGTATCGAACTGCTGGTGTGTATCGACGACGAACTGCTGTTGTGTATCGAGCTGCGAGTATCGACGATGAGCTGCGGATGTTTGACGACGAGTAAAAAATGCATAACGGGGAAACATTGCGAGACCAAAGTTCAATTTTTATTAATGATTATTTATCAATTATTTTATCATTTTAATTTTCATGTGAGTTATAATCTTTTCAATTGCATTTTACGGCAGATTGAGAACTTTAAGAAGTTCTTTTTTTCAAACGTTTTTTACGACAAATTAAGAACTTTACAACGTTCTTTGAATAGAATCTAACAACAAACTTAGAACTTTAAGAAGTTCTTTTTTTCAAACGTTTTTTACGACAAATTAAGAACTTTACAACGTTCTTTGAATAGAATCTAACAACAAACTTAGAACTTTAATTTCTAGTTTTTAAATTTTTTTTGGATGAATGACATGAATGGGTGCGATAGGAATCGCACCCGCAAATAAATTGGATGAAATGAGATGACATTTTTTAAATTTTTATAATTTTTTTTCCTTTTTAGTTTTTAATTTTTTTTGGATGAATGACATGAATGGGTGCGATAGGAATCGCACCCGCAAATAAATTGGATGAAATGAGATGAGATTTTTAAAGATTTTATAATTTTCTATTTTGTTTTTAATTTTTATAATTTTTTTTGGATGAATGACATGAATGGGTGCGATAGGAATCGCACCCGCAAATAAATTGGATGAAATGAGATGAGATTTTTTAAGATTTTATAATTTTCTATTTTGTTTTTAATTTTTTAATTTTTTTTGGATGAATGACATGAATGGGTGCGATAGGAATCGCACCCGCAAATAAATAAATTGGATGAAATGAGATGAGATTTTTTAAATTTTTATATTTTTTTTTCTTTTCTAGTTTTTAATTTTTTTTGGATGAATGACATGAATGGGTGCGATAGGGATCGCACCCGCAAATAAATAAATTGGATGAAATGAGATGAGATTTTTAAAGATTTTATAATTTTTTTTAAATTTTTTATTTTTTTAATTTAAAATGTTTACCCCAGGGAACACCGGCTAGAAGAGCAAGCGCCACCTGCACGGATGATGAGCTAAAGAAGGTAATCAGAGAGGAACCCTAAACTAACCCAACCCCACCACCATCCCCCCGACTTCGAACGGCTTCAATTCCGGATTTTCGAAAATGGAAATCAACCATAACATGTACCAGAAAAACATGGAAAAAGAATGGCCTGAAAGAAATTAAATTGATTTTGGAAAATTGGTATTATAGTGAATTCAATCCGTTAAAGCCCGTGACACTCTAGGAAACTTATCAAAGGAGAGTGTGTGATGGCACCTTTCCCATCACCTGCCTTTGATAAGCTCCCAGAGCGAGCACCTTTTCGAGTCAACAACCAGTATGCTGGGCGGGATACAAAAATCGAAGAAAACAGGCCCAATTCCCGACCACCTTCATACTGGATGTTGAGTCAAAAAGGTGCTTTGGGCTTTAAAGAATTGAAGACACTATTGAAAGCCGAAATAATTGTGGAATTGGACTAAAATTAAATCAAAAAATATGTGGTACATGTTATAGTTGATTTTCTTTCAGTGAAGGCATATTAGGCGCGCATGAACGACTCATGCGTTCAAGGCACCTAATATCCCTTCACTGAAAGAATATTTTTTAAATCAGTTAACAAATCCGGAATTGTCCCCGAACGAAGCCGCTCCTCCCACATTCCATCCGTATGTCGGGCCACCACCTCTACCTCTCGGGCCACTCGTTCACTCGCCAGCTTTTTGGCGAGTGAACGAGTGACCGCCCGAGATACGGATGGAGGAGCAGGAGGAGCAGGACCCGCACCATCCCCAGCCCCACCACCATCCCTCCTCGGCCGCTTCCTATTTATCCCCTCCCCTTCCTCCCGATTACCTTCGTCAGCCGCACCATCCGCCGGGACCACTCTTGCTCCTCCTCCCTGCGGAGCCACGACGACCGCAACTTTTCTTTTCCTTTTTGTTCTAGTTTTTTTAGGCGGTGGTCGTGTCTGTAAAGAGAAAAAGTGAAAAATTTGTTTAGTATAAAATTAAACACTACATAAAAAATCAGAATGAGAAACCAGCGATTCAGCAAATAAAACACCTATACGTAGTTAGGATATCGTGCCACAAGGTGGCGTTTTGGTAAATCTACGAGTGACGCTCATAGAAATAGTTAGTTTTTACCGATACGGAAAGCCATCGGAGTTCTCGTTACTTTTTTTGAAAAAGTACCCATTATAACAGGGACTTCTGGGACCGTTTCAATATAAAAGGACTTCTGATATTGATTTCGTAGTTCTGTTTGAACGTGTCATCCGTTAAACCCAGACTCAGATGAATCGTGTTATTCGAACAAAACATGATATTTTTGGTGAATAACAACATTGCTGGAAGACACGAGCACGTCAGCATCCAATACAGCGGAATAAGCATCTGGGGCCGATTCCATGGTCAAGACTTAAGTCCAAAAGTGGTCTTAAATCTAAAGACTGGTCTTAAGTTATTAGATTGGCTATAGAACTAAGTTGGTCTTAGAACGGTCTTAATTCTAAGCTCTGACTATGCAACTGGTCTCAGGTGTACATGGGTCGGCATATTACCGGGACGAGGGGTCACACGATACAAATATCAGCCGCCTTCTTGACGTACGCAGCCAATTTTCTCAATCGACTCATAAACACATTTTTCCCGATGAGTTACAACAATCAAATGTTAGATATTCAGAGACGTGTCTGCTGCACGTGTAACACCGAATAATCGTCACCACGGTAGACGAGCATTTCAGCCAATCACCAGTCAGTCCGTTATGACCGCCGCAGATGGCGCTCATGGTCAAAAACAGTATTGTATTCCAGTGATAGGAAACGGTAAGTCACGCATAGTATACTGTATGCGTTACCATGGATACAATCAAAGTTTGAGCGATAAGTTTTCGCACTCGTGTGTACAACCATTGGTCTTAAGCAGATATAGATCAATAACTGAAGGTTTTCGACTATGGGGTTTTACCCGCAAATGGAAATTTATAACTACTCTTCTGTTTACAGGTCTGGTAATTTATTTGCTGAACTTCAACTGATATCCTGAATAAAATATGAAAACAAATAAAGATTCTTACCTCCGTCAGATCTCCTTCAAACAGCCGTCCCCGGACTCTGTCTGACGAACGAGTGGCGGCCGGGGGCGGCTGTCTGACAGGCCGCTGCTGAGGCGAATTTAATGGACGTGGGGGAGGGGCAGCAGCGGGCGACATAGGATTAACCGGTGGTGGTAATATCCTATCGGGAACCAAGTTTCTTTTGAATTCCCCCACCAAATCCTCAAAGGGGCAGTCTTCTAAAACTTGCAGAACTGTAAAATAAAAATAGAGAGAAATACATTAAACAACAAGTCGAATGGTTTCGATGCTACGGCTATGAATATTATTCCAACAGGGGGCGCCTGATGTTACTTAAGTTTGATTTCAATGTAATCGTGTTGGTCTGGCAGCGATCGCTGATTGGACTGTTTTAGTGTTTTTGGAATAACTAGGAAAAGAATACTAGAGGACCAAAGGTCCTGTGGTCTCCTGTTTTGATAAACACAGTACAATTGTGATTTTTTTAAGTAACACAATTAATTATTTTTTCCTCTCAATGATTTGCAACTTATTCATACTGAACAAAATTTTAATTAGATTTGAAGTTTGCGCTGAATGAAATGAAATTCGATTTGTTTGTTTAAATCTGAATGAAATTGAATCAAATTTTTATGCTTCTTCGGCAACTACTCGAGAAAAAACACTATTTTACTAAAACCTTACGCAATTGTCATAAATACATTTTCTGTAAAATAGTGTATTCTGATTGGTTCTATTCTGATTGGTTCTATTCTGATTGGTTCTATTCTGATTGGTTCTATTCTGATTGGTTCTATTCTGATTAGTTTTATTCTGATTGGTTTTATTCTGATTGGTTCTATTCTGATTGGTTTTATTCTAATTGGTTCTATTCTGATTGGTTTTATTCTGATTGGTTCTATTCTGATTGGTTCTATTCTGATTGGTTCTAATCTAGGGTGGATACAAGCTTCCACTGTTTTCCAGAATATAGTCAGAAAATGTGACTAACATAACTTCTAGAAGTAACTAATCTGACAGGTCCGTACAGCTAACTCAGTCAGGTTGTGAGCCATAACAACCTATAAAAAGGCTCTGGCCGTCTCTTAAGACCCACTAGGGTTACACTGTTATTTGCAGTTGATAATTCTGCAACTATTTCTTTATGCAAATGCATTCAAATAGACAGATATAACAGGCTACATATCGTCATTATAGCATTAATTTGTTGAATGTTTTTATTAGATTTTGAGGAGATATCACAGGCCCGGATCCAGGGAGGGTTTCAGGGGTCGTGACTCCGCTGATCAGCTACCAAAAATTTTAAAAATTCGTTTTCTTGAAGGAATGTAAATGCTTACTCGAGACAAGCCAAAAAACCGGTACCATATGATCTTATGTTTGGCCAAACAATATGCCGTATAGGCCCCGGCTATCATTAGAGATTTAAGTCAGGATTTTTATGAACCCCCTCTTGGAAAAATTCCTGGATCAGTAACACACGTCACACTAAATGATATTGTATGAAAATAGTTAAACTACTTACACTCCGGTAAAAATAAGCGTACGAACTCCTCCCGCCGGAACGCACGACTCAATCTAAATATCAGTGCTGTAAAACAAAAAATACAATTCATTATAATCACATACATTAATTACAAACTCAAATTCAAGAGCAGTTTGAACTGTGTCTCATGAAACTGAACCCAGGTGAATCCAGTTTATTCAGGAAGAAGAATATGTAGTTTTTTCTAAATCTTTTTAAGCTTGCCGACAAGACGAGCGAATTAACAAGTGACCCGAACACCGGCGTAAATATAGAACATGTTTAATGTTGGCGGGCGACGAAATCACCGTGACGGCCGATTTATAGATAGATCGGTACCCACTCGTATCGGGCGTATAAATTCACCGGCAAATTTAATCGTTGCGATCGGGCAAAAAAATGGATACCCTCGTGTCCTTCTAGCTTTATATAATATTACTATTTAGTAACGTTAAACACAAGCTTCCAATATTCTTAGGATCGAAATCTCATATTGGTTTAATTCATTCAAAATTGCTAAATTCATCGGTATCATCTCAAGGTTTAAATATCTATTCCCTAAACCTGACTTACTGGAATTGTATCACATCGGTATCATCTCAAGGTTTAAATATCTATTCCCTAAACCTGACTTACTGGAATTGTATTACATCGGTTTAATCTCAAGGTTTAAATATCTATTCCCTAAACCTGACTTACTGGAATTGTATCACATCGGTTTAATCTCAAGGTTTAAATATCTATTCCCTAAACCTGACTTACTGGGATTGTATCACATCGGTTTCATCTCAAGGTTTAAATATCTATTCCCTAAACCTGACTTACTGGAATTGTATCACATCGGTTTCATCTCAAGGTTTAAATATCTATTCCCTAAACCTGACTTACTGGAATTGTATCACATCGGTTTAATCTCAAGGTTTAAATATCTATTCCCTAAACCTGACTTACTGGAATTGTATTACATCGGTATCATCTCAAGGTTTAAATATTTATTCCCTAAACCTGACTTACTGGAATTGTATCACATCGGTATCATCTCAAGGTTTAAATATCTATTCCCTAAACCTGACTTACTGGAATTGTATCACATCGGTTTAATCTCAAGGTTTAAATATCTATTCCCTAAACCTGACTTACTGGAATTGTATTACATCGGTTTCATCTGAAGGTTTAAATATCTATTCCCTAAACTTGACTTACTGGAATTGTATCACATCGGTTTCATCTGAAGGTTTAAATATCTATTCCCTAAACCTGACTTACTGGAATTGTATCACATCGGTATCATCTCAAGGTTTAAATATCTATTCCCTAAACCTGACTTACTGGAATTGTTAACTGGGGTTTAGAATATATAACGAGACAAGTAGTACTTTATAGGACGTGTAACTAGTTTATTTGACACACAAGCTTTGGGTACTAATGTATAGAAGCTTCATCAGGTGAATGAGTGAAGTCAATGGAGACACTTTCGGATATCAATACATTTCAAATTGCTCTCAATTCATGCATTCAAATTATAATAAGCTCCTAAATAATTTTGAAAACTTCTTCCACACAGCATGCAATCCATATAATATCATAATTTTTTGGAAATAAAATTAGTTTTTTTTCGGAGTAGTGCTTGACCCTTTCCTATGGTTTTAGTTAATATTCTCTGAATGTGTAGATAGCCAGAGATACGATCCCTGGCACTGCGGTATTGCATTTAGCCACAGGCGTCACCGATAACTAGCTGTCCTCTCGTTTGTGGTAACTACGCTTCTTGAAGTTTGGCTACTCGAGCCATGGACGGAAAGACCGTGCTGATCCGGAGATGTGAACTGTTGGGACGGCATCAAGTGAGATTTTACTTAGTTTACGCGGAACTGGTGAACTAAGTCTACGACAGCGGTCCTCGCCTCCTGACATTCTATAGTCGAGTTTGGTACTAGTAACCAGTCGTCGAGGTAAACCAACAGACAAATACTCCAGGACCCGGTTTCATAGACTGAGTATCAAAGTTATCCCTAGGGGTAAATCCTCAATCTTGGTAACAACCACCATACTAACAATGAGAAACCATGGTTATAACTGACAAATTTCAAAATGTTCCCTGGAATTATTTTTCTTCCAAATCTATGAAACCCAGCCCTGGACTGTAATGTACCTTCTGGACTTGACCCAAGCTGGTAAATACCCAGGGCGTGGGCTGTACTGAGGCCGATTGGAAGAGACCTGAACTGGAACTGGCAGCCTTTCAACTTTTATTCTGTAAAATTGACAGGATTTCGGGTGAACAGGAACCTGAAAATATGCATCTTTCAGGTCCAATGCAGCCGCCCATTAACCTCGACGGAGACCTTGAATTACCTCCCTGTTTTAGTCATCGGAAGCCTCGGGATATCCAGGTGCCGCTCGAGGAATGACAGTCCATCGACGCCCTGTGGTTTTCAGGAGCATAAATTTTCATGAAAACCAGCCGGATGTGGCTTCGTCGCGTACTGGTTCTATTGCTCTCTTTTTGGCCAGATCTTTGAGAGCTGACGAGATTAGTGTCTCCTGATCTGCTTTCGGGCGCATGTCGAGAGGTGTTCAGAATTGAAGACAGTAGCCTCCGCGATACGACCCGGGACCGACGGACCAGTGGCTGCCTGCTGCAGACAACCTCTCACTGGCCCCGAGCATTCATTTTGAGTTTCTCCGAGAGGAAGAGCTCCTTTTAGTGATATGAATTAGAATTATTCTGACCAGAAGGGGCACGAGAATGTTGGAGCTGTGCACTTGTTCTCCAACCACCAGTAGCCGCTTGAGAAAGTAAGATGCTTGAGATGGCATTGTGTGAGTTCGGGCTGAACCTTGAGCGGCCGGAGCTGGAGCCGGAGCTGAACCTTGAGCGGCCGGAGCCAGAGCTGGACCTTGAGCTGCCGGAGCCGGACCTTGAGCTGCCGGAGCCGGACCTTGAGCTGCCGGAGCCAGAGCTGAACCTTTAGCTGTCGGAGCCGGAGCTGAACCTTCAGCTGTCGGAGCTGGAGCTGGACCAGAACGCTTCTTTCACGGAGTCCGCATGGTTGACTTGAATCTGCACCTCTCGAATATTCCTCCGTTTGGTCAAAACTGGAGCACTCCAACCGGAGAAGAGACGCAAAGACGAACCTAATTGAGCTCTTAATACTCTAGGTTCGACTGTGGCATTCGAGGATTCCAATTGTTCCACACCTAATCGAGCCCATTCTCTTGAAACTGCTGACGATTCACGCAAAATATTGAGATCAAAGTCCGGGGGGTGGGGGTGGTGGTGATTCACCGACATGGGGACCTGCCGAGGACTTAGCACGAGTTTCTCCACATTTAACAAACTAGATATTAACCCTTGACCAGTGAGTCAAGTAGAGAATGCAAAATTGTAATAGGGCTCATCCTCTGACCACCATAAATAAACCACAGTACAAGTATGAATAAAATTATAATCCTCTAAGCTTCTACATCTTAGAGCAGTAACAAGCTCCAAATCGGCTATTCAAGACACTGATATAACTGTGGTGGCCTACACACATCAAACACAGTAGAGTTCATCGATCCTTATGCCTTCAATCCACATAGCACGTGATAAGAAAATCAGTATAAAACTGTAGATTGTACAGTGGAAAACAAGCTCCAAAATATAGCTATTTCTCACATTAAAACAACCGTGGTGGCCATCTTGGATGACCTATATATGTCAAAAATAATAGGGCTCATCCATCTCACACCTCAAACAAACAAACCAAGTCACAAGAAAATCAATGAAAAACTTAAGTCTGTAGAGCGATAACAAGCTTCAAATGGCTATTTAACACATTGCAATGGCTGTGGCGGCCATCTTGGATGACCTGTATATGTCAAAAACAAACAGCCCGCCCGTCCGGACATAAGTGATTTTTTACCCCTTGCGTCCTATGGCTGAGGGGTAAAAAATAGCATATCCCCTGCAGGCATGGCTAACCGTGTTATGAGCTTCCGTTGTGAGCGGCAACCCGAAGCTTATTGCTGCAGGAACTAGATCCTCGTTGAAATCAGATGCTACCCCTCAGAAATTCAGAGTCAGAATTCCGAATAACTGAACTTCTAACCGGGCAATCAAGAATAGGCTTACCTGTAACTGCGGTAGCTTACAATGACAATAACATCTTACTTTCGAAATCACGGAAATCCCGATTATTGTGACGACTTCCTAAACGGTCCCTCGATGTGAAAGACATGAACTTCCTAAAGGGTCCCTCGACGTGAAAGACATGAACTTCCTAAACGGTCCCTCGACGTGAAAGACGTGAACTTCCTAAACGGTCCCTCGACGTGAAAGAGATGAACTTCCTAAACGGTCCCTCGACGTAAAAGACGTGAACTTCCTAAACGGTCCCTCAACGTGAAAGACATGAACTTCCTAAACGGTCCCTCGACGTGAAAGACATGAACTTCCTAAACGGTCCCTCGACGTGAAAGACGTGAACTTCCTAAACGGTCCCTCGACGTGAAAGACGTGAACTTCCTAAACGGTCCCACGACGTGAAAGACGTGAACTTCCTAAACGGTCCCTCGACGTGAAAGACGTGAACTTCCTAAACGGTCCCTAGACGTGAAAGACGTGAACTTCCTAAACGGTCCCTCGACGTGAAAGACATGAACTTCCTAAACGGTCCCTCGACGTGAACTGATGAATGATGATGGTTCCTACAGAATCAATCATAATCTCTCGATCCATCCTCGATATCAGTGAAGGTGACCTTACTCCTGCGTCTGGTAGAATAGCGCCCTCTACCAAACCTAGAGCCATAATAACTATGTTTCAAATTCGAAACATTGATGCCAGGCCGCCCGGACCAGACCGGATGTTCAGTACCTGATGATGCCTTGGCCGGACCAGACCGGATGTTCAGTACCTGATGATGCCTGGACCGGACCAGACTGGATGTACAGTTCCCAGTGATGCCTGGACCGGACCGGACCAGATGTTCAGTTCCCGGTGATACCTGGACCGGACCAGACCGGATGTTCAGTACCTGATGATGCCTGGACCGGACCGGACTGGATGTACAGTTCCCAGTGATGCCTGGACCAGACCAGACTGGATGTTCAGTACCCAGTGATGCCTGGACCGGACCAGACTGGATGTTCAGTACCCAGTGATGCTTGGACCGGACGGGACTGGATGTTCAGTACCCGGTGATGCCTGGACCGGACCAGACTGGATGTACAGTTCCCAGTGATGCCTGGACCGGACCGGACTGGATGTACAGTTCCCAGTGATGCCTGGACCGGACCGGACTGGATGTACAGTTCCCAGTGATGCCTGGACCGGACCGGACTGGATGTTCAGTACCCGGTGATGCCTGGAATGGACTGGTGCTCGAAGCTGCCGGACCGGACCAGATGTTCAGTACCCGGTGATGCCTGGACCGGACCGGACTGGATGTACAGTTGCCAGTGATGCCTGGACCGGACCGGACTGGATGTACAGTTCCCAGTGATGCCTGGACCGGACCGGACTGGATGTTCAGTACCCGGTGATGCCTGGACCGGACCGGACTGGATGTTCAGTACCCAGTGATGTCTGGAATGGACTGGTGCTCAAAGCTGCCGGACCGGACCAGATGTTCAGTACCCGGTGATGCCTGGACCGGACCAGACTGGATGTACAGTTCCCAGTGATGCCTGGACCGGACCGGACTGGATGTTCAATACCCTGGGATGCCAGCTGAACCATTGATTGACTGGTGACTGACCGGCACTAGAGAACCAGCGATCCTCCTCAGAGAATGGAGTTGGGAAACCAACCGTGCTAGTACAGCTGGCGACCGCTGTTACTTTCTGAAATAGAGACATCAATCGGTACATCGACAGAAACTGTACTTTCTGTTTCTGGGACTTCTCGGCCCGAACCCATAGATCTTCCGACCACAATCCGCAAGTCCAGGAAGGATTAACTCATATAACGCCCGATGTAGCCAAACAGGATGAACACAGAACGTAATCAGGGCCCGAACAGATGACCGCATCCCTCACGACGACGACGCTGGACTTTAGCAGGGAGCGGCATTATCGCATTCAAAATACAACAATTAAATATTCGGTTTAAATATAACAGATATTTTAACGTTATAACTTACATAATATTATAACATACACGCAATTCAAGAAAGATGCACTGATTTGATTTGATTCAAACAAAAATAAAATTCACGAGGGAACAAAAACAGAACAAACTCACTGCATAGAGAGTACAAGTGTCTCTTAAATTCCTAAATCCCTTAGAGACAAAATCAAACACCTTCTTATAAAAAACGCCAAGAAAAAGGATGGCTAAATGCAATACAGCAGAGCCGGGTTGTATAGAAAAACCGCTGGCGATCATTCAATCCAAATTGGCAAAAAACATAGGAAAGGGTCCGGTACTCGATGGAAATATGATATTGTATTTTGTCTCACACCTGACGTCACGGAGTTATGAAAACTAGTCACAACTTTAACCGTTTTAACGCCATACAAAAAATTGAATGCGTTGAAATTGTATTTGAAGACTGAACTTACTTCTTGCTTGCAGGTCGGGAGGCGTCTCCGGCGGGAGGGGTGCGCTGCTGCTGCTGCTGTTGTTTGACAACTATAAATAGAAATAATATATAAATCAATGCAACAGAAAATGAACACAACAGGTACTGATTACACGGTAGTTCAGTAGAATGAAGGGGTCTGGGTACAAAAACGTGTATTCTAAGATTATCAGTATATATTTTCTTGAGGAATTTCATAAAAATGGTTACATTAGGAGGGAAGTGAGGCATGTGAGATTGAGGGCGTCACTGATACTTACATTAAGCGACGGCGACCCAGCCTCTGAGGCAAACTGACGCTAGAAATGAAAATAAAAAAGATACATTAGTCAAATTCATTAACGGTTGAATTTTTAAACATTTTCATTATGACGTTCATTAGTTCAAGGTGCTGGTTTTTTAGACAATTTCAATAAGAGAAAAGTATTCAGGTATAGCTAGCACTATATCAGGAACGTAGCTTGAAGCGGTTCAGGGGGGTTCGAAAATTCAGTTCCTTACAAAGAAAAATTAAAAACAGAAATGTTAAACTTACAAATATTAAAATTTGTTCATTCAATCAAAACCTCGTTAATCAATCTCCCAGAGGCAATTTATCTGGGCACGTTTTCAAAATTTGTTTTGGTTAGGGGGCCCCGTTCTGGTCCAGTCAAACGCTACGGACCTGTCTATGGCAATAGCTAATCAACATTGATATAATTATCACCGGTCGCTGTGGTCAATACACCGTGCATTGTTAAACTTGATAGGCGTTCATTTCCTGTATATGAGGGCGCTGCTGGTTACCTCGCTTCAGTATTAGGGAATAGATGGAGCCACTTGTCGAATCATACTCGATTTATAAAGCTAACTCCACTGTATAGATGGCGCCACTCACCATGATTTCCACGGAAACTAGAATATATACTTAGTAAGCAGAATATGAGTGGGAAGGGTTTCAAGCGTAATATCAAAATATTGATTTGATCGGTTTAAAAATCTCCAAAACGCTTTCATTTCACAACAAAGTTAAACATTCGTTTTCTAACTTTACTTTATCACACGCCAAACAATGGGATACCCGCAGTCTTACTGTGGCAATCGAGGATTCCACTTATGGCAGGCGAGGATCCACCAGGTGTCGCTAGTAAATAGTTGGTCGTCTGCGTTCGATTTTCTTGTACATTTCAATTAAATCTGAATGAATTGTTCTCTTAAATGAATCAATTATTAATGAAAACTAAACCGATATCAGAGTAGAAGAATGAAAGTATTTCTTCTTCAAACCAGTTCAAAGTTCATCGAAAATGAACTAATTTTGACAACGAACGACCTACTACTCGTTGCGCCATCTGGTGGAATAGCTGGTTTTGCGGGTATCCCATATATCAAATATCACACTTATGGCGCCATCTAACGGTAAAAGTAATACGCACAGGTTTCTAAACACGGAGGATATTAATATAAGGTGACGAACACCTTTTAAACATTGGAACGAGGAAATACAACAGATTGATATCATACATTGACACGCGAGACCAAATACTCTTATACAACAGACCCTTAACTCAAAAAGTCAATATGAAAAATAACAATTTCATTACATTTATCACAAATCTATTGATTCACAGCAGGTTCATATTTGCTGTGTTTTGATCTCATGGTTGTTGATCCAATTACAAGACCGATATCAATGTATGGTATATCAATATATTCTATCAAATAAAAATATTAATGTATTATTAAAATATTAACGGTATAACTAGGGGTGCAGGGACCCACTTTGGAAGTGGTCTGAAATGCTCGACGATCTGACATTTTCAAATTTAACTCCCCCTGGTTTAAAAGGAACCAAAGACATTGAAACTCACTACACATATACAGAACATGTCATGAGATTATTTATAACTTTATTTATAACTAGAGCAAAAACCTGCTCTATACTGATATATATTAAACTCTGATTTCAATGTAATATAACAACAACAGAATTGATCCTAAAGCGCTGATTTTGCCGGGGAAAAAAATGGTCATACAAGTCCGCCATCTTAATTCCAATTGTGCCAATATTTTGAGTTTGAGTAGTTTGAGTATATAAACCAATTATCAACACGATAAATCAAAAACTAGCCGAGACAACTGGACGCAAAGTGAACGCAATAACTATAGTCCCGAGTGAGATAAAAAATAAATTAGTTTGAACTTAAAATTCAAGATCAATGTTTAATGTCTTACGTCCACGTGCTGTATCGGTGATAAATCCTGTAAAGATAAAATAAAACAAAATATTAGATGGATATTCATGAATGCATGTATCACTGATTCGGGTTTTCGATAAAAACTGATTAACGAATGATAAGTTAATTTTGCAGCAAATTCTCCAAGATTAGAACAAAACCAGTAGTTATATAGTAGAGGCTTTTGGGTCATGAAGCAAATTAAGTAGTAAATATAACACTTAATTTAAATGACAACTGTAGAGATAGCATCATTAATATATGACTTCTACGATGATGAGACTTAATCGAATTTGATTTTATTCCTAATTAGCATAATTTATGCAAAACAGCTACTGCCCTCTATTTTCAAATTACAAATTGAAATAAGCGTGATTTATTAGAAAATAGTTATCACTTACCGGCGTAGAAGTACCGCTTGGCGGCGTTGTCGGCAGAAACTGAAAATACAATCAAAGACAATGTTAAAAACCTGATCTGATTTGTATAGTGTAAGTAAATGGTTTTGGGGTTCGGACCATCTGCCCACACGAGAACACCCGACCCTCGCGCTACTGCTGCATTTGACTGCTCGGTGCGTCTGAGGAGCCTTGATGGACAGAACACACCATTGATGGAATAATGGTTAATTCAGTCTAACCTCGTTAAAACTCTGTAAATGTGAGTTAAACTCATTGAAATTCCCTTATGTTTACCATGAGGTAACATTGAACTGGTTTTCCAGTTTTTCTCCACTCGTCTATAACGGGCTATCAATCAATATGGTCGAATGTGCAGAATGTTCCAGCTGATAAAAACTGGGTTCCAAAATAATCAGCCCTTTGCATGTGATGATGCGAACGATCAGGCTGGGTGCACCCTGGTATAGATTTGACGATGCAGTAATGTATGACGGACATTACCTGTCAGTAGCAGAAGCAGGGTTTAATATTCTATATATATAAATTTCGGTTTCAAGCTCAAGAATGATGACTTCAAACAGGCGTTTACGATAACTTACGTCAATCCCAGACATAGAAATATCAAATTTTTGTTGCTGTTGCTGCTGTTGTTGTTGCTGTTGTTGTTGTTGTTGTTGAGTTCTCTATAAAAGAGAAAACATATTCATACAATGACAAGAAATAGGACGGACGCGAAATCAGAGTTTATCTAACAGTTTATCTCCAGGACGGATGTGGCTGTGAAATCAGACAGTTTATCTCTAGGACGGACACGCCTGTTAAATGTTGCCACTGGTTACCTCGAAAAAACCGTTCCTGATATAACTAAATAGTTTCCATAGCAACCAGACGAGGTCAAACAATGCAAATTGAGAGATAATAAGGTAATGGATTCGAGGGGGCAGCAGACTACAGTAGACTCGGCCACCCTACTCGGTACCCGGTTGATATTGCATACACATTTTCTGATCCTTAAAGTTAAAATCCTAAAATTTAAAAAGTCGGTATTCGGTTAATTAATGGTCCAAATAGAACAGAGTTAAGCGGAGTCTGCTGTATCATCATTTTGATATTGATGCCTATGATTTTAGAGAATGTCGATATTTAATGGAACAATACATTTAGCCGATCCAGAAAAATTTTATAAACGTAATTCTAACCATTTCTTCCTTTTTTTCATTTCATTTTTTTTTTTCATTAGTGGTGAGACGAAAATGACGTCATCGACTCACTACCATCTTACGTCATGAAGGTCAAAAATAGGATAAATGTTCTCATGTATCGCCATGGGAACGTTGGGACCCATAATTGGTGCCACTACCTAAACGTTACTGTTGCCATGGATACCACAAAGAAACTTAAATAAATAGTTTCCATAGCAACCAGGCAATGTTAAACAATGCAAATTTAGAATGGAGAGAAATGAGGCTATGGGTTGGGCAACAACTAGCAGCGCATACAGTAACTAATCACGATTCAATACAATATTTTTATTCTTATATCTTTACTTTTAGAGAATATCGATATTTTACTAAACGATGCATTGAGCAGAAATCCAGAAAGATCCAGAAATATTTCACCAACGTTATTTTCAATATTTTTTTTTCTTATTTTTCATTCTAGATGCAATTCAGGGCCCAGTTTCACAAACAGGTTTAACTCTTAAATCGATTTAATTTCTTCATTAATTCAGTTTATCTTAAATCGATTTAGGCGTTAATCCTTTTTGTGAAACTGGACCCAGGGGTACAAAATACTAAGTATTGGATGAATAAATAAGCATGGAAGCAGTAAATTTGTACTTACTTTATTATACGGGCTCGAATGTGAGGGGCCCGCGCCCCGTGTTTTTCTTATGGCTTTTGGCATATTCTAGAAAAACAAGTAAAAATATTAAATCCTTTGAAAATATATCAGTCAGTCTTATTCTGGTTCAGTGAACTAATTCTCTATATGGTGCATGTAGGGGTCCAGGAACACCACATCCACTAATTCTCTATATGGTGCATGTAGGGGTGCAGGGACACCACATCCACTAATTCTCTATATGATGCATGTAGGGGTCCAGGGACACCACATCCACTAATTCTCTATATGATGCATGTAGGGGTCCAGGGACACCACATCCACTAATTCTCTATATGGTGCATGTAGGGGTCCAGGGACACCACATCCACTAATTCTCTATATGGTGCATGTAGGGTTCCAGGGACACCACATCCACTAATTCTCTATATGGTGCATGTAGGGGTCCAGGAACACCACATCCACTAATTCTCTATATGGTGCATGTAGGGGTGCAGGGACACCACATCCACTAATTCTCTATATGATGCATGTAGGGGTCCAGGGACACCACATCCACTAATTCTCTATATGATGCATGTAGGGGTCCAGGGACACCACATCCACTAATTCTCTATATGATGCATGTAGGGGTCCAGGGACACCACATCCACTAATTCTCTATATGGTGCATGTAGGGGTCCAGGGACACCACATCCACTAATTCTCTATATGGTGCATGTAGGGTTCCAGGGACACCACATCCACTAATTCTCTATATGATGCATGTAGGGGTCCAGGGACACCACATCCACTAATTCTCTATATGAAACGTGAAGGCAACTGGGATTGCAAATCTTGATATGATGATTGACAAAAACACAAAAACAGTGATCTAACCCAAAAACAGCGATCTAACCCAAAAACATCGATCTAACCCAAAAACATCGATCTAACACAAAAACAGCGATCTAACACAAAAATAGTGATCTAACACAAAAACACCAATCTAACACAAAAACAGCTTTTTAACCCAAAAACAGCGATCTAATACAAAAACTGCGATCTAACCTAAAAACAGCGATCTAACCTAAACACAGCTATCTAACCTAAATACTGCGATCTAAGAAAAAAAAGGGATCTAACAGAAAAAGAGCCATCTAACCTTAAAACAGCAATTTAACCTAAATACTGCGATCTAACACAAAAACTGTGATCTAACCCAAAACGGCGATCTAACTTAAAAACTGGGATCTAACCTAAAAACTGCTATCTTACACAAAAACAGTGATCTAACACAAAAACTGCGATCTAACCTAAATACAGCGATCTAACACAAAACAGCGATCTAACCTAAAAACTACGATCTAACAAAAAACCAGTGATCTAACACAAAAATGCGATCTAACACAAAAACTGCGATCTAACCTAAAAACTGCGATCTAACACAAATAAATTGCCCATGGGCAAAGTGTGGTTTACCTTGAAAGCTAGAGGTTGTTTGGGGTAAGGGCATTGCTTGAAAAATCTGTTTAATTCGTGACTTCAAAGTTCTATGTTGTATTTCATCTTTCTCAAAGAATTATTTTGTTGTCAAATAAGACCAAAAAGATACATTTCGTAGGGTACAGGTAGGCACGGCACGGAAACTATTTTATATGTTCAAAGAAATATTTTTCAAAATATGAAAAAATATTCAAACAAAATTCACATGGTGTCACATATCAGAGGGTGGCTGAATACTTAGTCTTGGAAACCTCTTGCAATGTATGGCCGCGGAATCTAAACCGGCGCAGTAAGAAATTGGCGTATTAGATCGTTTTAAATCCTGGAATTTACTACTACAATATTCAGACCTCGACCTATACTTGTAGTTTTCTGCTTAATATTTTCAGGTCACAAGAAATTACAATTTATTATAAATTATATCAAACAGAAAACATAGCGCTCATCTTCTGTTGATGAAATGTCAGACGCGCCAGCAAGCAGCGTTTACAGTATCACTATAGTAGTGTATACTGTACGAGCGTGTGTTTGTGTATGCAACAGTCTATAGCACTCCGCGCGCACGTGGAGGCCTTGTGTAAGTGAATGTTCGCTTGTACTTCAGTGTCAATCAAATCAATCTCCGGGTATTAAAATGAAACATTACCTATGGTGGATAATAATTACATTCTCATCAGCAATGAGCATTTGAAATTTGCATGTATACGGCACCTAGTCCAATTAAACGTTCGCCATTCCGGCTTTCCCATAATTATTTTAGTAGCACCGGAATCCCCGTATATCCCAAAAACAGCCAATCACATTCGCTCGTAGAGACAACGCCCCCAATCGAGGTCATTGCAATTTTATACGCGAGAGCTAAGAATTTTCCCGCCAAAAACAGTTTATCGTAGAATTTTAACAAAGTTGATCATGTACATAGACGGAGGTTCGTCATGTCTTCAAGCGCATCGATTATACGTCGTTTAACCCGAGAACCAATGAAACAAATGCTCACATAAAAAAACGTACCGCGATTTTACATGAAATTGGCTCAATGCCAACTTCATATCGCTGACAAAGGTAAACCAAAAACAATGATCTAACACAAAAACAGCAATTTAACCCAAAAACAGCGATCTAACACAAAAACTGTGATCTAACCCAAAACAGCGATCTAACCCAAAAACTGTGATCTAACCCAAAACAGCGATCTAACCCAAAAACAGCGATCTAACCCAAAAACAGCAATCTAACCTAAAAACAGCTATCTAACACAAAAATAGTGATCTAACCCAAAAACAGCGATCTAACACAAAAACTGTGATCTAACCCAAAACAGCGATCTAACACAAAACAGCAATCTAACACAAAAACAGTGATCTAACACAAAACAGCGATCTAACCTAAAAACTGCGATATAACAAAAAAAGTGCGGTCTAACCTAAATACTGCAATGTAACCTAAAAACTGTGATCTAACCTAAAAACAGCGATCTAACCTAAAACAGCGATCTAACACAAAACTGCGATCTAACACAAAAACAGTGATCTAACACAAAACAGCAATCTAACCTAAAAACTGTGATCTAACTTAAAACCTGCGATCTAACAAAAAAACTGCGGTCTAACCCAAAAACTGCGATCTAACCTAAAAACTGCGATCTAACACAAAACAGCGATCTAACACAAAACAGCAATCTAACCAAAAACAGTGATCTAACCACAAAACAGCGATCTAACCTAAAAACTGCGATCTTACCCAAAAACAGCGATTGAAAAGGTTATTTCATATTCACATTTTGATTATCTATAATATCGTGAAATGATGAATTCATTAATTTGATTCAATTAAATCAATTTTTAAATCGGCATTTTAGACAAAATGAAAATCAAACATCTCCATCCTAAATTCTTCTTAATTTTAATTTTGGTTGAAAAAACCAATTGATTTCAGTGATTTATATCTTCAAATTCCAAATAAAAAAATCAACTCTGCCATTGGGCCGCAATCGAAGTCCGGATCCGTCGTTTAGCATTCGCGTTTTTCAAAAATTCAAATGTTTCGAATCACTATGATCATCAAAAATTGTTTTTGAATCGAATCCATGATGAGTCAATAGTTAGGTAACTATTGCTGGATTTAAAAACAGTCAGTTTGAGGTAGGTTGATGATGTTTTAAGGGCTGAAATGGACGCTCAATACCTCGGTCTCTAAATAACGGATGAAAATTAACCTTATATGTGCACTTTCGAGCTAAACTACTATGACACCTAATCATTGTCTACAAGAGCTGTGCTAAAGTAATCATTTAAAGTCAATCGATCATTTATAGAGGCCTTAGTTTTGAGTTTCTTCACAACAATTTTTGATCAAAGATGTAAAATATACTTACGTCGTAATGTCTGTGAAACGAATGATTCGATCAGCTGACAGCTGGTCATCGTTCAGTAAACCGCACTGACCTCAACCAATCAACACGCGGCTTAATACATTTAACATTCAAACTACTTGTATGTAAATCACAAACGCGGAAGTAAGTGGACCGGAAGAAAGTGGCGAACGATTCTACGGATCAGTCTTCTGAACCGACGGCATCACATAAATCAGTTTTCACCTATTCTAAAACCGGTATTAGATTTTATCAGATTTACTATTAATACTTTGGTTAATATGGCTGTCAGTTTTATAAGATAATTCAAAATTCAAAGTAAAATGAATATCTCCGTTCATAATTTTTCAGAAATGATTTTTCATCGTAGACTGGTTGCCCGTTCATTCCCGCGCAATGAACATTGACAGTTAGACTGGTTACCGGGCTCTATCAGGCTACTGAATTGACGACTTCGCACATCGGTTTTCACTAATTCAAATTGTTGAGCTTTTGCAGATTTATCTTATTAAGATAAGAAGAAATTTTGTAATCAATATGGGAAAATATTTCAGAATCTGATATAAAATGAATATTTCCGTCAACCATATTTCAGTAATGGTTTTTCAATGTAGACTGATCGTGAGGTGGCTAGACTGGTTACCGGTCTCTATGGGACAGGTAGACTGGTCGCCTGTCCAATTCTGCGCCACCTGCATTCGCAGTCAGAATAGGACAGGTTTAACCCGTCCGCCATCTTCCACGGAATGTACGGATCCAATCAGATTTCAGTATTTCATCACGTGAACAATGTAACATGGCCGCCTCCAGAGTGTCTCGATTTACGTTCCATGGACCGCTTAAAAGTCGATTTTTACACCAATGAAGAAAGAAACTCGACCAAAACTATCAGGTAACCTTTCTGCGGGCACCTGTACTACGTGTGGCTTCGAAAATATCGATATACAATTCAAGATGTCTCCGTTACAGCGCCGTCAAAATCTACCCTGCTCGAATGAACTGTCGTCAATCGACAACAACAACGAACTTGAGATGGAACAACCAATCTCCACTGACTGACGTACTGAACTGAAACAGCCATGCAGCAGAGGCCACGACACCGGCAATTTGTCAGTTCACTTAAGATGATTGATTGATTATTCTGAATGTGACACTGGACATTAGCAGTCAATTTCAGTGACAGTGTGGTGAAAATATTATACGACAGGTAACTTCACTTCAATGACAATATCTTTTAAAACTTGTGAACAGTAAATGAATACTTATTTATAAATATTCTGTTGATTGTCTATTTGTAGGTCATTGTGTGTGTTCTGATGAAGATTTTCTGAGATACAACTCAATATTAAATTGAATGAGCTCAACGTGCACAGAATGAATTGTCGTTGTATCATGGTAAGTTTGAAAAATGGATGGGACATGAATTGAAAAGTCAATCCAGGTTTAATTGTTGGTGATATGTGTATTGATTCAATTTCAGAAAGTAACGTCAATCACGAATCAAAGAGATTAACGAATCCAGCACTAATCGTCATGAAATTAGATTCCAAATAACGATGAAACTCCTTGATTCTGAGATGATGAGGTTTAAAGAGCTGGAATTTATGAATAACTACACGAGCGAGCATGGATTTAGACCTACTGTCTGGTCAAGACTTGGTCTTTGTGATTCGAGTTAAGTTAGAGATATCAGAGTCATTCTGTTGTCACACAATTTGCAATGTCACAAAATATGTATCGTCTTGTCAGGCTGTCTTTATATTGAATTAGATTTTGTACTAGAAGTGGACAATAAATATAGAATGGCAGTAAAAAAGAGTTTTTCTTGATCGATTTTATACTCAATTTCTAGCAAAAATCATGTTGGTCCATGAGGAGAGGAAAATATTGTGAATATCCAGATGATCTGAATTATTGGTCTTACCCAAGTCTGTCCCAACTCATTGTCTGTATCGAGAATATAAGTGAAGATGCTGCAGTGGATCCAAATATCTGATCTCGCAAAACACTGACAAAGGAGTTCAACTATTGTAAACTTTATTCAGACTTTAGTGATTTTCACATCATTAACAAAACAATTCACTGAATATATTTCACATACGGTTTATAAAGAAAGCATGTCCCCCTTCGGCCAAGTTCCTTCAGAATGACTATCGCGGCTGAGCCCTTTTTCTTACCTACAAAATGAATAAGTATCAATTCAGTTGTCAGTTTGAATTCCGAGTAAATATCAGCGGATTATTTCGATACTTACAGCAATTAATGCCTATTCTTCGGTCTTTAAATTTCCTTTTGTTTGCTGTTTACATTTATGATTCATAGATAATCAGCTGATTTACTGTAATCAATCATTCCAGCGCGATTTTGATATTACTCCTAGTTTCGCTTATTCGATGAGACGCCATTTTAACCCGGAAGTAACTCGATACTGACATGTTTGACATGCATGGAAAATGTAAAATGGAGGATGGGATCAACCGGTCTCTAACTGAAGGTAGAGACCGGCAACCAGTCTATGGGACAGGCAAACAGTCTATGCTCCGACTCACCTACCAGTGTATGGAATACCTCCACTCTGGCGTTCGATTGCCAGGGCACGGAATCTTGCCCGCATTTATACAATTCTTTTCATGCACGCCGCGCTTTATTATGCAAGTTATCAGATGTTGTATGCTGTAGTACAGTGAACTCTGAAGGTTTAGTTTGGGCTATTCACGCGATCACGCCCCGCCGAAGAGTTATCCCTGCAGACTAATCATCGTAAACCAGAGAAGCGTCCCGGTATCCTTATTTTTGAGGATGACATCTTCACGTGTCGGGGTTTGATTGCCTCCCACCGATTCAAGCCAACACGAACCCTGCGGCTAGTGCAGATCACTCTTTGGTCTTCTGTTCTTCGGCCTCGTCAACTGAATTCAGTTTGTCCAGATTTCTAATGGTGACGAATGCAAGAAGTGAGGAAAAGAGGCATCCGAAAACTCCATAGACTCCTGAAGTTAAAGACATAGGGTTCAGTTAATGCCTTTCTACTTGATGTTTCTAGAAGATACGGAAAGGACCAAAACTCAAAATCCCCACTAAAACAGGGATGTATTTAATATAGTTTCATCGTTTCATCATTTGAAGTGAACGTAAACAGCTTGAAAATAAAAACTACCACGAAAATATATCTTAAACTAAATTCAATTTCAACACGATTATTTGTTTACATCGATTCCACCCAGCGGCGTTTGTTATCGAACTGTGATTGAGTTTATATTCATTGTCAGATCTGAAATAGCTCCCGTTATAGCTGCACAGAAAAACGAGTCTATCATGATGTTCCAACTACACAACTACTGTGGCATGCGAGTAATAAATTCACTTTTCCGATACATATCGATTAAGTGGCAGCACTAGACGGTTCAAGATTTTAGACAGCTCGCTATGATTCTACTCTGGCAAGCGAGCTATAAGTTAGTTCACAGATTTACCGCTATTGATTTGTTTAGGGGCAGCACCTGAAGGTTAAGACATTGAAGAGCTCTGTATCTTGCTGTGGCACGCGAGATTCAGCTCCCTGGGTCCAGTTCTACAGGTCAGAGTCGATTCATTTTCAATGGGTCGACAGAGAACTAGATCGCTCACAACTTGAAAAGAAATATATACTAGTTATTGATGACAAATTCGAAAATTCCCAAAAAATAAATCATACAAATTAAGTAGTTCAATGAATTAATTATATATGCAAAATTTTCAATGAATCCCATCACATCTTCACTATCTTTTTCTGATGATCTGGGCTCAATTGCACAGTGGTGACCTATATAATAATACTGTTCCATCCTATAGCTGTTGGAATCGCTAGTGAAACTTGCTAGTGAACTTATGGTCTCAGATAAGACTGGTGATCTTAAATCGAAGACTTGGCACTCCGACCATTTTCTGAGGATCCGGTTGTTATAAACTCTCGCATAAAAACAGTCTGAGGAGGAACTTGTATAGAAGAGGAATTCCACGAAGAAATTTCCACCAGAGAAAGCTGAGAAAACCAAAATATTTTTTAAAAAACTTGACAATGACCAAGTAATATATATATGACAAACTAGTTTTATTAGAAGGCTTGTTGGCCTTTTAAAGTTGAATAATATGTTTTTTTAGAAACATCAATATACTAGAAAACATTTTTTCTAACATGACAAAGTATAAAAAACATGATCTTTGAATTGTTCAACACTTGTTACAACACTTGTATAAACAGGCTCAAAGTTTTCTGAGCTAAAAACTAACCATAACTGAATGTTTCAATAGCACACAAGTTATTCAATTGTTTACAATTTTTGATACAAAAAATGATAACATTTGAATTTTGATTTATCCCAGAAATCAAAAATTAACATAAATTTCTCAATAAAAGGACAATAATGTAGTCACTGTAGTTACATTGATTATAATGTTGACGACTTGTGATTAAACCAAATTACGTTATCTGAAGTAAACTGAATACAAATTGAGACTAAAAAATAGGGATGACTTCAGTAATGTGACGATTTATCCAAATTATGACTTACACTTCCAAATGATGACTTACACACTTAGTAAATTGAATTAGAAATACAAATTGAGACTAAAAAATAGAGATGACTTCAGTAATGTTTTTTTTCTATATCTCGTTCGTATGATGATCACCTAGAGTCGAATACAGGAATTCGGAATGGAGAATAAGTGCGCATTAATCATCCAACTCTTTCTTCCCTTCTCTTTCTTCCCTTCCTTTCTTGTTTACGTTTCCCTGAAAATACATTATATATTTCACATGTATGATTAAAAATGAATATATAAATGCTGCAATGAAAGATAATGAGAATTGCATAAACATGAAGAATTCATTTCAATATGAAATAATAAACCCCTAAAATTAATTTAGGACTTATTTTATGAAACTGATCACTGATTCATAAAATTGTTAATTCTTAATTTAATCTTTTATTTTTATTTTTGAATCAGGGCCCAGGGATGAGTGTTTAGCGTTTGTAGGTTTGCTACCTGTGAGTAGTGGATGTACATTCACTCCGATGGATAAAATGGGGATCTTAAAGTATATCTCTGTTCATGCAGATTTCATCCGTCTCAATGCACATTTCGTCCCAGTCTCAATGCAGATTTTCATGAACCATTTCCTGCGTGAAACTGAAATGAGAATAATGAAATTTCAGATGAAGAAGTTAAACAATTAAAAGAACAACTATAGCATAACAGACACTATTTGCAAAACATGTAAACCAGATAAAATAGCAGCAGCTGTTAGCTGCTAGGCAGTGGGGATCAAAGGTAATCAGGAGGAAAGGGAAGGGATATGTAGGAAGCAGGCGAGGGGGATGTTGGTTAAAGAGACATTCTTAACCATTAAAGAAACACTCTGAGTCCATGTTCTGACGATATATAGAGAATCAAATGCTAATCAAGGTAAGTTTGAAAAATGGATTCTGAACCATTAATTTGTAAAGTCAATCCAGGTTTAATTATAAGTGTGATATGTATTTTAATTTCAGAATGATAACATCATGCAGTAATCAAAGAGAATAAAGAATCAGCACTAGCTGTCATGAAATGAAATTCCAAATAACAGGCGGTGAAACTCCTCGATTCTGATAAACTGATGAGGTTTAAAGAGCTGGATTCTGTGAATAACTGCACTAGCGAGCCTTCAATTTGAATTGTGATTGGATTATCTGTCTGGTCGAGACATGGTCTTTATGATTCTAAAGCCACTATCATTCAAATCAGGGATATCAGGATCGTCCCAATTTGTCGATGAAAAAAAACTACTGTTCTATGTCATGAAATACGTAGTGTCATTGTTTATTCTCTTGTCAGGGGCTGAACAAGATTTTGTACCAGAAGTGAACAATAAATATTGAATTCAGTGAAAAAGAATTGGTCGTGGTGAATTTTATAATCGATTTCTAGCAAAGTCAACATTGACAATGTGTGGTCCATGAGGAGAGAGGATATTGCGAATTTCCAGTGTGATCTGAGTAACTTGTCTTGACCAAATCTCTTAATTTGACTGTCCCAACTTGCTGTCTGTATCAGGAAATCAGTAGGCTGAGGTGGATCCAAATATCTGATCTAACAAAGCACTAAGGAGTTCAGCAATTGTAAACTTTATTCAGATACTAAATATAGTCATTTTACAACACTGTATTAAAACATCAATTCACTAAATACATCCCACGAACGGTAGTTATAGGAAGGATGTCCTCTGTTCCTTCAGAATGTTCTGTATTCAGTGACGGTCGCGGCAGAGCTCACCTCGCATTAGATTTCGATCCTTGTTAGTCGGTATTTCGAGTACCAGGTAAATTATCAGCGGATTTATCTGATACTTAGCAATTAATGTCTTTCCGTCCATTATAAAGGGCAATTTTAATATCGCTCGAAGCCAAGCAGATTCGAAGAGACGCCATCTTAACCAGGAAGTAACTTGCTACTTAACATGTTTGACCTTATTTGACATGCATCGAAAATGTAAAATGGAGGATGGGCACAACAAGTCTCTAATGAAAGATAGAGACCGGTAAACGGTCTACAGGAAGAGACCGGCAACCAGTCTAATGTAAACTAGCAACCTGCAACCAGTCTACAAGAAAACGTGTAGATTTCGGATGTAGGAACGGAAAATGTTGGTCGCGCAGTCCAGACCTGCAGCTTGCCACCACCATTTCAGACCCAGTCTAACTGACAATGGCACAGTACTGGAGCTAACGGTGGCAACGCTGACAAATTAATCCTCGCTTGCCGGGGTTTAAATTGGCGCCCCTTATTGGTAGAAAAACAACGCATCTGATTGGGCAGAACCAATTAAACCCCGGCAAGCGAGGATAGCTAAATGCGCGGAATGGAAGGCGAGGATTACGAGTGAAGCGTCGCCGGTACTGAGGTGGTAAAGTTGCGAGACCAAGATAACTACAGGGCTGCCAACCTTTGAAAAGTCCTATCAGTAGCAAATCGAATTTTTTTCAGTAACGTTTCATTGAAATATCAAAGGAATGTTCAATTAATCAGTAATCAACGGCAAGACCTTCACAAATCAGATCAGTATTTCTCGTTATAAAATACTAACTAATACTGGCAATCAGTAACAGTTGGCAGCTCTGTAATTACTGAGGGTGAAACAAGCATCACAAGCATAGATACAGCGATGATCGTTATTTAACTCTTACTGCAACTGTTTAGCAGTTTCAAATTAAACGCAATTGTATTCATCTTAGACACTGATTATATCTCTTATTCCATCTATGACAGCCACCTTTCGACGCATGCGATTATAAGTTATTAAGGATTAGTACAATAGATTTTTGTCGAGAGGTGGCCGCAACTGAAAGAATTTAAGACCTGTCTAAGTCTTAGAACTAATACAAATTTAAAGATCACTTCAGTCAAAACGGCGCAAACGGATTCAAAAATTTGGATGGGGAAAAAACTTGAGAGGACCAAGTGGTTGAATCACCACAGATCGCACTCAGAATAAACAACACAACACGATAATAAATATATTTATTTATACACAATAGATTCCGCCAGGTTTCTTTCTGTTTTCAGTTTCTGTGAACTTGATCTACATCACCAGGCATTCCTACAATTAATACATTAACACTTATTACATTGGACGGTATTCCTGCTGTGGCAAGCGAACATTTCGATAAGTCACGCAACCATCCTCGCTTGCCTCAATGGTCAAGCGGCCACCAGTCTATATATCTAGCCAATCAGATGCGTAGCGAATCAGCGAGTGACAAACAACGTGTGATTGGGTTAATATTATAGACTGGTGGCCGCTTAGCGGCAACCTGGCTAGCGAGAAGCACTTAACTCGGTTGCCAGTTGCGAATCCAGAGTTAGACAGGCTGGGCCAAATTCGGTAATCGGTAGCTAGTCGACTAGTGGTTGGAACTAATAACCGAATGCGCTTGATTTTCGAACTATTTCCGGAATATAGTTCCGACATTTGACATGAGTTACTCGGCACCCGAGTTCCGGGACTACTATAAGTCGACTGACTCCGATAACCGAAGGTGGCCCTGTGTGTAAGGTGCAATCGTAATGCAGCCTTCGTGGTTTTCTGGGTCTACATTCAATACAATAGAATTATAAGTGAGCGCTTCAATGCCAATACATCCGTCACCGTGCGAATAAAATTCATTGTATTGTACTTATTATACAGGTAACCAGTCTAGTAGTACCAACGACCGTATAGTGGTGCCATCTGTTATGCAGCGGTACCGCATTGTTATTTATGAATAGGTTTTAAATCAAAGTACTTTAAATAATGCAATTTATGAATTTCTTTTTTCTTCTTAATAGCGCCAATTTTAATTATTGAAATGTTTAATAAAAATGAAAGTACAACTACCTTATGTGGGTATGAATCAGTCGAGTCTTCATGGGTGAATAATCTCATTTGGTAGAACTCAGATAAACTTGAAGCTGAAACACGTAAAATAACAGATATCAATTAAAACGTGTCTTCCAATTTTCTAGATGTACCCCTTATTTATTAAAATGTTACAATTCCTACCACTGTCAGATCTCAAAGAAATTATTGTCTCCAATTGAGTGTACTTGTCTTCACCACCGACTTTTATAGCCACTCAAGCAGTGGATTCATTTCTACCTGCAGCAGGTAAAAACGATTGACGCTGACATGAAAAAAAAAATAAAAAGTTGGTGCAATTGAATCAATTAAAATGCATTGAAGTGGAGGGTCACAGAGTATGCAGTGAACACAAAAAGGGTTTAGATTATGACAATTAGCCAGCTGTATAGCGTCCCTAATTCTATCAGTGACAACCATCTTTTGACTCATACAATGTATTAGAATAGAAGAGAGTTAAAATGAAGGATTAGTATTTATTATATTATAATTGAGATAGAGATGATCATGCAAGAGGTTTAGACAGAGATTCTATCAAAAGGTGGCTGTAACTGATAGCATTAAGGAGTAGCGACTGTTCTCAAGTTCATTCACAAACAGCAAATCATTATAATACAAGTTGTTTTAATTGTCTGTCAGTGGTAAATATCACTAATACGTAACTTATATATGTGTAAGGGCTCCTCAACTGTTGAATGACTGCAGAGTTCACTTCAAATCAGATATTCGTTTCAACTCATGATGACGGACACTGAAATAAAAATAACAGATTCTATGAGATTCCTCAAAACAACTGAAAATTGTCTCGATACATACATGTTGACTGTTCCCTGATCATTTCTGGCAATTGGTCATCTGGCAATTGGTCAACCCTGGTCATCTACTAGTAATCGGTCATCCCATGGACAATTGGTCATTGCCTAACAAATAATTAATGAAAATAATGAAATTGTCTCCATACACACAAACCACATCACATACATTGTTACTGACTAAACCATTGACTGTGAAGTAACTACTGGTTTTACTCATTACAGTTCAACTAACATTGATCAACACTGAAAATAACAGATTCTATAAAATCTATCTCTCAAAGATTCCTCTACAGATACATACATGACATCTGTGGGGAGTTATAACGTCCATGGTTCTCTTCTATCAGTTACAGTTCAACTAACATTGATGGAAACTAAAATGGAAAACACATTCAGTCCATAACATTATATTCATCTCAGATTCTTCTGCAGAACAGAAACGGAATAAAACAGAAAGACGTTGATACATACATGATATCTGTGGCAATATAACATCCTTGGTTCAGGTTTCTCCTAAACAGATTAAAACAAAATGGATAATCATAATAATCATTAATAATTATAATGAAACAAGTGTTTCAATTAAATTGAAATTGCCTCCATACACACACACCACGTACTGTATGTCTATAGCTATAGATTCAACCATGGACCGTAGAGTTCAGTTCAAATAAGATGTTGGTTCATTCATTCTTTACAGTTCAACGAACAATGATTGACACTGAAATGAAAACAACGGATTCAATGGCAATTATTTATCAGATTCTATTGCAGGAAATTATGAAATAAGTTGTTGAAATTCTGTTTTCATACATACCACTTATTGATACAGAATTCGAACTGTTGATTTGTTCAGTTCATCTCCTAACAGATTAAAACAAAATGGAAAATCATTTATAACTAAGAAACAAAGTATTTCAGATTCATTGAATTAATCTCTATACACATACCATGTGTCTGTAGGTGACTCAACCAGTGGAGTTTGTACGTTAATTATTTACCAGTTCAGCTTATAATGACAAACACTGAAATGAAAATAACAGATTCAATGATATTATAGGCCTACTTATTTCAAAGATTTAAAACACAAACTCAGTTGTTAAAATAGAATTTTGTCTGCATACAGACATACCACTAATATCTGAAGGTGACTCAAATATTCACTGTGGATCAGTTCAGTTCAATTCAGCTACTGGGTCTATTCCTTATAGTGTAACTAACATTGATCGGACACTGAAATGAGAACAATCTGTTTATTACATCTATTTATCAGATTACAGGGCTGCCAACCCCTGAAAAGTGTTATAACCAACAAATTGAGCTTTTTTCAGTAACATTTCATCAAAATGTGAATTAACTAAATCAGTATTTCTCGTAACAAAATCGTTACAAATACTGAAAATCAGTAACAGTTGGCAGCTCTGAGATTATATTACAGTCATTGTTAAATTTCTGGCTCCAAACACATACCACACACCAGTAGTAGCTGACTCCAGCAATTCAGTTCATTATCTATAAGTTCATTCTGCATCAGTTCAGCTTAATATTGATGGACACTGAAATGAGAATAACAAATTCTACATTGTAACATTTATATCTCACAGATTCTCACAAATTGAATTCGTCTCCATACACACATACCACTCATATCTGAAGCTGACTCAAACATTGCCGGAGGAGTTGAATTCAATTCAGCTATCGGTTCTATCCTTTACAGTTAAACTTAGGACACTGAAATGAAAATAACAGATTCAATGACATCTATTTCATAGATTATGAAAAAATAAAACATATATTCATTGATAATGAAAGTTGTCCTGATACATACATGACATCTGTGGAGTTATAACATCCACGGTTCACTTCTCTGAGTTACAGTTCAACTAACATTAACGGACACTCAGACAAATCATAATAACACAGTTCCTTCTAATGGAAAATGAAATGGAGTATCATAAGAAATTAGTTGTTGGAATCAAAGTGAAATTGGCTCCAGATAGGATACATACCTCCCATATCAGTAGCCAGCACAACCATGAGTGTAATTAACAGATCATCTCCTTGGATGTTGAGTTCACCAGACAGTGTCTCACTGGGGGTAGATTCTGCAGCACTTGGATGTTGAGTTCACCAGACAGTGTCTCACTGGAGGTAGATTCTGCAGCACTTTGATGTCGAGTTCACCAGACAGTGTCTCACTGGGGGTAGATTCTGCAGCACTTGGATGTTGAGTTCACCAGACAGTTCTCACTGGGAGTAGATGATCTCGGCGTGAATGATAGAAAAATAATGGAAAGAAATACATGTTAGAATGTAATCATACAGTAGATAGAGTAAAGTTTAACTGCTTTGTGGTAAAAACATGTGCTTCAAATCAGGAATTGTCAATGTTCCTGAATCTATATTTCAAAACATCACGTGATGTCCAGCCTGCATGTTTAAGTTCATTCCAATAAAATACATTGCACGATGAGGTTACAATTTAGAATTGAATCACATAAAATACTCAAATATTTTCCCTGCTGAATTCTCTATTAAAACCTAGGAATTTCGAATATATTTCTAAGATGCCAAATTCCTCGTCTAAGCTTAACTCGCCCCTAGTGGTTTATAAAAACGACCGACACCTCTTTCTTTCTTTCTGTTTATTCTTTTTTGCGCCCGTGAATTATGCTTAAACATGTTCGAGGTGATTTTTTCAAACTGTTTTAAGGTGCGTCCCCGCAGACAACTGGAGGCTAGGATAGAAATGCCCGTATCTCTTGACGCACATGACTACCCTATCGAGTAAGTGATCATACACACGATACTCTCGGGCCCCAGAGTCCGCGGTTCAGTAAAGGAGCGTCCGATGCCCTCATGCTATCGTCCTCCCCGGGTGGCCTTTCGCCATCCCTGTCACCGAGCATATTCACTTAAAGGGCTACCACCCCCCTTACCGCCACCGCTATTTTTCTTCCCGCCGTCTCGCAACCACAGAAACGAGTTTAACTAAGAAAAGGAAGAACCCGAATGGATTCAATTGGATTTATACGTGTGGTCAGGTTTGGGTTCGGATCCCGAGGCACCGAGCACAGCGTATTTCGATGTGACCAGTTTGTCACCTTCCGTCGCTGATTCAGAATGAGTTGCCAAAGTGAGATTAGAAATGAATCGGCGAAATAAATAATTTTGAAATCAACAAATAAAATATCTGGATTTCATGTATTCAATGAAAACCAATTCTAGACCTCATGATTGAACAAATGAATTTTGACAGTTATAAATTAGAAAATGGTTTGGGAAATATTGAGCCATTTGACAACCACCATTGAATCATGTAGCTAATTGGAAATCACTCAAAACATGCAGTCAAAAGGACAACTGGTCAAATTGTTGTCTTTACAGAATATCTTAGAATTTTAGGTTTAAAAAATCTAAGAGAATTCAAACCTAGATTCTGCAGCACTTGGATGTTGAGTTCACCAGACAGTGTCTCACTGGGGGTAGATTCTGCAGCACTTGGATGTTGAGTTCACCAGACAGTGTCTCACTGGGGGTAGATTCTGCAGCACTTGGATGTTGAGTTCACCAGACAGTGTCTCACTGGGCAGCACTTGGATCAAGGGCTATTAGAGACAAAATTCCACTAATAAGAGCTCTTGGAAAATCTCATGATTTTATCCAATTTCACTGCATACATGCTCACCTGATCTGGAGTCAGCTCAGAACTGCATGTTCAGGTAATATCAACCTCTGAAATGCAAAAACAGACATTGCTTAGATTAATTTTTCAATTAAACTAATTTCTCAAAATTTGATGAGTCTCATGATGTCTATCATCCACCCAGCACGTGGGGCTAATGTGAAAATGTTTTCTGACACAGTCTGATTTGTGTCAGATTGTAACTGTAGAAGTTTCACTCATTGTTTCAGTCTAATTGAGATATAACTGATGTACATGTAACATTGAGTGTGTAACACCGCTGTAGTTTGTTCACTTATTCCTCCTCAGTTAGAAGAATGTTTGATCTCTCATCTTCATTAGCAAAGAAAATCAATCCCATCCGTCTAACTACAACATTGTAACATTTCTATCTTATTCAATCATAGAGGGAATGAGTAGTATGGCGCTTGGGAATGGAATGGAAAAGGGAATGGTGTGATTGACATGATAGGGGAGGATAGGGTATTGTGGTAAGGTAAGGTCAGGTTGGATGATGCAGGGTTGTTTGATATGGCTGGATTAGATGATCAGCTTGTTATAGAACCGGTCGAGGTGGGTGTACGTGGTAGTGTACGATGTATAGTTAGAGAGGTGTCTGACAATGAAGAAAGGTTGGTGCTGGAGGACGGTACAGTTGTGATGTTGGTATGGTTTGTGTAGAGTAGAGTGTGGTTTGCAGGGTTAGGGATAAGGTAGCCGGCATGGTAAAAATAATGGTAGAGGAAAAGTGAAAGGGATTTTGATGTTGTTGAGGTGAGGGTGATTTGGTAAAATTGGTTGGGGCGAGGTGGTGACTGCCTGGGGAGGGGCTAGGACAGTACAGGTGTAATCAGTCTCTCTTTACACATCTCAGTGTCTCAAATCCTTTCAAGACATTCTCTTATTCCACACAGCTATTCGCATTTTGAATTTTTCCATCATTACCGCGCAAGATAATAATCAATGGCTTTCGATTCAAATTAGCCAGAATTTTTCACGATTTACCAAAAGATGAAAACACATAGACATCTACTTTAACACATTCCATCATAAATAGCATCATCGGATAGGAATGAATTGTAAATTCACGAGTAGTGGAAGGAGCTATGGATGTGATGTCAAAAACCTACGATGAACTACTAGTTGAAAAGTAGTCGAGGATGTATTATATACACTGAAGCTGAATAAGATGATCCCAAACTAAACCTAAACAAACGAGTGAGATATCTTGAGCCCAATCTCTCCATGCCTCCCATTCACTCAAACTACTCCTCAATTCTATGTGAAATACTAGGAGACGATACCTGCAAGATGTCGAATATCAAGACACCATCAAAAATGATAAATCAGTAACAGTATTTTACATGTGTGTCACATCATTCATTTTAACAAGTGAATGATTCATGAAGCAAATGATGGCAAAACTTCTGATTCACAAATCTCTGAATACCGGTAGTTTTTACCCTACTACCAGCTTGTGAACAGCAAACTGTTGGGAAATAGACTCTGAACCCAAAATACATTGTTAGTAAACTCAAGGTTTACCGTAAATGATTTCCATTATTGATCAGTTTACACCCAGTCAAGTACAGGAAACTTAGCACCTCCTCTCTCTCACTCTCTCTCTCTTAATAGCCATTTTTGTGAACATTTTTAAGCACGTGAGGTAAGAATAGACCAATGCCTGCCCTCTAAGCCAGCAGAGGACTACTCTTCGGACCCCACTTTTGTACTTGGTGGCTTTAAGCTCACCTTTTTTTGAGTCGAGGTAGTAATAGACCACTGCCTACCCGCTAGGCAGACAGTGGACTAAACCCCCCACTCTTCATGTTCTTCATTTTCTTTCTTTTTCTTATGGCTGTCTCTCCTGGCTATGTACCAATACCAACCGGCAGTAAGTGTTCGGAAATAAGTAATTGAACTGGGTTTGAATCTATCTCAATCAGTGCTTTTAAAACTAGTAGTAGGGCAGCAGTTCACTATAGTCAATCAGAATCATTGTTTGATGATATTGTTTATTTGCAGCACCATTTGTTCCATGAAACAAGTTTCAATTCCAAAATGAATCGATGAATTCAATCTTCAATAGCATCGTTCTCGATGTATCTCATATAGAGATTTTGGAATAGCTAGCGCGGGAAGGAGGTCGGGAAGGTAAGGCTTGGTACGATACCCTAAAACCTGGCAGTAACCTAAAGAATGTTTTCATTTACCCTTGTGTCCTATCCATCTAAGGACATGTAATGATTAAGAGGTGACCTCGAAGTTATGGCCACCACCTGCGCCATCACATCCACACAAATCAGAAATAGATTCACTGTCCACAGTGACAGCTACGACGTCTGTTCTTACTTTCATATTCAATATTTTAAGCACAGAATTCCAATAAAGAGTGATGCCCATTTAACCAATCATTAGAATTCTACAGAATTCACCCTAATTTCAAAATTGGGGAGTCCAGGGACACCATGCACACTTGGTGAAATTCCTGACAATCTGAAAATTCTATACTCAACACCCCCTGGAGAACATGTGCAGTGGCGTTGGAAAACTTAAAAACCTCCAAAAATAACTGTATTCCGTCTGCGGATGCACAAACGGACAACGGATGAAAAGAAAATGCAACGGCCCGCTGAGACTTAAGTCTCAAGTGGGCTGAAAACAAAAACACCCTTCCCCACATAACTTTTCCTCTACGGTAACATTACTCTGACCATGCCTTACCCTATACTTAAGCCGGTACACCGACGCCTACCTTACACAAACTATACCAGCATCACTACTGCACTGACCTCTAACAGCAACCTTTCAATCAGTTATCATACACCCTCCGAACATACACACCGTACACTACCACAAACACCCACCTCGACCAGTTCCATATCAAACTCATCATCGAATCCAACCACATCAAATAACCCTGCATCATCAAACCGACCTTACCTCATCACATTACCCTATCCTACCCTGTCAACTACACCTTACCCTGCCCCACTCCATACCCAAACCTCATACTACTCATTCCCTCTAGGATTAGATAAGTGGAAATGTTACGATGCTGTTGTTAGACGGATGGGATTGATTCTTATCGCTAATGAAGATAAGAGAACAAACATTCTTCCAACTGAGGAGGAATAATTGAAGAAATGACTGCAGTGTTACACAGTCAGTGATACATGTACACCAGCCACATCTCAATTAGACTGAAACAATGAGTGAAACTTCTACAGTTACAATCTGGCACAAATCAGACTGAATTTGAAAATATTTTTACAATAGAAAACATTCTACAGCTTTTCTATTTTCTATATTTCAAATGCTACTTATCTTGTTTCATTCCTTCAGCTACTGTTCCTATCTATGATGCTGGTCTTGCTGCTCCTATGAAGCTCTCACTGCTCCTGCACTACTCCTATGATGCTGCTCCTGTGCAACTCCTATATGATGCTGCTCCTGAACTCCTCCTTCCTGCTGCGCCTATAAATGCTCCTACATTGCTTGAATAGTGTTTTATGCCAGAAGTAATGCCTGAAATAGAGAAGATTTGATTTCAATGCGGTATTTGTTCAATTGTAGACTCTTCACATCACATCATCAGTTATAGACAATTGAACTTATAAGCGGAACCTTTTCGACTGGAGACTGATTCAGTTGAAGGGCCTTTCAGAGAAATGAGGGCAATGAAAAAGAATCAGGGAGTGTGACATAGGGGATATATTTTCCAACATTGTACTTTCATGCAAAATTCATGAACTTTCATGAAAACCTCAATGTTTCTCATAATAAGCCATGTCCCTCTGGGTCGTATATACTGTACATAGTAAGCTCAGTCATTTTCATGATAACAACTTTGACAATTTTCATCTCTTTCTATCGACTTCCTCAATCTTCACAACAGTTTATAAAACTCTCACACTCAAAAAGGTGGAGACCAGATGATAAGATCAAAAATGACTAAGACTATATACAGATTTAAAACCAACAGAGCAACTGCAGTTTGGGGGCCGTTGTGCTTATATGTACACATTATTGTTAAATAAGGGCCACACAGTCGGTGACCTCAACTGGTGCAGTTGGATCAAAACGTTTAGGACTGTTCATATGATAGTGGCCAGTGGCTAGGGCATGTTTCAATCTACCCCAGTCTTTCAACGTTTCTATCTGTCATTGGAACTTCACTTTAACTTTGCAAATAAATTCAATTATCAAAAATATAACTAACCAACAGGATTATTTTCTCTTTAAGTTACATTTGCACTCGGGAAAACTCATATTGAGCTTGAGAAAGCGTTGATTTGGCCCAAAATAGTTGTTATTTGATATATCATGGTCGCCGCCATCTTGGAATTCGGGGATTTCCACTTGCTGAAAATATATGCAAATGAGCAGAATCGGAATGAGGCATATAAAGGCGGATCCGGACGTATATTCGGACATTCTTTCCTTTGAAAACTTACCTTTAAAAAACCCATAGAAAGTAAAATGCTATAATCCTGCTGAGAAAGGCGTTGTGGCGAACAAAATCAATTACGATATGTCAAATGATTAATTTTAAACTTTATTATGACTGTTAGATATATTTCCAATTAATCCAATAATTTCCTGATAAACCACTAAACCCAGAAATTAGACTTGGAGAACTGGGTTCAGCAATTGGGGCCAGGGCCCATCAGGGAAAGGGTTGAATAGTTAGAGAGCTATGAAATCGTGGATGACTATGAAATAAGTAGACTGTGATTTAGAAAAAACTCAGGTGTAAGTCGATCTCAAAAATTACTTAATGTAATTCACATTTGTTGAACATTACAAGAAATTCTTGGTTTAAGCCTCTGAGATGGTGCTGCAGATGACATGATAATAAGGGTCAATTTTATGAATCTATAAGTGAGCATCTTACTTAAAGGTTTGAAGGGCCCAGGGTTTTTAGGGATGGAGTCCAGTTGAACTTGTAACTGGGTCTTGAGCTGTGTCTCCAGGTCTCGGTCCCAAAACTGTGTCCACAGAACTGTGCTGAATCCACTGACGTGTTTAAAGTCCAATTCCTCAAATCCAGAAAATGAAAAAACTTCATCGAAAACAAAACATTTATGAAATTGAACAACTGTTTATTTAAGATTTTAATTAAATCTTCACAATAAACCATTCTTTGGTATATTAAACATTAAATTAATTCAACCTCTGCATAAATTATTGCTCTAATCTATTTGACCTGTCACCTAAAAATAGAATTTCTACCAATTCATTAAACAATAGGAACAACTTACAACTTATCAAAACCCAACAGTGATCCAGAAGTAAAGCCTATTGATTTAATCTCTGAAACCCAGAGATTAGAACATCAGATTTATACTTCTGAATCACCTTAAAACAGTTCATTTAATTGTGAATTGAGTTCAACAGTTATGAATTATAACTGCCGAACTTGATCGCGGATTATCATTGGAAAACTTGATTCAGATTATTAATTTGAATCAAGTTTTTCCACCCTTTAATCAGTTTAACAGATTACAATAGGAACCACTTTAACTTACCTAAACCCGAAGTGATTCAGAAGTAAAAACCTATTTATTTAATCTCTGAAACCCAGAGATTAAAACATCAGATTCACACTTCTGAATCACCTTAAAAACAGTTCTCGAAAATCTCCAATCAAGTTCAACAATTATAGATTATAACTGCCGATCTTGATCAGAGATTATCTTGGAAAAACTCGACTCAATTTGAATTTGGGTCAAGTTTTTCCACCCTTTCTTAACAGAACACACTAGGAACAATTGTAGCTTATCTGAACACGAAGGTCATTCAGCAGTAAAAATCTATTGATTTAATATCTGGAACCCAGAGATTAAAACATTAGATTTAAACTTGTGAATCACCTTAAAACAGATCTTGAATATCACCAATCAAGTTCAACAATTATGGATTATACCGGTAACTGCCGATCTTGATCAGAGATTATCTTAGAAAAACTCGACTCAATTTGAATTTGAGTCAAGTTTTTCCACCCTTTAATCAGTCTTAACAGAACACACAATTGTAGCTCATCTGTACATGAAGATCATTCAGCAGTAAAAATCTATTGATTTAATATCTGAGTCCCAGAGATTAAAACATCAGATTTAAACTTCTGAATCACCTTAAAATCGATCTTGAAAATCTCTGATCAAGTTCAACAATTATGGATTATAACTGTCAATCTTGATCAGTGATTATCTTGATCAACAAACCTAAATTCAATGCATTTACATTCAATCATTTTTTGTCGTTTTTTGTAATGTCTTTGTTGATTCTGTTGGATGCGAACGAATTAAAGTCACCAAATACACTTAAAATCCTTCCACTTGATCCACTACGCAAATACACAACACTATTACAACTCCAGATAATCGTTTAATTGCGGTTATTACGAAACTGAATTACACTGGTCCGGTTCATCGTTTAATCGCGGTTCTCAACACTGAATTACACTGGTCGGGTTCATCGTTTAATCGCGGTTCTCGACACTGAATTACACTGGTCTGGTTCATTGTTTAACTGCGGCTCTGGACACTGAATTACACTGGTCCGGTTCATCGTTTAATCGCGGTTCTCGACACTGAATTACACTGGTCCGGTTCATCGTTTAATTGCGGTTCTCGACACTGAATTACACTGGTCCGGTTCATTGTTTAACTGCGGCTCTGGACACTGAATTACACTGGTCGGGTTCATCGTTTAATTGTGGTTCTCAGCACTGAATTACACTGGTCCGGTTCATCGTTTAATTGTGGTCCTCGACACTGAATTACACTGGTCGGGTTCATCGTTTAATTGTGGTTCTCAGCACTGAATTACACTGGTCCGGTTCATCGTTTAATTGTGGTCCTCGACACTGAATTACACTGGTCGGGTTTATCGTTTAATTGTTGGTCTCGACACTGAATTACACTGGTCCGGTTCATCCTTTAATTGCGGTTCTCGACACTGAATTACACTGGTCGGGTTCATTGTTTAATTGCGGTTCTCGACACTGAATTACACTGGTCGGGTTCATCGTTTAATTGCGGTCCTCGACACTGAATTACACTGGTCGGGTTCATTGTTTAATTGCGGTTCTCGACACTGAATTATACTGGTCGGGTTTATCGTTTAATTGTGGTTCTCGACACTGAATTACACTGGTCGGGTTTATCGTTTAATTGTGGTTCTCGACACTGAATTACACTGGTCAGGTTCATCGTTTAATTGTGGTTCTCGACACTGAATTATACTGGTCCGGTTCATCATTTAATTGCAGTTCTCGACACTGAATTACACTGGTCAGGTTCATCGTTTAATTGTGGTTCTCGACACTGAATTACACTGGTCCGGTTCATCGTTTAATTGTGGTTCTCAACACTGAATTACACTGGTCGGGTTCATCATTTAACTGCGGTTCTCGACACTGAATTACACTGGTCGGGTTTATTGTTTATTTTTGGTCCTCAGCACTATATTAAGTTGATCCGGTTTATTGTTAAGTTGCGGTTCTCAATACTTAATTCCATTATATCTGCTACATGTGAATCTTGGCAAATTCAAAACTGAAAAGACAAAATAAACAAGAAATAAATAAAGATTTCAAAGTCAACTTATTAGTAAAAAAATAACGAGTAAAATTTAGCATTTCATACAAAATCATAAGATAATTACCTAATTTGCTTGTGAGATGAACTCCATGTTGACAGTTGTATGAACAATTCATGAATAATCTCTTCGCAGGATTTCTTCAATCTTTGCCGAAATCAAGTCTTTGATATCTTAGTTTCCGTTGTAACAGTTTTCTGACGACTGATCTCGGCAAATTGAAAACTGGAAAGACAAAATAAACAACAAATGAAACGTGATTTTAAACTCATTTAAACTTAAATGTAAAAATGTAAAAATTAGCATTTCATACAAAATCATGAGATAATTACCTAATTTGCTTGTGAGATGAACTCCATGTTGACAGTTGTATGAACAATTCATGAATAATCTTTTCGCAGGATTTCTTCAATCTTTGCCAAATCAAGTCTTTGATATCTTAGTTTCTGTTGTAACAGTTTTCTGACGACTAATCTCGGCAAATTGAAAACTGAAAAGACAAAATAAACAACAAATGAAACGTGATTTTAAACTCATTTAAACTTAAATGTAAAAATGTAAAAATTAGCATTTCATACAAAATCATGAGATAATTACCTAATTTGCTTGTGAGATGAACTCCATGTTGACAGTTGTATGAACAATTCATGAATAATCTTTTCGCAGGATTTCTTCAATCTTTGCCAAATCAAGTCTTTGATATCTTAGTTTCCGTTGTAACAGTTTTCTGACGACTGATCTCGGCAAATTGAAAACTGAAAAGACAAAATAAACAACAAATGAAACATGATTTTAAAATCATTTAAACGTAAATGCAAAAATTAGCATTTCATACAAAATCATAAGATAAATATAGCTGCAAAGCAGCGATAACGGGTTTTCTGCACAGTTCTAGAATCCTGTTCAACGGTTAACACAGTTTTATAAGAGTTAGGTTGACAAACATTCAATTACACCTACTTGATATGCAAAAATGTAAAATCGGCAATTCATCCAATTTCATAAGATAATTACCTAATTTGCTTGTGAGATGAACTCCATGTTGACAGTTCTATGAACAATCTCTTCGCAAGATTTCTTCAATCTTTGCCGAATCAAGTTTTTGTTATCTTAGTTTCCATTTTAACAGTTTTCTGACGACCAATCTCGGCAAATTGAAAACTGAAACGACAAAATAAAAAACAAATGAAACGTGATTTTAAACTCATTTAAACTTAAATGCAAAAATGTAAAAATTAGCATTTCATACAAAATCATGAGATAATTACCTAATTTGCTTGTGAGATGAACTCCATGTTGACAGTTGTATGAACAATTCATGAATAATCTTTTCGCAGGATTTCTTCAATCTTTGCCAAATCAAGTCTTTGATACATTAGTTTCCGTTGTAACAGTTTTCTGACCACTGATCTCGGCAAATTGAAAACTGAAAAGACAAAATAAACAACAAATGAAACGTGATTTTAAACTCATTTAAACGTAAATGCAAAAATTAGCATTTCATACAAAATCATAAGATAAATATAGCTGCAAAGCAGCGATAACGGGTATTCTGCACAGTTCTAGAATCCTGTTCAACGGTTAACACAGTTTTATAAGAGTTAGGTTGACAAACATTCAATTACACCTACTTGAAATGCAAAAATGTAAAATCGGCAATTCATCCAATTTCATAAGATAATTACCTAATTTACTTGGGAGATGAACTCCATGTTGACAGTTCTATGAACAATCTCTTCACAAGATTTCTTCAATCTTTGCCGAATCAAGTTTTTGTTATCTTAGTTTCCATTGTAACAGTTTTCTGACGACTAATCTCGGCAAATTGAAAACTGAAACGATAAAATAAACAACAAATGAAACGTGATTTTAAACTCATTTAAACTTAAATGCAAAAATGTAAAATTAGCATTTCATACAAAATCATAAGATAATTACCTAATTTGCTTGTGAGATGAACTCCATGTTGACAGTTGTATAAACAATTCTAGAGTCGAGTGTGTCTGGTTTCCAAGTTGTGGATTTCGTTTCAGTAATTTATGGAGCTGATAAATAACTGGTTACTGCTTCCTCTGATGTTGTTGTTGCTGATGCTGGTTCTGTTGTCTCGTCGATTTACAATATACTTTTTTTTCTTACATCAATATTTTTTTACATCTATATTTTTTTCTAACAAGATTTTCTTTTTTCTTACAAACAATTATTCACTCGTTTTTTTTAACCAATATCTAATTTCTTTAATAGAAAAAGGTTTTAATTCTGAAAATCAAAATGTCAAGTCAGACACTTCTACATCAGACACTGGCAAATGGCAGTAACTGCAGTTGAATGAAGACCCGGAGTTGATGAGGACCTCAAATGTCCGAAACTATTTGAATTTAAGATGGCTAATGAGACTTTGAAGATCTCAAATGATACTACTGTGGGTACGACACAGTCAACATCTACGGCAGAAGAACAAGGCGGTTTCTAAGTGAGGTCTAAAACGAAAGTTACGAAAGTTTCAGTCGACAAAATTTCCAACAAGATGCCTAGTCGAACAAGCGGGTCCAGAGCCAAACCTGGACAGGCGCTAACTAGGGATCCCTTCAAACCTTTTCATGGTCCTCCAGTACGGAGGATATATTTATGACAATTCATCGCGGCAAGCACGAACATAAACAAAGCTTCAATCACGCGCGTCGCGTATCAAATATTCAAATTCAGCCCAAGGGGGCTGCACGTATGATGGACTGGTAAGCCCACTGGGGCTGCGAGTATGATAGACTGGTAAGCCCAAGGGGGCTGCACGTATGATGGATTGATAAGCCCACTGGGGCTGCGAGTATGATAGACTGGTAAGCCCAAGGGGGCTGCACGTATGATGGATTGGTAAGCCCACGGGGGCTGCGAATATGATGGATCAACAGTATTTACTACCAAAAATTGTGAATTAGCGAGTTTGATTCTTAATCTTCAAATAAAGATCAAATCTTATCAATGAACAGGGTCGATTCCTGATTTTTAGTCAAGTTTTTTCACTGTTAAGAAGTTCTTCTGAACGCACCTAGAGTCGAATTAGAACTGTGATAAGTCCTTTCAATTGTAGTTTGAGACAAATTTGTACTAAGATTTTTCACTATATTTGGCTTCAGTTAAATGATCCAATAACTGATTCATCTTATATCAAATTATCCTCAGGTGGAATAACTGTTGCAAGGTTCCTAACTTCACATCTACATAAGATATTTTTCATTTCCATGACTCTTCCACGAGATATATTTTCCACCGGGGAATTTATCTGACCATCTTAAATGGCCCGCATATGCCAGAAAACACTAAACAATCTATGATGAATAATACAACATCAAATATGGCTTCCAGTAAACATTTGAGATCGAGATTCGATAGCTCGATATTTCAGTTTGAAATTCAATACCTCAATGTTTCAGTTTGAGATCTGATGTTTAAAGTAATTTTCAAATAGATGCCAGAATTAATTGATAAAGATGCAGAAGTGATGAAGTGTGAATGGTGTAGTGCAGGTGCAAGTCGGCGCCTTGTGCAATAAATACGTGAAGTGAAGATGTGCATGAATCAACTTTCTTCTGGCATCTTTCCAACAGCAGCATTTACCAAATTATAGATCACCTAAACAATAGTAAGAGGACAATAAATCTTTAAAATGAAAATCTCTAGTGAGACCGAGCGTCTTTCAAGATTTTTAAATCAGTTTTTAAACCCTTGAAATTCATAATTAGCAATAATCTCTTTGTATCAAGTTTAGGTTAATGAATCTTAACTTCCCTTGCAACAGTTATATTCCTAGAATAATAGCTTGATCATGTTTAACCCCGATGGGGGGGTAGGTTTTCACCAGCTAAAAGCTGTTTTGGTATCAAGCTGCTGGTGTGTATCGAGCTGCTGGTGTGTATCGACGACGAGCTGCTGGTGAGTATCGAGCTGCTGGTGAGTATCGACGAGCTGCTGGTGTGTATCGAGCTGCTGGTGAGTATCGAACTGCTGGTGTGTATCGACAACGAACTGCTGGTGTGTATCGACGACGAGCTGCTGGTGAGTGTCGACGAACTGCTGGTGTGTATCGAGCTGCTGGTGTGTATCGACGACGAACTGCTGGTGTGTATCGATGACTAACTGCTGGTGTGTATCGACGACGAACTGCTGGTGTGTATCGACGACGAACTGCTGGTGTGTATCGACGACGAACTGCTGGCGTGTATCGAGCTGTTGGTGAGTATCGAACTGCTGGTTTGTATCGACAACGAACTGCTGGTGTGTATCGACGACGAACTGCTGGTCTGTATCGACGACGAACTGCTGGTGTGTATCGACGACGAACTGCTGGTGTGTATCGACGACGAGCTGCTGGTGAGTATCGAGCTGCTGGCGTGTATCGAACTGCTGGTGTGTATCGACGACGAACTGCTGTTGTGTATCGAGCTGCGAGTATCGACGATGAGCTGCGGATGTTTGACGACGAGTAAAAAATGCATAACGGGGAAACATTGCGAGACCAAAGTTCAATTTTTATTAATGATTATTTATCAATTATTTTATCATTTTAATTTTCATGTGAGTTATAATCTTTTCAATTGCATTTTACGGCAGATTGAGAACTTTAAGAAGTTCTTTTTTTCAAACGTTTTTTACGACAAATTAAGAACTTTACAACGTTCTTTGAATAGAATCTAACAACAAACTTAGAACTTTAAGAAGTTCTTTTTTTCAAACGTTTTTTACGACAAATTAAGAACTTTACAACGTTCTTTGAATAGAATCTAACAACAAACTTAGAACTTTAATTTCTAGTTTTTAAATTTTTTTTGGATGAATGACATGAATGGGTGCGATAGGAATCGCACCCGCAAATAAATTGGATGAAATGAGATGACATTTTTTAAATTTTTATAATTTTTTTTCCTTTTTAGTTTTTAATTTTTTTTGGATGAATGACATGAATGGGTGCGATAGGAATCGCACCCGCAAATAAATTGGATGAAATGAGATGAGATTTTTTAAGATTTTATAATTTTCTATTTTGTTTTTAATTTTTATAATTTTTTTTGGATGAATGACATGAATGGGTGCGATAGGAATCGCACCCGCAAATAAATTGGATGAAATGAGATGAGATTTTTTAAGATTTTATAATTTTCTATTTTGTTTTTAATTTTTTAATTTTTTTTGGATGAATGACATGAATGGGTGCGATAGGAATCGCACCCGCAAATAAATAAATTGGATGAAATGAGATGAGATTTTTTAAATTTTTATATTTTTTTTTCTTTTCTAGTTTTTAATTTTTTTTGGATGAATGACATGAATGGGTGCGATAGGGATCGCACCCGCAAATAAATAAATTGGATGAAATGAGATGAGATTTTTAAAGATTTTATAATTTTTTTTAAATTTTTTATTTTTTTAATTTAAAATGTTTACCCCAGGGAACACCGGCTAGAAGAGCAAGCGCCACCTGCACGGATGATGAGCTAAAGAAGGTAATCAGAGAGGAACCCTAAACTAACCCAACCCCACCACCATCCCCCCGACTTCGAACGGCTTCAATTCCGGATTTTCGAAAATGGAAATCAACCATAACATGTACCAGAAAAACATGGAAAAAGAATGGCCTGAAAGAAATTAAATTGATTTTGGAAAATTGGTATTATAGTGAATTCAATCCGTTAAAGCCCGTGACACTCTAGGAAACTTATCAAAGGAGAGTGTGTGATGGCACCTTTCCCATCACCTGCCTTTGATAAGCTCCCAGAGCGAGCACCTTTTCGAGTCAACAACCAGTATGCTGGGCGGGATACAAAAATCGAAGAAAACAGGCCCAATTCCCGACCACCTTCATACTGGATGTTGAGTCAAAAAGGTGCTTTGGGCTTTAAAGAATTGAAGACACTATTGAAAGCCGAAATAATTGTGGAATTGGACTAAAATTAAATCAAAAAATATGTGGTACATGTTATAGTTGATTTTCTTTCAGTGAAGGCATATTAGGCGCGCATGAACGACTCATGCGTTCAAGGCACCTAATATCCCTTCACTGAAAGAATATTTTTTAAATCAGTTAACAAATCCGGAATTGTCCCCGAACGAAGCCGCTCCTCCCACATTCCATCCGTATGTCGGGCCACCACCTCTACCTCTCGGGCCACTCGTTCACTCGCCAGCTTTTTGGCGAGTGAACGAGTGACCGCCCGAGATACGGATGGAGGAGCAGGAGGAGCAGGACCCGCACCATCCCCAGCCCCACCACCATCCCTCCTCGGCCGCTTCCTATTTATCCCCTCCCCTTCCTCCCGATTACCTTCGTCAGCCGCACCATCCGCCGGGACCACTCTTGCTCCTCCTCCCTGCGGAGCCACGACGACCGCAACTTTTCTTTTCCTTTTAGTTCTAGTTTTTTTTGGCGGTGGTCGTGTCTGTAAAGAGAAAAAGTGAAAAATTTGTTTAGTATAAAATTAAACACTACATAAAAAATCAGAATGAGAAACCAGCGATTCAGCAAATAAAACACCTATACGTAGTTAGGATATCGTGCCACAAGGTGGCGTTTCGGTAAATCTACGAGTGACGCTCATAGAAATAGTTCGGTGAAAACGGAAAGCCATCGGAGTTCTCGTTACTTTTTTTGAAAAAGTACCCATTATAACAGGGACTTCTGGGACCGTTTCAATATAAAAGGACTTCTGATATTGATTTCGTAGTTCTGTTTGAACGTGTCATCCGTTAAACCCAGACTCAGATGAATCGTGTTATTCGAACAAAACATGATATTTTTGGTGAATAACAACATTGCTGGAAGACACGAGCACGTCAGCATCCAATACAGCGGAATAAGCATCTGGGGCCGATTCCATGGTCAAGACTTAAGTCCAAAAGTGGTCTTAAATCTAAAGACTGGTCTTAAGTTATTAGATTGGCTATAGAACTAAGTTGGTCTTAGAACGGTCTTAATTCTAAGCTCTGACTATGCAACTGGTCTCAGGTGTACATGGGTCGGCATATTACCGGGACGAGGGGTCACACGATACAAATATCAGCCGCCTTCTTGACGTACGCAGCCAATTTTCTCAATCGACTCATAAACACATTTTTCCCGATGAGTTACAACAATCAAATGTTAGATATTCAGAGACATGTCTGCTGCACGTGTAACACCGAATAATCGTCACCACGGTAGACGAGCATTTCAGCCAATCACCAGTCAGTCCGTTATGACCGCCGCAGATGGCGCTCATGGTCAAAAACAGTATTGTATTCCAGTGATAGGAAACGGTAAGTCACGCATAGTATACTGTACGCGTTACCATGGATACAATCAAAGTTTGAGCGATAAGTTTTCGCACTCGTGTGTACAACCATTGGTCTTAAGCAGATATAGATCAATAACTGAAGGTTTTCGACTATGGGGTTTTACCCGCAAATGGAAATTTATAACTACTCTTCTGTTTACAGGTCTGGTAATTTATTTGCTGAACTTCAACTGATATCCTGAATAAAATATGAAAACAAATAAAGATTCTTACCTCCGTCAGATCTCCTTCAAACAGCCGTCCCCGGACTCTGTCTGACGAACGAGTGGCGGCCGGGGGCGGCTGTCTGACAGGCCGCTGCTGAGGCGAATTTAATGGACGTGGGGGAGGGGCAGCAGCGGGCGACATAGGATTAACCGGTGGTGGTATCCTATCGGGAACCAAGTTTCTTTTGAATTCCCCCACCAAGTCCCCAAACGGACATTCTTCTAAAATTTTCACCACTGTAAAATAAAAATAGAGAGAAATACATTAAACAACAAGTCGAATGGTTTCGATGCTACGGCTATGAATATTATTCCAACAGGGGGCGCCTGATGTTACTTAAGTTTGATTTTAATGTAATCGTGTTGGTCTGGCAGCGATCGCTGATTGGACTGTTTTAGTGTTTTTGGAATAACTAGGAAAAGAATACTAGAGGACCAAAGGTCCTGTGGTCTCCTGTTTTGATAAACACAGTACAATTGTGATTTTTTTAAGTAACACAATTAATTATTTTTTCCTCTCAATGATTTGCAACTTATTCATACTGAACAAAATTTTAATTAGATTTGAAGTTTGCGCTGAATGAAATGAAATTCGATTTGTTTGTTTAAATCTGAATGAAATTGAATCAAATTTTTATGCTTCTTCGGCAACTACTCGAGAAAAAACACTATTTTACTAAAACCTTACGCAATTGTCATAAATACATTTTCTGTAAAATAGTGTATTCTGATTGGTTCTATTCTGATTGGTTCTAATCTAGGGTGGATACAAGCTTCCACTGTTTTCCAGAATATAGTCAGAAAATGTGACTAACATATTTTCTAGAAGTAACTAATCTGACGGATCCAGAATGCTAACTCAGTCAGCTTGTGAGTTATAACAACCAATAAGGTCCATAAAGGCTGTCTCTTAAGACTCAATAGCGTAACACTGTTACTCGCAGTTGATATATAAAAACAAATTCATATTCAAAATATTTATAAAATGAATGCGATTGATATCACCATTCAGTGCAAGATAATGTTAACTTAATGACTACGTTAATGTCAGCGACTCGCCGGTGACGTTACAAATGTAAACATTGCCTACGTTCAAACTACACGCGATTTTAACCAATCAGAATGCAAGTAAACATTATTATCATAAATCATGTGAGGGAATTCCATGGCATTCCGTACGCAACGCGTCATAGACACTATTGATCATGGGAAGTACCGGAGGGGGGAATCCCCTGTTAACCAAAATGGCGGAAATTCCGTCTGCTGCAAGCAATGTTGAATTTGGGTATTCTAAACTTTTAGCCAAAATTCTGCTACTATTTCTTTTTGGCTTTTTGCAAATGCATTCAAATAGACAGATGGCTACATATCGTCATTACAGCATTAATTCATTGAAAGTTTTTATTAGATTTTGAGGAGATATCATAGGCGCGGATCCAGGGAGGGTTTCAGGGGTCGTGACCCCGCTGATCGGCTACCAAAAAATTTTTAAAGCAAAAAAAAAACGCTACCATATCATTTCAGAGAAAATTTTTTTTAAATTCCCTCAGTGAGATAAAATCACTTTTAGAAGGAAGAGGGAACTGTCAATAGGGCAATATACATGTGTCTAAAAGTTTGGAAAGTTTGAATTCTGCACACTGCGATCAAAAAAGAACCTCGCGTTTTTCAATTGTTTCATCGTTCAATCCTGGATTCTCATTCGGCCGAGGTGAAAAATCTTTTTTGCTCGGTTTTTCACTGAGTTTGTTTCACAGACAGGAATAAAAAATTTTTTTTCTAATTCTTTTTTATTTTATGTTTCTTCAAATTTTGGGAGCAACCAAACCATGCTATTAAAAAAAGGCCTTATGTTTGGCCAAAAAATATGCCGTATAGGCCCCGGCTATTATTAGAGATTTTAGTCAGCATTTTTATGAACCCTGTCTTGGAAACATTCCTGGATCCGTGCCTGAATCAGTAACACACGTCACACTAAATGATATTGTATGAAAATAGTTTTAAACTACTTACACTCCGGTAGAAATATTCTGACGAACTCCTCCCGCCGGAACGCACGACTTAACCGAAATGCCAAAGCTGTAAAACAAAAATACAATTCATTATAATCACATACATTAATTACAAACTCAAATTCAAGAGCAGTTTGAACTGTGTCTCATGAAACTGAACCCAGGTGAATCCAGTTTATTCAGGAATGAGAATTTGTAGTTTTTTCTAAATCTTTTTAAGCTTGCCGACAAGACGAGCGAATTAACAAGTGACCCGAACACCGGCGTAAATATCGAACATGTTTAATGTCGGCGGGCGACGAAATCACCGTGACGGCCGATTTATAGATAGATCGGTACCCGCTCGTATCGGGCGTATAAATTCACCGGCGAATTTAATCGTTGCGATCGGGCAAAAAAATGGATACCCTCGTGTCCTTCTAGCTTTATATAATATTACTATTTAGTAACGTTAAACACAAGCTTCCAATATTCTTAGGATCGAAATCTCATATTGGTTTAATTCATTCAAAATTGCTAAATTCATCGGTATCATCTGAAGGTTTAAATATCTATTCCCTAAACCTGACTTACTGGAATTGTATCACATCGGTTTCATCTCAAGGTTTAAATATCTATTCCCTAAACCTGACTTACTGGAATTGTATCACATCGGTATCATCTCAAGGTTAAAATATCTATTCCCTAAACCTGACTTACTGGAATTGTATCACATCGGTTTCATTTCAAGGTTTAAATATCTATTCCCTAAACCTGACTTACTGGAATTGTATTACATCGGTTTCATCTGAAGGTTTAAATATCTATTCCCTAAACCTGACTTACTGGAATTGTATCACATCGGTTTCATCTCAAGGTTTAAATATCTATTCCCTAAACCTGACTTACTGGAATTGTATCACATCGGTTTCATCTCAAGGTTTAAATATCTATTCCCTAAACCTGACTTACTGGAATTGCATCACATCGGTTTCATCTCAAGGTTTAAATATCTATTCCCTAAACCTGACTTACTGGGATTGTATCACATCGGTATCATCGCAAGGTTTAAATATCTATTCCCTAAACCTGACTAACTGGAATTGTATCACATCGGTTTCATCTCAAGGTTTAAATATCTATTCCCTAAACCTGACTTACTGGAATTGTATCACATCGGTTTCATCTGAAGGTTTAAATATCTATTCCCTAAACCTGACTTACTGGAATTGTATTACATCGGTATCATCTCAAGGTTTAAATATCTATTCCCTAAACCTGACTTACTGGAATTGTATTACATCGGTTTCATCTCAAGGTTTAAATATCTATTCCCTAAACCTGACTAACTGGAATTGTATCACATCGGTTTCATCTCAAGGTTTAAATATCTATTCCCTAAACCTGACTTACTGGAATTGTATCACATCGGTATCATCTGAAGGTTTAAATATCTATTCCCTAAACCTGACTTACTGGAATTGTATTACATCGGTATCATCTCAAGGTTTAAATATCTATTCCCTAAACCTGACTTACTGGAATTGTATTACATCGGTTTCATCTCAAGGTTTAAATATCTATTCCCTAAACCTGACTTACTGGAATTGTATCACATCGGTTTAATCTCAAGGTTTAAATATCTATTCCCTAAACCTGACTTACTGGAATTGTATCACATCGGTTTCATCTCAAGGTTTAAATATCTATTCCCTAAACCTGACTTACTGGAATTGTATCACATCGGTTTCATCTCAAGGTTTAAATATCTATTCCCTAAACCTGACTTACTGGAATTGTATCACATCGGTTTCATCTCAAGGTTTAAACATCTATTCCCTAAACCTGACTTACTGGAATTGTATCACATCGGTTTCATCTCAAGGTTTAAATATCTATTCCCTAAACCTGACTTACTGGAATTGTATCACATCGGTTTCATCTGAAGGTTTAAATATCTATTCCCTAAACCTGACTTACTGGAATTGTATCACATCGGTATCATCTCAAGGTTTAAATATCTATTCCCTAAACCTGACTTACTGGAATTGTATCACATCGGTTTCATCTCAAGGTTTAAATATCTATTCCCTAAACCTGACTTACTGGAATTGTATCACATCGGTTTCATCTCAAGGTTTAAATATCTATTCCCTAAACCTGACTTACTGGAATTGTATCACATCGGTTTCATCTCAAGGTTTAAATATCTATTCCCTAAACCTGACTTACTGGAATTGTATCACATCGGTTTCATCTCAAGGTTTAAATATCTATTCCCTAAACCTGACTTACTGGAATTGTATCACATCGGTTTCATCTGAAGGTTTAAATATCTATTCCCTAAACCTCACTTACTGGAATTTTTAACTGGGGTTTAGAATATATAACGAGACAAGTAATACTTTATAGGACGTGTAACTAGTTTATTTGACACACAAGCTTTGGGTACTAATGTATAGAAGCTTCATCAGGTGAATGAGTGAAGTCAATGGAGACACTTTCGGATATCAACACATTTCAAATTGCTCTCAATTCATGCATTCAAATTATAATAAGCTCCTAAATAATTTTGAAAACTTCTCCACACAGCATGCAATCCATATAATATCATAATTTTTTGGAAATAAAATTTGTTTTTTTTCGGAGTAGTGCTTGACCCTTTCCTATGGTTTTAGTTAATATTCTCTGAATGTGTAGATAGCCAGAGATACGATCCCTGGCACTGCGGTATTGCATTTAGCCACAGGCGTCACCGATAACTAGCTGTCCTCTCGTTTGTGGTAACTACGCTTCTTGAAGTTTGGCTACTCGAGCCATGGACGGAAAGACCGTGCTGATCCGGAGATGTGAACTGTTGGGACGGCATCCAGTGAGATTTTACTTAGTTTACCCGGAACTGGTGAACTAAGTCTACGACAGCGGTCACCGCCTCCTGACATTCTATAGTCGAGTTTGGTACTAGTAACCAGTCGTCGAGGTAAACCAACAGACAAATACTCCAGGACCCGGTTTCATAGACTGAGTATTTAAAGTTATCCCTAGGGGTAAATCCTCAATCTTGGTAACAACCACCATACTAACAATGAGAAACCATGGTTATAATTGACAAATTTCAAAATGTTCCCTGGAATTATTTTTCTTCCATATCTATGAAACCCAGCCCTGGACTGTAATGTACCTTCTGGACTTGACCCAAGCTGGTAAATACCCAGGGCGTGGGCTGTACTGAGGCCGATTGGAAGAGACCTGAACTGGAACTGGCAGCCTTTCAACTTTTATTCTGTAAAATTGACAGGATTTCGGGTGAACAGGAACCTGAAAATATGCATCTTTCAGGTCCAATGCAGCCGCCCATTAACCTCGACGGAGACCTTGAATTACCTCCCTGTTTTAGTCATCGGAAGCCTCGGGATATCCAGGTGCCGCTCGAGGAATGACAGACCATCGACGCCCTGTGGTTTTCAGGAGCATAAATTTTCATGAAAACCAGCCGGATGTGGCTTCGTCGCGTACTGGTTCTATTGCTCTCTTTTTGGCCAGATCTTTGAGAGCTGACGAGATTAGTGTCTCCTGATCTGCTTTCGGGCGCATGTCGAGAGGTGTTCAGAATTGAAGACAGTAGCCTCCGCGATACGACCCGGGACCGACGGACCAGTGGCTGCCTGCTGCAGACAACCTCTCACTGGCCCCGAGCATTCATTTTGAGTTTCTCCGAGAGGAAGAGCTCCTTTTAGTGATATGAATTAGAATTATTCTGACCAGAAGGGGCACGAGAATGTTGGAGCTGTGCACTTGTTCTCCAACCACCAGTAGCCGCTTGAGAAAGTAAGATGCTTGAGATGGCATTGTGTGAGTTCGGGCTGAACCTTGAGCGGCCGGAGCTGGAGCCGGAGCTGAACCTTGAGCGGCCGGAGCCAGAGCTGGACCTTGAGCTGCCGGAGCCGGACCTTGAGCTGCCGGAGCCGGACCTTGAGCTGCCGGAGCCAGAGCTGAACCTTTAGCTGTCGGAGCCGGAGCTGAACCTTCAGCTGTCGGAGCTGGAGCTGGACCAGAACGCTTCTTTCACGGAGTCCGCATGGTTGACTTGAATCTGCACCTCTCGAATATTCCTCCGTTTGGTCAAAACTGGAGCACTCCAACCGGAGAAGAGACGCAAAGACGAACCTAATTGAGCTCTTAATACTCTAGGTTCGACTGTGGCATTCGAGGATTCCAATTGTTCCACACCTAATCGAGCCCATTCTCTTGAAACTGCTGACGATTCACGCAAAATATTGAGATCAAAGTCCGGGGGGTGGGGGTGGTGGTGATTCACCGACATGGGGACCTGCCGAGGACTTAGCACGAGTTTCTCCACATTTAACAAACTAGATATTAACCCTTGACCAGTGAGTCAAGTAGAGAATGCAAAATTGTAATAGGGCTCATCCTCTGACCACCATAAATAAACCACAGTACAAGTATGAATAAAATTATAATCCTCTAAGCTTCTACATCTTAGAGCAGTAACAAGCTCCAAATCGGCTATTCAAGACACTGATATAACTGTGGTGGCCTACACACATCAAACACAGTAGAGTTCATCGATCCTTATGCCTTCAATCCACATAGCACGTGATAAGAAAATCAGTATAAAACTGTAGATTGTACAGTGGAAAACAAGCTCCAAAATATAGCTATTTCTCACATTAAAACAACCGTGGTGGCCATCTTGGATGACCTATATATGTCAAAAATAATAGGGCTCATCCATCTCACACCTCAAACAAACAAACCAAGTCACAAGAAAATCAATGAAAAACTTAAGTCTGTAGAGCGATAACAAGCTTCAAATGGCTATTTAACACATTGCAATGGCTGTGGCGGCCATCTTGGATGACCTGTATATGTCAAAAACAAACAGCCCACCCGTCCGGACATAAGTGATTTTTTACCCCTTGCGTCCTATGGCTGAGGGGTAAAAAATAGCATATCCCCTGCAGGCATGGCTAACCGTGTTATGAGCTTCCGTTGTGAGCGGCAACCCGAAGCTTATTGCTGCAGGAACTAGATCCTCGTTGAAATCAGATGCTACCCCTCAGAAATTCAGAGTCAGAATTCCGAATAACTGAACTTCTAACCGGGCAATCAAGAATAGGCTTACCTGTAACTGCGGTAGCTTACAATGACAATAACATCTTACTTTCGAAATCACGGAAATCCCGATTATTGTGACGACTTCCTAAACGGTCCCTCGATGTGAAAGACATGAACTTCCTAAAGGGTCCCTCGACGTGAAAGACATGAACTTCCTAAACGGTCCCTCGACGTGAAAGACGTGAACTTCCTAAACGGTCCCTCGACGTGAAAGAGATGAACTTCCTAAACGGTCCCTCGACGTAAAAGACGTGAACTTCCTAAACGGTCCCTCAACGTGAAAGACATGAACTTCCTAAACGGTCCCTCGACGTGAAAGACATGAACTTCCTAAACGGTCCCTCGACGTGAAAGACGTGAACTTCCTAAACGGTCCCTCGACGTGAAAGACGTGAACTTCCTAAACGGTCCCACGACGTGAAAGACGTGAACTTCCTAAACGGTCCCTCGACGTGAAAGACGTGAACTTCCTAAACGGTCCCTAGACGTGAAAGACGTGAACTTCCTAAACGGTCCCTCGACGTGAAAGACATGAACTTCCTAAACAGTCCCTCGACGTGAACTGATGAATGATGATGGTTCCTACAGAATCAATCATAATCTCTCGATCCATCCTCGATATCAGTGAAGGTGACCTTACTCCTGCGTCTGGTAGAATAGCGCCCTCTACCAAACCTAGAGCCATAATAACTATGTTTCAAATTCGAAACATTGATGCCAGGCCGCCCGGACCAGACCGGATGTTCAGTACCTGATGATGCCTTGGCCGGACCAGACCGGATGTTCAGTACCTGATGATGCCTGGACCGGACCAGACTGGATGTACAGTTCCCAGTGATGCCTGGACCGGACCGGACCAGATGTTCAGTTCCCGGTGATGCCTGGACCGGACCAGACCGGATGTTCAGTACCTGATGATGCCTGGACCGGACCGGACTGGATGTACAGTTCCCAGTGATGCCTGGACCAGACCAGACTGGATGTTCAGTACCCAGTGATGCCTGGACCGGACCAGACTGGATGTACAGTTCCCAGTGATGCCTGGACCGGACCGGACTGGATGTACAGTTCCCAGTGATGCCTGGACCGGACCGGACTGGATGTACAGTTCCCAGTGATGCCTGGACCGGACCGGACTGGATGTTCAGTACCCGGTGATGCCTGGAATGGACTGGTGCTCGAAGCTGCCGGACCGGACCAGATGTTCAGTACCCGGTGATGCCTGGACCGGACCGGACTGGATGTACAGTTGCCAGTGATACCTGGACCGGACCGGACTGGATGTACAGTTCCCAGTGATGCCTGGACCGGACTGGACTGGATGTTCAGTACCTGGTGATGCCTGGACCGGACCGGACTGAATGTTCAGTACCCAGTGATGTCTGGAATGGACTGGTGCTCAAAGCTGCCGGACCGGACCAGATGTTCAGTACCCGGTGATGCCTGGACCGGACCAGACTGGATGTACAGTTCCCAGTGATGCCTGGACCGGACCGGACTGGATGTTCAGTACCCTGGGATGCCAGCTGAACCATTGATTGACTGGTGACTGACCGGCACTAGAGAACCAGCGATCCTCCTCAGAGAATGGAGTTGGGAAACCAACCGTGCTAGTACAGCTGGCGACCGCTGTTACTTTCTGAAATAGAGACATCAATCGGTACATCGACAGAAACTGTACTTTCTGTTTCTGGGACTTCTCGGCCCGAACCCATAGATCTTCCGACCACAATCCGCAAGTCCAGGAAGGATTAACTCATATAACGCCCGATGTAGCCAAACAGGATGAACACAGAACGTAATCAGGGCCCGAACAGATGACCGCATCCCTCACGATGACGACGCTGGACTTTAGCAGGGAGCGGCATTATCGCATTCAAAATACAACAATTAAATATTCGGTTTAAATATAACAGATATTTTAACGTTATAACTTACATAATATTATAACATACACGCAATTCAAGAAAGATGCACTGATTTGATTTGATTCAAACAAAAATAAAATTCACGAGGGAACAAAAACAGAACAAACTCACTGCATAGAGAGTACAAGTGTCTCTTAAATTCCTAAATCCCTTAGAGACAAAATCAAACACCTTCTTATAAAAAACGCCAAGAAAAAGGATGGCTAAATGCAATACAGCAGAGCCGGGTCGTATAGAAAAACCGCTGGCGATCATTCAATCCAAATTGGCAAAAAACATAGGAAAGGGTCCGGTACTCGATGGAAATATGATATTGTATTTTGTCTCACACCTGACGTCACGGAGTTATGAAAACTAGTCACAACTTTAACCGTTTTAACGCCATACAAAAAATTGAATGCGTTGAAATTGTATTTGAAGACTGAACTTACTTCTTGCTTGCAGGTCGGGAGGCGTCTCCGGCGGGAGGGGTGCACTGCTGCTGCTGCTGTTGTTTGACAACTATAAATAGAAATAATATATAAATCAATGCAACAGAAAATGAACACAACAGGTACTGATTACACGGTAGTTCAGTAGAATGAAGGGGTCTGGGTACAAAAACGTGTATTCTAAGATTATCAGTATATATTTTCTTGAGGAATTTCATAAAAATGGTTACATTAGGAGGGAAGTGAGGCATGTGAGATTGAGGGCGTCACTGATACTTACATTAAGCGACGGCGACCCAGCCTCTGAGGCAAACTGACGCTAGAAATGAAAATAAAAAAGATACATTAGTCAAATTCATTAACGGTTGAATTTTTAAACATTTTCATTATGACGTTCATTAGTTCAAGGTGCTGGTTTTTTAGACAATTTCAATAAGAGAAAAGTATTCAGGTATAGCTAGCACTATATCAGGAACGTAGCTTGAAGCGGTTCAGGGGGGTTCGAAAATTCAGTTCCTTACAAAGAAAAATTAAAAACAGAAATGTTAAACTTACAAATATTAAAATTTGTTCATTCAATCAAAACCTCGTTAATCAATCTCCCAGAGGCAATTTATCTGGGCACGTTTTCAAAATTTGTTTTGGTTAGGGGGCCCCGTTCTGGTCCAGTCAAACGCTACGGACCTGTCTATGGCAATAGCTAATCAACATTGATATAATTATCACCGGTCGCTGTGGTCAATACACCGTGCATTGTTAAACTTGATAGGCGTTCATTTCCTGTATATGAGGGCGCTGCTGGTTACCTCGCTTCAGTATTAGGGAATAGATGGAGCCACTTGTCGAATCATACTCGATTTATAAAGCTAACTCCACTGTATAGATGGCGCCACTCACCATGATTTCCACGGAAACTAGAATATATACTTAGTAAGCAGAATATGAGTGGGAAGGGTTTCAAGCATAATATCAAAATATTGATTTGATCGGTTTAAAAATCTCCAAAACGCTTTCATTTCACAACAAAGTTAAACATTCGTTTTCTAACTTTACTTTATCACACGCCAAACAATGGGATACCCGCAGTCTTACTGTGGCAATCGAGGATTCCACTTATGGCAGGCGAGGATCCACCAGGTGTCGCTAGTAAATAGTTGGTCGTCTGCGTTCGATTTTCTTGTACATTTCAATTAAATCTGAATGAATTGTTCTCTTAAATGAATCAATTATTAATGAAAACTAAACCGATATCAGAGTAGAAGAATGAAAGTATTTCTTCTTCAAACCAGTTCAAAGTTCATCGAAAATGAACTAATTTTGACAACGAACGACCTACTACTCGTTGCGCCATCTGGTGGAATAGCTGGTTTTGCGGGTATCCCATATATCAAATATCACACTTATGGCGCCATCTAACGGTAAAAGTAATACGCACAGGTTTTTAAACACGGAGGATATTAATATAAGGTGACGAACACCTTTTAAACATTGGAACGAGGAAATACAACAGATTGATATCATACATTGACACGCGAGACCAAATACTCTTATACAACAGACCCTTAACTCAAAAAGTCAATATGAAAAATAACAATTTCATTACATTTATCACAAATCTATTGATTCACAGCAGGTTCATATTTGCTGTGTTTTGATCTCATGGTTGTTGATCCAATTACAAGACCGATATCAATGTATGGTATATCAATATATTCTATCAAATAAAAATATTAATGTATTATTAAAATATTAACGGTATAACTAGGGGTGCAGGGACCCACTTTGGAAGTGGTCTGAAATGCTCGACGATCTGACATTTTCAAATTTAACTCCCCCTGGTTTAAAAGGAACCAAAGACATTGAAACTCACTACACATATACAGAACATGTCATGAGATTATTTATAACTTTATTTATAACTAGAGCAAAAACCTGCTCTATACTGATATATATTAAACTCTGATTTCAATGTAATATAACAACAACAGAATTGATCCTAAAGCGCTGATTTTGCCGGGGAAAAAAATGGTCATACAAGTCCGCCATCTTAATTCCAATTGTGCCAATATTTTGAGTTTGAGTAGTTTGAGTATATAAACCAATTATCAACACGATAAATCAAAAACTAGCCGAGACAACTGGACGCAAAGTGAACGCAATAACTATAGTCCCGAGTGAGATAAAAAATAAATTAGTTTGAACTTAAAATTCAAGATCAATGTTTAATGTCTTACGTCCACGTGCTGTATCGGTGATAAATCCTGTAAAGATAAAATAAAACAAAATATTAGATGGATATTCATGAATGCATGTATCACTGATTCGGGTTTTCGATAAAAACTGATTAACGAATGATAAGTTAATTTTGCAGCAAATTCTCCAAGATTAGAACAAAACCAGTAGTTATATAGTAGAGGCTTTTGGGTCATGAAGCAAATTAAGTAGTAAATATAACACTTAATTTAAATGACAACTGTAGAGATAGCATCATTAATATATGACTTCTACGATGATGAGACTTAATCGAATTTGATTTTATTCCTAATTAGCATAATTTATGCAAAACAGCTACTGCCCTCTATTTTCAAATTACAAATTGAAATAAGCGTGATTTATTAGAAAATAGTTATCACTTACCGGCGTAGAAGTACCGCTTGGCGGCGTTGTCGGCAGAAACTGAAAATACAATCAAAGACAATGTTAAAAACCTGATCTGATTTGTATAGTGTAAGTAAATGGTTTTGGGGTTCGGACCGTCTGCCCACACGAGAACACCCGACCCTCGCGCTACTGCTGCATTTGACTGCTCGGTGCGTCTGAGGAGCCTTGATGGACAGAACACACCATTGATGGAATAATGGTTAATTCAGTCTAACCTCGTTAAAACTCTGTAAATGTGAGTTAAACTCATTGAAATTCCCTTATGTTTACCATGAGGTAACATTGAACTGGTTTTCCAGTTTTTCTCCACTCGTCTATAACGGGCTATCAATCAATATGGTCGAATGTGCAGAATGTTCCAGCTGATAAAAACTGGGTTCCAAAATAATCAGCCCTTTGCATGTGATGATGCGAACGATCAGGCTGGGTGCACCCTGGTATAGATTTGACGATGCAGTAATGTATGACGGACATTACCTGTCAGTAGCAGAAGCAGGGTTTAATATTCTATATATATAAATTTCGGTTTCAAGCTCAAGAATGATGACTTCAAACAGGCGTTTACGATAACTTACGTCAATCCCAGACATAGAAATATCAAATTTTTGTTGCTGTTGCTGCTGTTGTTGTTGTTGTTGTTGTTGTTGTTGTTGTTGAGTTCTCTATAAAAGAGAAAACATATTCATACAATGACAAGAAATAGGACGGACGCGAAATCAGAGTTTATCTAACAGTTTATCTCCAGGACGGATGTGGCTGTGAAATCAGACAGTTTATCTCTAGGACGGACACGCCTGTTAAATGTTGCCACTGGTTACCTCGAAAAAACCGTTCCTGATATAACTAAATAGTTTCCATAGCAACCAGACGAGGTCAAACAATGCAAATTGAGAGATAATAAGGTAATGGATTCGAGGGGGCAGCAGACTACAGTAGACTCGGCCACCCTACTCGGTACCCGGTTGATATTGCATACACATTTTCTGATCCTTAAAGTTAAAATCCTAAAATTTAAAAAGTCGGTATTCGGTTAATTAATGGTCCAAATAGAACAGAGTTAAGCGGAGTCTGCTGTATCATCATTTTGATATTGATGCCTATGATTTTAGAGAATGTCGATATTTAATGGAACAATACATTTAGCCGATCCAGAAAAATTTTATAAACGTAATTCTAACCATTTCTTCCTTTTTTTTCATTAGTGGTGAGACGAAAATGACGTCATCGACTCACTACCATCTTACGTCATGAAGGTCAAAAATAGGATAAATGTTCTCATGTATCGCCATGGGAACGTTGGGACCCATAATTGGTGCCACTACCTAAACGTTACTGTTGCCATGGATACCACAAAGAAACTTAAATAAATAGTTTCCATAGCAACCAGGCAATGTTAAACAATGCAAATTTAGAATGGAGAGAAATGAGGCTATGGGTTGGGCAACAACTAGCAGCGCATACAGTAACTAATCACGATTCAATACAATATTTTTATTCTTATATCTTTACTTTTAGAGAATATCGATATTTTACTAAACGATGCATTGAGCAGAAATCCAGAAAGATCCAGAAATATTTCACCAACGTTATTTTCAATATTTTTTTTTCTTTTTTTTCATTCTAGATGCAATTCAGGGCCCAGTTTCACAAACAGGTTTAACTCTTAAATCGATTTAATTTCTTCATTAATTCAGTTTATCTTAAATCGATTTAGGTGTTAATCCTTTTTGTGAAACTGGACCCAGGGGTACAAAATACTAAGTATTGGATGAATAAATAAGCATGGAAGCAGTAAATTTGTACTTACTTTATTATAGGGGCTGGATGTTGAGGGCCCCACGCCCCGCGTTTTTTTTATGGCTTTTGGCATTATCTAGAAAAACAAGTAAAAATATTAAATCATTTGAAAATATATCAGTCAGTCTTATTCTGGTTCAGTGAACTAATTCTTTATATGGTGCATGTAGGGGTCCAGGGACACCACATCCACTAATTCTCTATATGATGCATGTAGGGGTCCAGGGACACCACATCCACTAATTCTCTATATGGTGCATGTAGGGGTCCAGGGACACCACATCCACTAATTCTTTATATGATGCATGTAGGGGTCCAGGGACACCACATCCACTAATTCTCTATATGGTGCATGTAGGGGTCCAGGGACACCACATCCACTAATTCTCTATATGATGCATGTAGGGGTCCAGGGACACCACATCCACTAATTCTCTATATGGTGCATGTAGGGGTCCAGGGACACCACATCCACTAATTCTTTATATGATGCATGTAGGGGTCCAGGGACACCACATCCACTAATTCTTTATATGATGCATGTAGGGGTCCAGGGACACCACATCCACTAATTCTCTATATGAAACGTGAAGGCAACTGGGATTGCAAATCTTGATATGATGATTGACAAAAACACAAAAACATGATCAAACCCAAAAACAGCGATCTAACCCAAAAACAGCGATCTAACACAAAAACAGCGATCTAACACAAAAATAGTGATCTAACCTAAAAACACCAATCTAACACAAAAACAGCTTTCTAACCCAAAAACAGCGACATAAAAAACTGCGATCTTACACAAAAAATTGCGATCTAACCTAAAAACTGCGATCTAACACAAAAACTGCGATCTAACCTAAAAACAGCGATCTAACAAAAAACTGCGATCTAACAGAAAAACAGTGTTCTAACCTAAAAACTGCGACCTAACCTAAAACCTGCGGTCTAACCCAAAAAATGCGATCTAACAAAAAACTGCGATCTAACACAAAAAACTGCGATCTAACCTTAAAACAGCAATTTAACCTAAATACTGCGATCTAACACAAAAACTGTGATCTAACCCAAAACGGTGATCTAACTCAAAAACTGGGATCTAACCTAAAAACTGCTATCTTACACAAAAACAGTGATCTAACACAAAAACTGCGATCTAACCTAAATACAGCGATCTAACACAAAACAGCGATCTAACCTAAAAACTACGATCTAACAAAAAACCAGTGATCTAACACAAAAATGCGATCTAACACAAAAACTGCGATCTAACCTAAAAACTGCGATCTAACACAAAAAACAATGATCTAACACAAAAACAGCAATTTAACCCAAAAACAGCGATCTAACACAAAAACTGTGATCTAACCCAAAACAGCGATCTAACCCAAAAACTGTGATCTAACCCAAAACAGCGATCTAACCCAAAAACAGCGATCTAACACAAAAACAGCGATCTAACCCAAAAACAGCAATCTAACCTAAAAACAGCTATCTAACACAAAAACAGTGATCTAACCCAAAAACAGCGATCTAACACAAAAACTGTGATCTAACCCAAAACAGCAATCTAACTTAAAAACTGCGATCTAACAAAAAAACTGCGGTCTAACCCAAAAACTGCAATGTAACCTAAAAACTGTGATCTAACCTAAAACAGCGATCTAACACAAAACAGCAATCTAACACAAAAACAGCGATCTAACACAAAAACTGTGATCTAACCCAAAACAGCGATCTAACTTAAAAACTGCGATCTAACAAAAAAAACTGCGGTCTAACATAAATACTGCAATGTAACCTAAAAACTGTGATCTAACCTAAAAACAGCGATCTAACCTAAAACAGCGATCTAACACAAAACTGCGATCTAACACAAAAACAGTGATCTAACCCAAAAACAGCGATCTAACACAAAAACAGCGATCTAACCCAAAAACAGCAATCTAACCTCCAAATAAGAAAAATAATCAAATTCCAAATAAGAAAATCAACTCTGCCATTGGGCCGCAATCGAAGTCCGGATCCGTCGTTTAGCATTCGCGTTTTTCAAAAATTCAAATGTTTCGAATCACTATGATCATCAAAAATTGTTTTAGAATCGAATCCATGATGAGTCAATAGTTAGGTAACTATTGCTGGATTTAAAAACAGTCAGTTTGAGGTAGGTTGATGATGTTTTAAGGGCTGAAATGGACGCTCAATACCTCGGTCTCTAAATAACGGATGAAAATTAACCTTATATGTGCACTTTCGAGCTAAACTACTATGACACCTAATCATTGTCTACAAGAGCTGTGCTAAAGTAATCATTTTAAGTCAATCGATCATTTATAGAGGCCTTAGTTTTGAGTTTTTTTCACAACAATTTTTGATCAAAGATGTAAAATATACTTACGTCGTAATGTCTGTGAAACGAATGATTCAATCAGCTGACAGCTGGTCATCGTTCAGTAAACCGCACTGACCTCAACCAATCAACACGCGGCTTAATACATTTAACATTCAAACTACTTGTATGTAAATCACAAACGCGGAAGTAAGTGGACCGGAAGAAAGTGGCGAACGATTCTACGGATCAGTCTTCTGAACCGACGGCATCACATAAATCAGTTTTCACCTATTCTAAAACCGGTATTAGATTTTATCAGATTTACTATTAATACTTTGGTTAATATGGCTGTCAGTTTTATAAGATAATTCAAAATTCAAAGTAAAATGAATATCTCCGTTCATAATTTTTCAGAAATGATTTTTCATCGTAGACTGGTTGCCCGTTCATTCCCGCGCAATGAACATTGACAGTTAGACTGGTTACCGGGCTCTATCAGGCTACTGAATTGACGACTTCGCACATCGGTTTTCACTAATTCAAATTGTTGAGCTTTTGCAGATTTATCTTATTAAGATAAGAAGAAATTTTGTAATCAATATGGGAAAATATTTCAGAATCTGATATAAAATGAATATTTCCGTCAACCATATTTCAGTAATGGTTTTTCAATGTAGACTGATCGTGAGGTGGCTAGACTGGTTACCGGTGTCTATGGGACAGGTAGACTGGTCGCCTGTCCAATTCTGCGCCACCTGCATGCGCAGTCAGAATAGGACAGGTTTAACCCGTCCGCCATCTTCCACGGAATGTACGGATCCAATCAGATTTCAGTATTTCATCACGTGAACAATGTAACATGGCCGCCTCCAGAGTGTCTCGATTTACGTTCCATGGACCGCTTAAAAGTCGATTTTTACACCAATGAAGAAAGAAACTCGACCAAAACTATCAGGTAACCTTTCTGCGGGCACCTGTACTACGTGTGGCTTCGAAAATATCGATATACAATTCAAGATGTCTCCGTTACAGCGCCGTCAAAATCTACCCTGCTCGAATGAACTGTCGTCAATCGACAACAACAACGAACTTGAGATGGAACAACCAATCTCCACTGACTGACGTACTGAACTGAAACAGCCATGCAGCAGAGGCCACGACACCGGCAATTTGTCAGTTCACTTAAGATGATTGATTGATTATTCTGAATGTGACACTGGACATTAGCAGTCAATTTCAGTGACAGTGTGGTGAAAATATTATACGACAGGTAACTTCACTTCAATGACAATGTCTTTTAAAACTTGTGAACAGTAAATGAATACTTATTTATAAATATTCTGTTGATTGTCTATTTGTAGGTCATTGTGTGTGTTCTGATGATGATTTTCTGAGATACAACTCAATATTAAATTGAATGAGCTCAACGTGCACAGAATGAATTGTCGTTGTATCATGGTAAGTTTGAAAAATGGATGGGACATGAATTGAAAAGTCAATCCAGGTTTAATTGTTGGTGATATGTGTATTGATTCAATTTCAGAAAGTAACGTCAATCACGAATCAAAGAGATTAACGAATCCAGCACTAATCGTCATGAAATTAGATTCCAAATAACGATGAAACTCCTTGATTCTGAGATGATGAGGTTTAAAGAGCTGGAATTTATGAATAACTACACGAGCGAGCATGGATTTAGACCTACTGTCTGGTCAAGACTTGGTCTTTGTGATTCGAGTTAAGTTAGAGATATCAGAGTCATTCTGTTGTCACACAATTTGCAATGTCACAAAATATGTATCGTCTTGTCAGGCTGTCTTTATATTGAATTAGATTTTGTACTAGAAGTGGACAATAAATATAGAATGGCTGTAAAAAAGAGTTTTTCTTGATCGATTTTATACTCAATTTCTAGCAAAAATCATGTTGGTCCATGAGGAGAGGAAAATATTGTGAATATCCAGATGATCTGAATTATTGGTCTTACCCAAGTCTGTCCCAACTCATTGTCTGTATCGAGAATATAAGTAATGATGCTGCAGTGGATCCAAATATCTGATCTCGCAAAACACTGACAAAGGAGTTCAACTATTGTAAACTTTATTCAGACTTTAGTGATTTTCACATCATTAACAAAACAATTCACTGAATATATTTCACATACGGTTTATAAAGAAAGCATGTCCCCCTTCGGCCAAGTTCCTTCAGAATGACTATCGCGGCTGAGCCCTTTTTCTTACCTACAAAATGAATAAGTATCAATTCAGTTGTCAGTTTGAATTCCGAGTAAATATCAGCGGATTATTTCGATACTTACAGCAATTAATGCCTATTCTTCGGTCTTTAAATTTCCTTTTGTTTGCTGTTTACATTTATGATTCATAGATAATCAGCTGATTTACTGTAATCAATCATTCCAGCGCGATTTTGATATTACTCCTAGTTTCGCTTATTCGATGAGACGCCATTTTAACCCGGAAGTAACTCGATACTGACATGTTTGACATGCATGGAAAATGTAAAATGGAGGATGGGATCAACCGGTCTCTAACTGAAGGTAGAGACCGGCAACCAGTCTATGGGACAGGCAAACAGTCTATGCTCCGACTCACCTACCAGTGTATGGAATACCTCCACTCTGGCGTTCGATTGCCAGGGCACGGAATCTTGCCCGCATTTATACAATTCTTTTCATGCACGCCGCGCTTTATTATGCAAGTTATCAGATGTTGTATGCTGTAGTACAGTGAACTCTGAAGGTTTAGTTTGGGCTATTCACGCGATCACGCCCCGCCGAAGAGTTATCCCTGCAGACTAATCATCGTAAACCAGAGAAGCGTCCCGGTATCCTTATTTTTGAGGATGACATCTTCACGTGTCGGGGTTTGATTGCCTCCCACCGATTCAAGCCAACACGAACCCTGCGGCTAGTGCAGATCACTCTTTGGTCTTCTGTTCTTCGGCCTCGTCGAACTGAATTCATTCTAATGGTGACGAATGCAAGAAGTGAGGAAAAGAGGCATCCGAAAACTCCATAGACTCCTGAAGTTAAAGACATAGGGTTCAGTTAATGCCTTTCTACTTGATGTTTCTAGAAGATACGGAAAGGACCAAAACTCAAAATCCCCACTAAAACAGGGATGTATTTAATATAGTTTCATCGTTTCATCATTTGAAGTGAACGTAAACAGCTTGAAAATAAAAACTACCACGAAAATATATCTTAAACTAAATTCAATTTCAACACGATTATTTGTTTACATCGATTCCACCCAGCGGCGTTTGTTATCGAACTGTGATTGAGTTTATATTCATTGTCAGATCTGAAATAGTTCCCGTTATAGCTGCACAGAAAAACGAGTCTATCATGATGTTCCAACTACACAACTACTGTGGCATGCGAGTAATAAATTCACTTTTCCGATACATATCGATTAAGTGGCAGCACTAGACGGTTCAAGATTTTAGACAGCTCGCTATGATTCTACTCTGGCAAGCGAGCTATAAGTTAGTTCACAGATTTACCGCTATTGATTTGTTTAGGGGCAGCACCTGAAGGTTAAGACATTGAAGAGCTCTGTATCTTGCTGTGGCACGCGAGATTCAGCTCCCTGGGTCCAGTTCTACAGGTCCGAGTCGATTCATTTTCAATGGGTCGACAGAGAACTAGATCGCTCACAACTTGAAAAGAAATATATACTAGTTATTGATGACAAATTCGAAAATTCCCAAAAAATAAATCATACAAATTAAGTAGTTCAATGAATTAATTATATATGCAAAATTTTCAATGAATCCCATCACATCTTCACTATCTTTTTCTGATGATCTGGGCTCAATTGCACAGTGGTGACCTATATAATAATACTGTTCCATCCTATAGCTGTTGGAATCGCTAGTGAAACTTGCTAGTGAACTTATGGTCTCAGATAAGACTGGTGATCTTAAATCGAAGACTTGGCACTCCGACCATTTTCTGAGGATCCGGTTGTTATAAACTCTCGCATAAAAACAGTCTGAGGAGGAACTTGTATAGAAGAGGAATTCCACGAAGAAATTTCCACCAGAGAAAGCTGAGAAAACCAAAATATTTTTTTTAAAACTTGACAATGACCAAGTAATATATATATGACAAACTAGTTTTATTAGAAGGCTTGTTGGCCTTTTAAAGTTGAATCATATGTTTTTTTAGAAACATCAATATACTAGAAAACATTTTTTCTAACATGACAAAGTATAAAAAACATGATCTTTGAATTGTTCAACACTTGTTACAACACTTGTATAAACAGGCTCAAAGTTTTCTGAGCTAAAAACTAACCATAACTGAATGTTTCAATAGCACACAAGTTATTCAATTGTTTACAATTTTTGATACAAAAAATGATAACATTTGAATTTTGATTTATCCCAGAAATCAAAAATTAACATAAATTTCTCAATAAAAGGACAATAATGTAGTCACTGTAGTTACATTGATTATAATGTTGACGACTTGTGATTAAACCAAATTACGTTATCTGAAGTAAACTGAATACAAATTGAGACTAAAAAATAGGGATGACTTCAGTAATGTGACGATTTATCCAAATTATGACTTACACTTCCAAATGATGACTTACACACTTAGTAAATTGAATTAGAAATACAAATTGAGACTAAAAAATAGAGATGACTTCAGTAATGTTTTTTTTCTATATCTCGTTCGTATGATGATCACCTAGAGTCGAATACAGGAATTCGGAATGGAGAATAAGTGCGCATTAATCATCCAACTCTTTCTTCCCTTCTCTTTCTTCCCTTCCTTTCTTGTTTACGTTTCCCTGAAAATACATTATATATTTCACATGTATGATTAAAAATGAATATATAAATGCTGCAATGAAAGATGATGAGAATTGCATAAACATGAAGAATTCATTTCAATATGAAATAATAAACCCCTAAAATTAATTTAGGACTTATTTTATGAAACTGATCACTGATTCATAAAATTGTTAATTCTTAATTTAATCTTTTATTTTTATTTTTGAATCAGGGCCCAGGGATGAGTGTTTAGCGTTTGTAGGTTTGCTACCTGTGAGTAGTGGATGTACATTCACTCCGATGGATAAAATGGGGATCTTAAAGTATATCTCTGTTCATGCAGATTTCATCCGTCTCAATGCACATTTCGTCCCAGTCTCAATGCAGATTTTCATGAACCATTTCCTGCGTGAAACTGAAATGAGAATAATGAAATTTCAGATGAAGAAGTTAAACAATTAAAAGAACAACTATAGCATAACAGACACTATTTGCAAAACATGTAAACCAGATAAAATAGCAGCAGCTGTTAGCTGCTAGGCAGTGGGGATCAAAGGTAATCAGGAGGAAAGGGAAGGGATATGTAGGAAGCAGGCGAGGGGGATGTTGGTTAAAGAGACATTCTTAACCATTAAAGAAACACTCTGAGTCCATGTTCTGACGATATATAGAGAATCAAATGCTAATCAAGGTAAGTTTGAAAAATGGATTCTGAACCATTAATTTGTAAAGTCAATCCAGGTTTAATTATAAGTGTGATATGTATTTTAATTTCAGAATGATAACATCATGCAGTAATCAAAGAGAATAAAGAATCAGCACTAGCTGTCATGAAATGAAATTCCATATAACAGGCGGTGAAACTCCTCGATTCTGATAAACTGATGAGGTTTAAAGAGCTGGATTCTGTGAATAACTGCACTAGCGAGCCTTCAATTTGAATTGTGATTGGATTATCTGTCTGGTCGAGACATGGTCTTTATGATTCTAAAGACACTATCATTCAAATCAGGGATATCAGGATCGTCCCAATTTGTCGATGAAAAAAAAACTACTGTTCTATGTCATGAAATACGTAGTGTCATTGTTTATTCTCTTGTCAGGGGCTGAACAAGATTTTGTACCAGAAGTGAACAATAAATATTGAATTCAGTGAAAAAGAATTGGTCGTGGTGAATTTTATAATCGATTTCTAGCAAAGTCAACATTGACAATGTGTGGTCCATGAGGAGAGAGGATATTGCGAATTTCCAGTGTGATCTGAGTAACTTGTCTTGACCAAATCTCTTAATTTGACTGTCCCAACTTGCTGTCTGTATCAGGAAATCAGTAGGCTGAGGTGGATCCAAATATCTGATCTAACAAAGCACTAAGGAGTTCAGCAATTGTAAACTTTATTCAGATACTAAATATAGTCATTTTACAACACTGTATTAAAACATCAATTCACTAAATACATCCCACGAACGGTAGTTATAGGAAGGATGTCCTCTGTTCCTTCAGAATGTTCTGTATTCAGTGACGGTCGCGGCAGAGCTCACCTCGCATTAGATTTCGATCCTTGTTAGTCGGTATTTCGAGTACCAGGTAAATTATCAGCGGATTTATCTGATACTTAGCAATTAATGTCTTTCCGTCCATTATAAAGGGCAATTTTAATATCGCTCGAAGCCAAGCAGATTCGAAGAGACGCCATCTTAACCAGGAAGTAACTTGCTACTTAACATGTTTGACCTTATTTGACATGCATCGAAAATGTAAAATGGAGGATGGGCACAACAAGTCTCTAATGAAAGATAGAGACCGGTAAACGTTCTACAGGAAGAGACCGGCAACCAGTCTAATGTAAACTAGCAACCTGCAACCAGTCTACAAGAAAACGTGTAGATTTCGGATGTAGGAACGGAAAATGTTGGTCGCGCAGTCCAGACCTGCAGCTTGCCACCACCATTTCAGACCCAGTCTAACTGACAATGGCACAGTACTGGAGCTAACGGTGGCAACGCTGACAAATTAATCCTCGCTTGCCGGGGTTTAAATTGGCGCCCCTTATTGGTAGAAAAACAACGCATCTGATTGGGCAGAACCAATTAAACCCCGGCAAGCGAGGATAGCTAAATGCGCGGAATGGAAGGCGAGGATTACGAGTGAAGCGTCGCCGGTACTGAGGTGGTAAAGTTGCGAGACCAAGATAACTACAGGGCTGCCAACCTTTGAAAAGTCCTATCAGTAGCAAATTGAATTTTTTTCAGTAACGTTTCATTGAAATATCAAAGGAATGTTCAATTAATCAGTAATCAACGGCAAGACCTTCACAAATCAGATCAGTATTTCTCGTTATAAAATACTAACTAATACTGGCAATCAGTAACAGTTGGCAGCTCTGTAATTACTGAGGGTGAAACAAGCATCACAAGCATAGATACAGCGATGATCGTTATTTAACTCTTACTGCAACTGTTTAGCAGTTTCAAATTAAACGCAATTGTATTCATATTAGACACTGATTATATCTCTTATTCCATCTATGACAGCCACCTTTCGACGCATGCGATTATAAGTTATTAAGGATTAGTACAATAGATTTTTGTCGAGAGGTGGCCGCAACTGAAAGAATTTAAGACCTGTCTAAGTCTTAGAACTAATACAAATTTAAAGATCACTTCAGTCAAAACGGCGCAAACGGATTCAAAAATTTGGATGGGGAAAAAACTTGAGAGGACCAAGTGGTTGAATCACCACAGATCGCACTCAGAATAAACAACACAACACGATAATAAATATATTTATTTATACACAATAGATTCCGCCAGGTTTCTTTCTGTTTTCAGTTTCTGTGAACTTGATCTACATCACCAGGCATTCCTACAATTAATACATAAACACTTATTACATTGGACGGTATTCCTGCTGTGGCAAGCGAACATTTCGATAAGTCACGCAACCATCCTCGCTTGCCTCAATGGTCAAGCGGCCACCAGTCTATATATCTAGCCAATCAGATGCGTAGCGAATCAGCGAGTGACAAACAACGTGTGATTGGGTTAATATTATAGACTGGTGGCCGCTTAGCGGCAACCTGGCTAGCGAGAAGCACTTAACTCGGTTGCCAGTTGCGAATCCAGAGTTAGACAGGCTGGGCCAAATTCGGTAATCGGTAGCTAGTCGACTAGTGGTTGGAACTAATAACCGAATGCGCTTGATTTTCGAACTATTTCCGGAATATAGTTCCGACATTTGACATGAGTTACTCGGCACCCGAGTTCCGGGACTACTATAAGTCGACTGACTCCGATAACCGAAGGTGGCCCTGTGTGTAAGGTGCAATCGTAATGCAGCCTTCGTGGTTTTCTGGGTCTACATTCAATACAATAGAATTATAAGTGAGCGCTTCAATGCCAATACATCCGTCACCGTGCGAATAAAATTCATTGTATTGTACTTATTATACAGGTAACCAGTCTAGTAGTACCAACGACCGTATAGTGGTGCCATCTGTTATGCAGCGGTACCGCATTGTTATTTATGAATAGGTTTTAAATCAAAGTACTTTAAATAATGCAATTTATGAATTTCTTTTTTCTTCTTAATAGCGCCAATTTTAATTATTGAAATGTTTAATAAAAATGAAAGTACAACTACCTTATGTGGGTATGAATCAGTCGAGTCTTCATGGGTGAATAATCTCATTTGGTAGAACTCAGATAAACTTGAAGCTGAAACACGTAAAATAACAGATATCAATTAAAACGTGTCTTCCAATTTTCTAGATGTACCCCTTATTTATTAAAATGTTACAATTCCTACCACTGTCAGATCTCAAAGAAATTATTGTCTCCAATTGAGTGTACTTGTCTTCACCACCGACTTTTATAGCCACTCAAGCAGTGGATTCATTTCTACCTGCAGCAGGTAAAAACGATTGACGCTGACATGAAAAAAAAAATAAAAAGTTGGTGCAATTGAATCAATTAAAATGCATTGAAGTGGAGGGTCACAGAGTATGCAGTGAACACAAAAAGGGTTTAGATTATGACAATTAGCCAGCTGTATAGCGTCCCTAATTCTATCAGTGACAACCATCTTTTGACTCATACAATGTATTAGAATAGAAGAGAGTTAAAATGAAGGATAAGTATTTATTATATTATAATTGAGATAGAGATGATCATGCAAGAGGTTTAGACAGAGATTCTATCAAAAGGTGGCTGTAACTGATAGCATTAAGGAGTAGCGACTGTTCTCAAGTTCATTCACAAACAGCAAATCATTATAATACAAGTTGTTTTAATTGTCTGTCAGTGGTAAATATCACTAATACGTAACTTATATATGTGTAAGGGCTCCTCAACTGTTGAATGACTGCAGAGTTCACTTCAAATCAGATATTCGTTTCAACTCATGATGACGGACACTGAAATAAAAATAACAGATTCTATGAGATTCCTCAAAACAACTGAAAATTGTCTCGATACATACATGTTGACTGTTCCCTGATCATTTCTGGCAATTGGTCATCTGGCAATTGGTCAACCCTGGTCATCTACTAGTAATCGGTCATCCCATGGACAATTGGTCATTGCCTAACAAATAATTAATGAAAATAATGAAATTGTCTCCATGCACACAAACCACATCACATACATTGTTACTGACTAAACCATTGACTGTGAAGTAACTACTGGTTTTACTCATTACAGTTCAACTAACATTGATCAACACTGAAAATAACAGATTCTATAAAATCTATTTCTCAAAGATTCCTCTACAGATACATACATGACATCTGTGGGGAGTTATAACGTCCATGGTTCTCTTCTATCAGTTACAGTTCAACTAACATTGATGGAAACTAAAATGGAAAACACATTCAGTCCATAACATTATATTCATCTCAGATTCTTCTGCAGAACAGAAACGGAATAAAACAGAAAGACGTTGATACATACATGATATCTGTGGCAATATAACATCCTTGGTTCAGGTTTCTCCTAAACAGATTAAAACAAAATGGATAATCATAATAATCATTAATAATTATAATGAAACAAGTGTTTCAATTAAATTGAAATTGCCTCCATACACACACACCACGTACTGTATGTCTATAGCTATAGATTCAACCATGGACTGTAGAGTTCAGTTCAAATAAGATGTTGGTTCATTCATTCTTTACAGTTCAACGAACAATGATTGACACTGAAATGAAAACAACGGATTCAATGGCAATTATTTATCAGATTCTATTGCAGGAAATTATGAAATAAGTTGTTGAAATTCTGTTTTCATACATACCACTTATTGATACAGAATTCGAACTGTTGATTTGTTCAGTTCATCTCCTAACAGATTAAAACAAAATGGAAAATCATTTATAACTAAGAAACAAAGTATTTCAGATTCATTGAATTAATCTCTATACACATACCATGTGTCTGTAGGTGACTCAACCAGTGGAGTTTGTACGTTAATTATTTACCAGTTCAGCTTATAATGACAAACACTGAAATGAAAATAACAGATTCAATGATATTATAGGCCTACTTATTTCAAAGATTTAAAACACAAACTCAGTTGTTAAAATAGAATTTTGTCTGCATACAGACATACCACTAATATCTGAAGGTGACTCAAATATTCACTGTGGATCAGTTCAGTTCAATTCAGCTACTGGGTCTATTCCTTATAGTGTAACTAACATTGATCGGACACTGAAATGAGAACAATCTGTTTATTACATCTATTTATCAGATTACAGGGCTGCCAACCCCTGAAAAGTGTTATCACCAACAAATTGAGCTTTTTTCAGTAACATTTCATCAAAATGTGAATTAACTAAATCAGTATTTCTCGTAACAAAATCGTTACAAATACTGAAAATCAGTAACAGTTGGCAGCTCTGAGATTATATTACAGTCATTGTTAAATTTCTGGCTCCAAACACATACCACAGACCAGTAGTAGCTGACTCCAGCAATTCAGTTCATTATCTATAAGTTCATTCTGCATCAGTTCAGCTTAATATTGATGGACACTGAAATGAGAATAACAAATTCTACATTGTAACATTTATATCTCACAGATTCTCACAAATTGAATTCGTCTCCATACACACATACCACTCATATCTGAAGCTGACTCAAACATTGCCGGAGGAGTTGAATTCAATTCAGCTATCGGTTCTATCCTTTACAGTTAAACTTAGGACACTGAAATGAAAATAACAGATTCAATGACATCTATTTCATAGATTATGAAAAAATAAAACATATATTCATTGATAATGAAAGTTGTCCTGATACATACATGACATCTGTGGAGTTATAACATCCACGGTTCACTTCTCTGAGTTACAGTTCAACTAACATTAACGGACACTCAGACAAATCATAATAACACAGTTCCTTCTAATGGAAAATGAAATGGAGAATCATAAGAAATTAGTTGTTGGAATCAAAGTGAAATTGGCTCCAGATAGGATACATACCTCCCATATCAGTAGCCAGCACAACCATGAGTGTAATTAACAGATCATCTCCTTGGATGTTGAGTTCACCAGACAGTGTCTCACTGGGGGTAGATTCTGCAGCACTTGGATGTTGAGTTCACCAGACAGTGTCTCACTGGAGGTAGATTCTGCAGCACTTGGATGTCGAGTTCACCAGACAGTGTCTCACTGGGGGTAGATTCTGCAGCACTTGGATGTTGAGTTCACCAGACAGTTCTCACTGGGAGTAGATGATCTCGGCGTGAATGATAGAAAAATAATGGAAAGAAATACATGTTAGAATGTAATCATACAGTAGATAGAGTAAAGTTTAACTGCTTTGTGGTAAAAACATGTGCTTCAAATCAGGAATTGTCAATGTTCCTGAATCTATATTTCAAAACATCACGTGATGTCCAGCCTGCATGTTTAAGTTCATTCCAATAAAATACATTGCACGATGAGGTTACAATTTAGAATTGAATCACATAAAATACTCAAATATTTTACCTGCTGAATTCTCTATTAAAACCTAGGAATTTCGAATATATTTCTAAGATGCCAAATTCCTCGCCTAAGCTAAACTCGCCCCTAGTGGTTTATAAAAACGACCGACACCTCTTTCTTTCTTTCTGTTTATTCTTTTTTTTGGCGCCCATGAATTATGCTTAAACATGTTCGAGGTGATTTTTTCAAACTGTTTTAAGGTGCGTCCCCGCAGACAACTGAGGCTAGGATAGAAATGCCCGTATCTCTTGACGCACATGACTACCCTATCGAGTAAGTGATCATACACACGATACTCTCGGGCCCCAGAGTCCGCGGTTCAGTAAAGGAGCGTCCGATGCCCTCATGCTATCGTCCTCCCCGGGTGGCCTTTCGCCATCCCTGTCACCGAGCATATTCACTTAAAGGGCTACCACCCCCTTACCACCACCGCTATTTTTCTTCCCGCCGTCTCGCAACCACAGAAACGAGTTTAACTAAGAAAAGGAAGAACCCGAATGGATTCAATTGGATTTATACGTGTGGTCAGGTTTGGGTTCGGATCCCGAGGCACCGAGCACAGCGTATTTCGATGTGACCAGTTTGTCACCTTCCGTCGCTGATTCAGAATGAGTTGCCAAAGTGAGATTAGAAATGAATCGGCGAAATAAATAATTTTGAAATCAACAAATAAAATATCTGGATTTCATGTATTCAATGAAAACCAATTCTAGACCTCATGATTGAACAAATGAATTTTGACAGTTATAAATTAGAAAATGGTTTGGGAAATATTGAGCCATTTGACAACCACCATTGAATCATGTAGCTAATTGGAAATCACTCAAAACATGCAGTCAAAAGGACAACTGGTCAAATTGTTGTCTTTACAGAATATCTTAGAATTTTAGGTTTAAAAAATCTAAGAGAATTCAAACCTAGATTCTGCAGCACTTGGATGTTGAGTTCACCAGACAGTGTCTCACTGGGGGTAGATTCTGCAGCACTTGGATGTTGAGTTCACCAGACAGTGTCTCACTGGGGGTAGATTCTGCAGCACTTGGATGTTGAGTTCACCAGACAGTGTCTCACTGGGGGTAGATTCTGCAGCACTTGGATGTTGAGTTCACCAGACAGTGTCTCACTGGGCAGCACTTGGATCAAGGGCTATTAGAGATAAAATTCCACTAATAAGAGCTCTTGGAAAATCTCATGATTTTATCCAATTTCACTGCATACATGCTCACCTGATATGGAGTCAGCTCAGAACTGCATGTTCAGGTAACATCAACCTCTGAAATGCAAAAACAGACATTGCTTAGATTAATTTTTCAATTAAACTAATTTCTCAAAATTTGATGAGTCTCATGATGTCTATCATCCACTCAGCACGTGGGGCTAATGTTAAAATGTTTTCTGACACAGTCTGATTTGTGTCAGATTGTAACTGTAGAAGTTTCACTCATTGTTTCAGTCTAATTGAGATATAACTGATGTACGTGTAACATTGAGTGTGTAACACCGCTGTAGTTTGTTCACTTATTCCTCCTCAGTTAGAAGAATGTTTGATCTCTCATCTTCATTAGCAAAGAAAATCAATCCCATCCGTCTAACTACAACATTGTAACATTTCTATCTTATTCAATCATAGAGGGAATGAGTAGTATGGCGCTTGGGGATGGAATGGAAAAGGGAATGGTGTGATTGACATGTTAGGGGAGGATAGGGTATTGTGGTAAGGTAAGGTCAGGTTGGATGATGCAGGGTTGTTTGATATGGCTGGATTAGATGATCAGCTTGTTATAGAACCGGTCGAGGTGGGTGTACGTGGTAGTGTACGATGTATAGTTAGAGAGGTGTCTGACAATGAAGAAAGGTTGGTGCTGGAGGACGGTACAGTTGTGATGTTGGTATGGTTTGTGTAGAGTAGAGTGTGGTTTGCAGGGTTAGGGATAAGGTAGCCGGCATGGTAAAAATAATGGTAGAGGAAAAGTGAAAGGGATTTTGATGTTGTTGAGGTGAGGGTGATTTGGTAAAATTGGTTGGGGCGAGGTGGTGACTGCCTGGGGAGGGGCTAGGACAGTACAGGTGTAATCAGTCTCTCTTTACACATCTCAATGTCTCAAATCCTTTCAAGACATTCTCTTATTCCACACAGCTATTCGCATTTTGAATTTTTCCATCATTACCGCGCAAGATAATAATCAATGGCGTTCGATTCAAATTAGCCAGAATTTTTCACGATTTACCAAAAGATGAAAACACATAGACATCTACTTTAACACATTCCATCATAAATAGCATCATCGGATAGGAATGAATTGTAAATTCACGAGTAGTGGAAGGAGCTATGGATGTGATGTCAAAAACCTACGATGAACTACTAGTTGAAAAGTAGTCGAGGATGTATTATACACTGAAGCTGAATAAGATGATCCCAAACTAAACCTAAACAAACGAGTGAGATATCTTGAGCCCAATCTCTCCATGCCTCCCACTCACTCAAACTACTCCTCAATTCTATGTGAAATACTAGGAGACGATACCTGCAAGATATCGAATATCAAGACACCATCAAAAATGATAAATCAGTAACAGTATTTTACATGTGTGTCACATCATTCATTTTAACAAGTGAATGATTCATGAAGCAAATGATGGCAAAACTTCTGATTCACAAATCTCTGAATACCGGTAGTTTTTACCCTACTACCAGCTTGTGAACAGCAAACTGTTGGGAAATAGACTCTGAACCCAAAATACATTGTTAGTAAACTCAAGGTTTACCGTAAATGATTTCCATTATTGATCACTTTACACCCAGTCAAGTACAGGAAACTTAGCACCTCCTCTCTCTCACTCACTCTCTCTCTCTTAATAGCCATTTTTGTGAACATTTTTAAGCACGTGAGGTAAGAATAGACCAATGCCTGCCCTCTAAGCCAGCAGAGGACTACCCTTCAGACCCCACTTTTGTGCTTGGTGGCTTTAAGCTCACCTTTTTTTTGAGTCGAGGTAGTAATAGACCACTGCCTACCCGCTAGGCAGACAGTGGACTAAACCCCCCACTCTTCATGTTCTTCATTTTCTTTCTTTTTCTTATGGCTGTCTCTCCTGGCTATGTACCAATACCAACCGGCAGTAAGTGTTCGGAAATAAGTAATTGAACTGGGTTTGAATCTATCTCAATCAGTGCTTTTAAAACCAGTAGTAGGGCAGCAGTTCACTATAGTCAATCAGAATCATTGTTTGATGATATTGTTTATTTGCAGCACCATTTGTTCCATGAAACAAGTTTCAATTCCAAAATGAATCGATGAATTCAATCTTCAATAGCATCGTTCTCGATGTATCTCATATAGAGATTTTGGAATAGCTAGCGAGGGAAGGAGGTCGGGAAGGTAAGGCTTGGTACGATACCCTAAAACCTGGCAGTAACCTAAAGAATGTTTTCATTTACCCTTGTGTCCTATCCATCTAAGGACATGTAATGATTAAGAGGTGACCTCGAAGTAATGGCCACCACCTGCGCCGTCACATCCACACAAATCAGAAATAGATTCACTGTCCACAGTGACAGCTACGACGTCTGTTCTTACTTTCATATTCAATATTTTAAGCACAGAATTCCAATAAAGAGTGATGCCCATTTAACCAATCATTAGAATTCTACAGAATTCACCCGAATTTCAAAATTGGGGAGTCCAGGGACACCATGCACACTTGGTGAAATTCCTGACAATCTGAAAATTCTATACTCAACACCCCCTGGAGAACATATGCAGTGGCGTTGGAAAACTTAAAATCCTCCAAGAATAACTGTATTCCGTCTGCGGATGCACAAACGGACAACGGATGAAAAGAAAATGCAACGGCCCGCTGAGACTTAAGTCTCAAGTGGGCTGAAAACAAAAACACCCTTCCCCACATAACTTTTCCTCTACGGTAACATTACTCTGACCATGCCTTACCCTATACTTAAGCCGGTACACCGACGCCTACCTTACACAAACTATACCAGCATCACTACTGCACTGACCTCTAACAGCAACCTTTCAATCAGTTATCATACACCCTTCGAACATACACACCGTACACTACCACATACACCCACCTCGACCAGTTCCATATCAAACTCATCATCCAATCCAACCACATCAAATAACCCTGCATCATCCGACCGACCTTACCTCATCACATTACCCTATCCTACCCTAACTGTCAACTACACCTTACCCTGCCCCACTCCATACCCAAACCTCATACTACTCATTCCCTCTAGGATTAGATAAGTGGAAATGTTACGATGCTGTTGTTAGACGGATGGGATTGATTCTTATCGCTAATGAAGATGAGAGAACAAACATTCTTCCAACTGAGGAGGAATAATTGAAGAAATGACTGCAGTGTTACACACTCAATGTTACATGTACACCAGCCACATCTCAATTAGACTGAAACAATGAGTGAAACTTCTACAGTTACAATCTGGCACAAATCAGACTGAATTTGAAAATATTTTTACAATAGAAAACATTCTACAGCTTTTCTATTTTCTATATTTCAAATGCTACTTATCTTGTTTCATTCCTTCAGCTACTGTTCCTATCTATGATGCTGGTCTTGCTGCTCCTATGAAGCTCTCACTGCTCCTGCACTACTCCTATGATGCTGCTCCTGTGCAACTCCTATATGATGCTGCTCCTGAACTCCTCCTTCCTGCTGCGCCTATAAATGCTCCTACATTGCTTGAATAGTGTTTTATGCCAGAAGTAATGCCTGAAATAGAGAAGATTTGATTCGGTGACCTCAACTGGTGCAGTTGGATCAAAACGTTTAGGACTGTTCATATGATAGTGGCCAGTGGCTAGGGCATGTTTCAATCTACCCCAGTCTTTCAAAGTTTCTATCTGTCATTGGAACTTCACTTTAACTTTGCAAATAAATTCAATTATCAAAAATATAACTAACCAACAGGATTATTTTCTCTTTAAGTTACATTTTCACTCGGGAAAACTCATATTGGGCTTGAGAAAGCGTTGATTTGGCCCAAAATAGTTGTTTTTTGATATATCATGGTCGCCGCCATCTTGGAATTCGGGGATTTCCACTTGCTGAAAATATATGCAAATGAGCAGAATCGGAATGAGGCATATAAAGGCGGATCCGGACGTATATTCGGACATTCTGTCCTTTGAAAACTTACCTTTAAAAAACCCATAGAAAGTAAAATGCTATAATCCTGCTGAGAAAGGCGTTGTGGCGAACAAAATCAATTACGATATGTCAAATGATTAATTTTAAACTTTATTATGACTGTTAGATATATTTCTAATTAATCCATTAATTTCCTGATAAACCACTAAACCCAGAAGTTAGACTTGAAGAACTGGGTTCAGCAATTGGGGCCAGGGCCCATCAGGGAAAGGGTTGAATAGTTAAAGAGCTATGAAATCGTGGATGACTATGAAATAAGTAGACTGTGATTTAGAAAAAACTCAGGTGTAAGTCGATCTCAAAAATTACTTAATGTAATTCACATTTGTTGAACATTACAAGAAATTCTTGGTTTAAGCCTCTTCGATGGTGCTGCAGATGACAAGATAATAAGGGTCAATTTTATGAATCTGTAAGTGAGCATCTTACTTAAAGGTTTGAAGGGCCCAGGGTTTTTTGGGATGGAGTCCAGTTGAACTTGTAACTGGGTCTTGAGCTGTGTCTCCAGGTCTCGGTCCCAAAACTGTGTCCACAGAACTGTGCTGAATCCACTGATGTGTTTAAAGTCAAATTCCTCAAATCCAGAAAATGAAAAAACTTCATCGAAAACAAAACATTTATGAAATTGAACAACTCTTTATTTAAGATTTTAATTAAATCTTCACAATAAACCATTCTTTGGTATATTAAACATTAAATTAATTCAACCTCTGCATAAATTATTGCTCTAATCTATTTGACCTGTCACCTAAAAATAGAATTTCTACCAATTCATTTAAACAATAGGAACAACTTACAACTTATCAAAACCCAACAGTGATCCAGAAGTAAAGCCTATTGATTTAATCTCTGAAACCCAAAGATTAAAACATCAGATTTATACTTCTGAATCACCTTAAAACAGTTCATTTAATTGTGAATTGAGTTCAACAGTTATGAATTATAACTGCTGAACTTGATCGCGGATTATCATTGGAAAACTTGATTCAGATTATTAATTTGAATCAAGTTTTTCCACCCTTTAATCAGTTTAACAGATTACAATAGGAACCACTTTAACTTACCTAAACCCGAAGTGATTCAGAAGTAAAAACCTATTTATTTAATCTCTGAAACCCAGAGATTAAAACATCAGATTCACACTTCTGAATCACCTTAAAAACAGTTCTCGAAAATCTCCAATCAAGTTCAACAATTATGGATTATAACTGCCGATCTTGATCAGAGATTATCTTGGAAAAACTCGACTCAATTTGAATTTGGGTCAAGTTTTTCCACCCTTTCTTAACAGAACACACTAGGAACAATTGTAGCTTATCTGAACACGAAGGTCATTTAGCAGTAAAAATCTATTGATTTAATATCTGGAACCCAGAGATTCAAACATCAGATTTAAACTTGTGAATCACCTTAAAACAGATCTTGAAAATCACCAATCAAGTTCAACAATTATGGATTATACCGGTAACTGCCGATCTTGATCAGAGATTATCTTAGAAAAACTTGACTCAATTTGAATTTGAGTCAAGTTTTTCCACCCTTTAATCAGTCTTAACAGAACACACTAGGAACAATTGTAGCTCATCTGTACATGAAGATCATTCAGCAGTAAAAATCTATTGATTTAATATCTGAGTCCCAGAGATTAAAACATCAGATTTAAACTTCTGAATCACCTTAAAATCGATCTTGAAAATCTCTGATCAAGTTCAACAATTATGGATTATAACTGTCAATCTTGATCAGTGATTATCTTGATCATCAAACCTAAATTCAATGCATTTACATTCAATCATTTTTTGTCGTTTTTTGTAATGTCTTTGTTGATTCTGTTGGATGCGAACGAATTAAAGTCACCAAATACACTTAAAATCCTTCCACTTGATCCACTACGCAAATACACAACACTATTACAACTTCAGATAATCGTTTTATTGCGGTTATTGCGAAACTGAATTACACTGGTCCGGTTCATCGTTTAATCGCGGCTCTCGACACTGAATTACACTGGTCCGGTTCATTGTTTAACTGCGGCTCTGGACACTGAATTACATTGGTCCGGTTCATCGTTTAATCGCAGTTCTCGACACTGAATTACACTGGTCGGGTTCATCGTTTAATTGAGGTCCTCGACACTGAATTACACTGGTCCGGTTCATCATTTAATTGTGGTTCTCGGCACTGAATTACACTGGTCCGGTTCATCGTTTAATTGTGGTCCTCGACACTGAATTACACTGGTCGGGTTTATCGTTTAATTGTTGGTCTCGACACTGAATTACACTGGTCCGGTTCATCCTTTAATTGCGGTTCTCGACACTGAATTACACTGGTCTGGTTCATCGTTTAATTGTGGTCCTCGACACTGAATTACACTGGTCGGGTTTATCGTTTAATTGTTGGTCTCAACACTGAATTATACTGGTCCGGTTCATCATTTAATTGCAGTTCTCGTCACTGAATTACACTGGTCAGGTTCATCGTTTAATTGTGGTTCTCGACACTGAATTACACTGGTCGGGTTTATCGTTTAATTGTTGGTCTCGACACTGAATTACACTGGTCGGGTTCATCGTTTAATTGCGGTTCTCGACACTGAATTACACTGGTCGGGTTTATTGTTTATTTTTGGTCCTCAGCACTATATTAAGTTGATCCGGTTTATTGTTAAGTTGCGGTTCTCAATACTTAATTCCATTATATCTGCTACATGTGAATCTTGGCAAATTCAAAACTGAAAAGACAAGATAAACAAGAAATAAATAAAGATTTCAAAGTCAACTTATTAGTAAAAAAATAACGAGTAAAATTTAGCATTTCATACAAAATCATAAGATAATTACCTAATTTGCTTGTGAGATGAACTCCATGTTGACAGTTGTATGAACAATTCATGAATAATCTTTTCGCAAGATTTCTTCAATCTTTGCCTAATCGAGTCTTTGATATCTTAGTTTCTGTTGTAACAGTTTTCTGACGACTGATCTCGGCAAATTGAAAACTGAAAAGACAAAATAAACAACAAATGAAACGTGATTTTAAACTCATTTAAACTTAAATGTAAAAATGTAAAAATTAGCATTTCATACAAAATCATGAGATAATTACCTAATTTGCTTGTGAGATGAACTCCATGTTGACAGTTGTATGAACAATTCATGAATAATCTTTTCGCAGGATTTTTTCAATCTTTGCCAAATCAAGTCTTTGATACATTAGTTTCCGTTGTAACAGTTTTCTGACGACTGATCTCGGCAAATTGAAAACTGAAAAGACAAAATAAACAACAAATGAAACATGATTTTAAACTCATTTAAATGTAAATGCAAAAATTAGCATTTCATACAAAATCATAAGATAAATATAGCTGCAAAGCAGCGATAACGGGTTTTCTGCACAGTTCTAGAATCCTGTTCAACGGTTAACACAGTTTTATAAGAGTTAGGTTGACAAACATTCAATTACACCTACTTGAAATGCAAAAATGTAAAATTGGCAATTCATCCAATTTCATAAGATAATTACCTAATTTGCTTGTGAGATGAACTCCATGTTGACAGTTCTATGAACAATCTCTTCGCAAGATTTCTTCAATCTTTGCCGAATCAAGTTTTTGTTATCTTAGTTTCCATTGTAACAGTTTTCTGACGACTGATCTCGGCAAATTGAAAACTGAAAAGACAAAATAAACAACAAATGAAACGTGATTTTAAAATCATTTAAACTTAAATGCAAAAATGTAAAATTAGCATTTCATACAAAATCATAAGATAATTACCTAATTTGCTTGTGAGATGAACTCCATGTTGACAGTTGTATAAACAATTCTAGAGTTGAGCGTGTCTGGTTTCCAAGTTGTGGATTTCGTTTCAGTAATTTATGGAGCTGATAAATAACTGGTTACTGCTTCCTCTGATGTTGTTGTTGCTGATGCTGGTTCTGTTGTCTCGTCGATTTACAATATACTTTTTTTTCTTACATCAATATTTTTTTACATCTATATTTTTTTCTAACAAGATTTTCTTTTTTCTTACAAACAATTATTCACTCGTTTTTTTTAACCAATATGTAATTTCTTTAATAGAAAAAAGGTTTTAATTCTGAAAATCAAAATGTCAAGTCAGACACTTCTACATCAGACACAGGCAAATGGCAGTAACTGCAGTTGAATGAAGACTCGGAGTTGATGAGGACCTCAAATGTCCGAAACTATTTGAATTTAAGATGGCTACTTTCAAGCAATGAGACTTTGAAGATCTCAAATGATACTACTGTGGGTACGACACAGTCAACATCTACGGCAGAAGAACAAGGCGGTTTCTAAGCGAGGTCTAAAACGAAAGTTACGAAAGTTTCAGTCGACAAAATTTCCAACAAGATGCCTAGTCGAACAAGCGGGTCCAGAGCCAAACCTGGACAAGCGCTAACTAGGGATCCCTTCAAACCTTTTCATGGTCCTCCAGTACGGAGGATATATTTATGACAATTCATCGCGGCAAGCACGAACATAAACAAAGCTTCAATCACGCGCGTCGCGTATCAAATATTCAAATTCAGCCCAAGGGGGCTGCACGTATGATGGACTGGTAAGCCCACTGGGGCTGCGAGTATGATAGACTGGTAAGCCCAAGGGGGCTGCACGTATGATGGATTGGTAAGCCCACGGGGGCTGCGAATATGATGGATCAACAGTATTTACTACCAAAAATTGTGAATTAGCGAGTTTGATTCTTAATCTTCAAATAAAGATCAAATCTTATCAATGAACAGGGTCGATTCCTGATTTTTAGTCAAGTTTTTTCACTGTTAAGAAGTTCTTCTGAACGCACCTAGAGTCGAATTAGAACTGTGATAAGTCCTTTCAATTGTAGTTTGAGACAAATTTGTACTAAGATTTTTCACTATATTTGGCTTCAGTTAAATGATCCAATAACTGATTCATCTTATATCAAATTATCCTCAGGTGGAATAACTGTTGCAAGGTTCCTAACTTCACATCTACATAAGATATTTTTCATTTCCATGACTCTTCCACGAGATATATTTTCCACCGGGGAATTTATCTGACCATCTTAAATGGCCCGCATATGCCAGAAAACACTAAACAATCTATGATGAATAATACAACATCAAATATGGCTTCCAGTAAACATTTGAGATCGAGATTCGATAGCTCGATATTTCAGTTTGAAATTCAATACCTCAATGTTTCAGTTTGAGATCTGATGTTTAAAGTAATTTTCAAATAGATGCCAGAATTAATTGATAAAGATGCAGAAGTGATGAAGTGTGAATGGTGTAGTGCAGGTGCAAGTCGGCGCCTTGTGCAATAAATACGTGAAGTGAAGATGTGCATGAATCAACTTTCTTCTGGCATCTTTCCAACAGCAGCATTTACCAAATTATAGATCACCTAAACAATAGTAAGAGGACAATAAATCTTTAAGATGAAAATCTCTAGTGAGATCGAGCGTCTTTCAAGATTTTTAAATCAGTTTTTAAACCCTTGAAATTCATAATTAGCAATAATCTCTTTGTATCAAGTTTAGGTTAATGAATCTTAACTTCCCTTGCAACAGTTATATTCCTAGAATAATAGCTTGATCATGTTTAACCCCGATGGGGGGGTAGGTTTTCACCAGCTAAAAGCTGTTTTGGTATCAAGCTGCTGGTGTGTATCGAGCTGCTGGTGTGTATCGACGATGAGCTGCTGGTGAGTATCGAGCTGCTGGTGAGTATCGACGAGCTGCTGGTGTGTATCGAACTGCTGGTGTGTATCGACGACGAGCTGCTGGTGAGTATCGAGCTGCTGGTGAGTGTCGACGAGCTGCTGGTGTGTATCGAGCTGCTGGTGTGTATCGAACTGCTGGTGTGTATCGACAACGAGCTGCTGGTGAGTATCGACAAGCTGCTGGTGTGTATCGAACTGCTGGTGTGTATCGACGACGAACTGCTGGCGTGTATCGAGCTGTTGGTGAGTATCGAGCTGTTGGTGAGTATCGAACTGTTGGTGATTATCGAACTGCTGGTGTGTATCGACGACGAACTGCTGGTGTGTATCGACGACGAACTGCTGGTGAGTATCGACGACGAACTGCTGGTGTGTATCGAGCTGCTGGCGTGTATCGAACTGCTGGTGTGTATCGACGACGAACTGCTGGCGTGTATCGACGACGAACTGCTGGTGTGTATCGACGACGAACTGCTGGTGTGTATCGAACTGCTGGTGTGTATCGACGACGAACTGCTGGTGAGTATCGAGCTGCTGGCGTGTATCGAGCTGCTGGTGTGTATCGACGACGAAAAGCTGGTGTGTATCGAGCTGCGAGTATCGACGATGAGCTGCCGATGTTTGACGACGAGTAAAAAATGCATAACGGGGAAACATTGCGAGACCAAAGTTCAATTTTTATTAATGATTATTTATCAATTATTTTATCTTTTTAATTTTCATGTGAGTTATAATCTTTTGAATTGCATTTTACGGCAGATTGAGAACTTTAAGAAGTTCTTTTTTTCAAACGTTTTTTACGACAAATTAAGAACTTTACAACGTTCTTTGAATAGAATCTAACAACAAACTTAGAACTTTAATTTCTAGTTTTTAAATTTTTTTTGGATGAATGACATGAATGGGTGCGATAGGAATCGCACCCGCAAATAAATTGGATGAAATGAGATGAGATTTTTTAAGATTTTATAATTTTCTATTTTGTTTTTAATTTTTAAATTTTTTTTGGATGAATGACATGAATGGGTGCGATAGGAATCGCACCCGCAAATAAATAAATTGGATGAAATGAGATGAGATTTTTTTAATTTTTATATTTTTTTTTCTTTTTTAGTTTTTAATTTTTTTTGGATGAATGACATGAATGGGTGCGATAGGAATCGCACCCGCAAATAAATTGGATGAAATGAGATGAGATTTTTTAAGATTTTATAATTTTCTATTTTGTTTTTAATTTTTAAATTTTTTTTGGATGAATGACATGAATGGGTGCGATAGGAATCGCACCCGCAAATAAATAAATTGGATGAAATGAGATGAGATTTTTTAAATTTTTATATTTTTTTTTCTTTTTTAGTTTTTAATTTTTTTTGGATGAATGACATGAATGGGTGCGATAGGGATCGCACCCGCAAATAAATAAATTGGATGAAATGAGATGAGATTTTTCAAATTTTTATATTTTTTTTTGTTTTTAGTTTTTAATTTTTTTTGGATGAATGACATGAATGGGTGCGATAGGGATCGCACCCGCAAATAAATAAATTGGATGAAATGAGATGAGATTTTTCAAATTTTTATATTTTTTTTTGTTTTTAGTTTTTAATTTTTTTTGGATGAATGACATGAATGGGTGCGATAGGGATTGCACCCGCAAATAAATAAATTGGATGAAATGAGATGAGATTTTTAAAGATTTTATTATTTTTTTTTTAATTTTTTATTTTTTTAATTTAAAATGTTTACCCCAGGGAACACCGGCTAGAAGAGCAAGCGCCACCTGCACGGATGATGAGCTAAAGAAGGTAATCAGAGAGGAACCCTAAACTAACCCAACCCCACCACCATCCCCCCGACTTCGAACGGCTTCAATTCCGGATTTTCGAAAATGGAAATCAACCATAACATGTACCAGAAAAACATGGAAAAAGAATGGCCTGAAAGAAATTAAATTGATTTTGGAAAATTGGTATTATAGTGAATTCAATCCGTTAAAGCCCGTGACACTCTAGGAAACTTATCAAAGGAGAGTGTGTGATGGCACCTTTCCCATCACCTGCCTTTGATAAGCTCCCAGAGCGAGCACCTTTTCGAGTCAACAACCAGTATGCTGGGCGGGATACAAAAATCGAAGAAAACAGGCCCAATTCCCGACCACCTTCATACTGGATGTTGAGTCAAAAAGGTGCTTTGGGCTTTAAAGAATTGAAGACACTATTGAAAGCCGAAATAATTGTGGAATTGGACTAAAATTAAATCAAAAAATATGTGGTACATGTTATAGTTGATTTTTTTTCAGTGAAGGCATATTAGGCGCGCATGAACGACTCATGCGTTCAAGGCACCTAATATCCCTTCACTGAAAGAATATTTTTTAGATCGGTTAACAAATCCGGAATTGTCCCCGAACGAAGCCGCTCCTCCCACATTCCATCCGTATGTCGGGCCACCACCTCTACCTCTCGGGCCACTCGTTCACTCGCCAGCTTTTTGGCGAGTGAACGAGTGACCGCCCGAGATACGGATGGAGGAGCAGGAGGAGCAGGACCCGCACCATCCCCAGCCCCACCACCATCCCTCCTCGGCCGCTTCCTATTTATCCCCTCCCCTTCCTCCCGATTACCTTCGTCAGCCGCACCATCCGCCGGGACCACTCTTGCTCCTCCTCCCTGCGGAGCCACGACGACCGCAACTTTTCTTTTCCTTTTTGTTCTAGTTTTTTTAGGCGGTGGTCGTGTCTGTAAAGAGAAAAAGTGAAAAATTTGTTTAGTATAAAATTAAACACTACATAAAAAATCAGAATGAGAAACCAGCGATTCAGCAAATAAAACACCTATACGTAGTTAGGATATCGTGCCACAAGGTGGCGTTTCGGTAAATCTACGAGTGACGCTCATAGAAATAGTTCGGTGAAAACGGAAAGCCATCGGAGTTCTCGTTACTTTTTTTGAAAAAGTACCCATTATAACAGGGACTTCTGGGACCGTTTCAATATAAAAGGATTTCTGATATTGATTTTGTAGTTCTGTTTGAACGTGTCATCCGTTAAACCCAGACTCAGATGAATCGTGTTATTCGAACAAAACATGATATTTTTGGTGAATAACAACATTGCTGGAAGACACGAGCACGTCAGCATCCAATACAGCGGAATAAGCATCTGGGGCCGATTCCATGGTCAAGACTTAAGTCCAAAAGTGGTCTTAAATCTAAAGACTGGTCTTAAGTTATTAGATTGGCTATAGAACTAAGTTGGTCTTAGAACGGTCTTAATTCTAAGCTCTGACTATGCAACTGGTCTCAGGTGTACATGGGTCGGCATATTACCGGGACGAGGGGTCACACGATACAAATATCAGCCGCCTTCTTGACGTACGCAGCCAATTTTCTCAATCGACTCATAAACACATTTTTCCCGATGAGTTACAACAATCAAATGTTAGATATTCAGAGACGTGTCTGCTGCACGTGTAACACCGAATAATCGTCACCACGGTAGACGAGCATTTCAGCCAATCACCACTCAGTCCGTTATGACCGCCGCAGATGGCGCTCATGGTCAAAAACAGTATTGTATTCCAGTGATAGGAAACGGTAAGTCACGCATAGTATACTGTACGCGTTACCATGGATACAATCAAAGTTTGAGCGATAAGTTTTCGCACTCGTGTGTACAACCATTGGTCTTAAGCAGATATAGATCAATAACTGAAGGTTTTCGACTATGGGGTTTTACCCGCAAATGGAAATTTATAACTACTCTTCTGTTTACAGGTCTGGTAATTTATTTGCTGAACTTCAACTGATATCCTGAATAAAATATGAAAACAAATAAAGATTCTTACCTCCGTCAGATCTCCTTCAAACAGCCGTCCCCGGACTCTGTCTGACGAACGAGTGGCGGCCGGGGGCGGCTGTCTGACAGGCCGCTGCTGAGGCGAATTTAATGGACGTGGGGGAGGGGCAGCAGCGGGCGACATAGGATTAACCGGTGGTGGTATCCTAACGGGAACCAAGTTTCTTTTGAATTCCCCCACCAAGTCCCCAAACGGACATTCTTCTAAAATGTTCACCACTGTAAAATAAAAATAGAGAGAAATACATTAAACAACAAGTCGAATGGTTTCGATGCTACGGCTATGAATATTATTCCAACAGGGGGCGCCTGATGTTACTTAAGTTTGATTTCAATGTAATCGTGTTGGTCTGGCAGCGATCGCTGATTGGACTGTTTTAGTGTTTTTGGAATAACTAGGAAAAGAATACTAGAGGACCAAAGGTCCTGTGGTCTCCTGTTTTGATAAACACAGTACAATTGTGATTTTTTTAAGTAACACAATTAATTATTTTTTCCTCTCAATGATTTGCAACTTATTCATACTGAACAAAATTTTAATTAGATTTGAAGTTTGCGCTGAATGAAATGAAATTCGATTTGTTTGTTTAAATCTGAATGAAATTGAATCAAATTTTTATGCTTCTTCGGCAACTACTCGAGAAAAAACACTATTTTACTAAAACCTTACGCAATTGTCATAAATACATTTTCTGTAAAATAGTGTATTCTGATTGGTTCTATTCTGATTGGTTCTAATCTAGGGTGGATACAAGCTTCCACTGTTTTCCAGAATATAGTCAGAAAATGTGACTAACATATTTTCTAGAAGTAACTAATCTGACGGATCCAGAATGCTAACTCAGTCAGCTTGTGAGTTATAACAACCAATAAGGTCCATAAAGGCTGTCTCTTAAGACTCAATAGCGTAACACTGTTACTCGCAGTTGATATATAAAAACAAATTCATATTCAAAATATTTATAAAATGAATGCGATTGATATCACCATTCAGTGCAAGATAATGTTAACTCAATGACTACGTTAATGTCAGCGACTCGCCGGTGACGTTACAAATGTAAACATTGCCTACGTTCAAACTACACGCGATTTTAACCAATCAGAATGCAAGTAAACATTATTATCATAAATCATGTGAGGGAATTCCATGGCATTCCGTACGCAACGCGTCATAGACACTATTGATCATGGGAAGTACCGGAGGGGGGAATCCCCTGTTAACCAAAATGGCGGAAATTCCGTCTGCTGCAAGCAATGTTGAATTTGGGTATTCTAAACTTTTAGCCAAAATTCTGCTACTATTTCTTTTTGTCTTTTTGCAAATGCATTCAAATAGACAGATGGCTACATATCGTCATTACAGCATTAATTCATTGAAAGTTTTTATTAGATTTTGAGGAGATATCATAGGCGCGGATCCAGGGAGGGTTTCAGGGGTCGTGACCCCGCTGATCGGCTACCAAAAAATTTTTAAAGCAAAAAAAAAACGCTACCATATCATTTCAGAGAAAATTTTTTTAAAATTCCCTCAGTGAGATAAAATCACTTTTAGAAGGAAGAGGGAACTGTCAATAGGGCAATATACATGTGTCTAAAAGTTTGGAAAGTTTGAATTCTGCACACTGCGATCAAAAAAGAACCTCGCGTTTTTCAATTGTTTCATCGTTCAATCCAGGATTCTCATTCGGCCGAGGTGAAAAATCTTTTTTGCTCGGTTTTTCACTGAATTTGTTTCACAGACAGGAATAAAAAATTTTTTTTCTAATTCTTTTTTATTTTATGTTTCTTCAAATTTTGGGAGCAACCAAACCATGCTATTAAAAAAAGGCCTTATGTTTGGCCAAAAAATATGCCGTATAGGCCCCGGCTATTATTAGAGATTTTAGTCAGCATTTTTATGAACCCCGTCTTGGAAACATTCCTGGATCCGTGCCTGAATCAGTAACACACGTCACACTAAATGATATTGTATGAAAATAGTTAAACTACTTACACTCCGGTAGAAATATTCTGACGAACTCCTCCCGCCGGAACGCACGACTTAACCGAAATGCCAAAGCTGTAAAACAAAAATACAATTCATTATAATCACATACATTAATTACAAACTCAAATTCAAGAGCAGTTTGAACTGTGTCTCATGAAACTGAACCCAGATGAATCCAGTTCATTCAGGAATGAGAATTTCTAGTTTTTTCTAAATCTTTTTAAGCTTGCCGACAAGACGAGCGAATTAACAAGTGACCCGAGCACCGGCGTAAATATCGAACATGTTTAATGTCGGCGGGCGACGAAATCACCGTGACGGCCGATTTATAGATAGATCGGTACCCGCTCGTATCGGGCGTATAAATTCACCGGCGAATTTAATCGTTGCGATCGGGCAAAAAAATGGATACCCTCGTGTCCTTCTAGCTTTATATAATATTACTATTTAGTAAAGTTAAACACAAGCTTCCAATATTCTTAGGATCGAAATCTCATATTGGTTTAATTCATTCAAAATTGCTAAATTCATCGGTATCATCTGAAGGTTTAAATATCTATTCCCTAAACCTGACTTACTGGAATTGTATCACATCGGTTTCATCTCAAGGTTTAAATATCTATTCCCTAAACCTGACTTACTGGAATTGTATCACATCGGTTTCATCTCAAGGTTTAAATATCTATTCCCTAAACCTGACTTACTGGAATTGCATCACATCGGTTTCATCTCAAGGTTTAAATATCTATTCCCTAAACCTGACTTACTGGGATTGTATCACATCGGTTTCATCTCAAGGTTTAAATATCTATTCCCTAAACCTGACTTACTGGAATTGTATCACATCGGTTTCATCTGAAGGTTTAAATATCTATTCCCTAAACCTGACTTACTGGAATTGTATCACATCAGTATCATCTGAAGGTTTAAATATCTATTCCCTAAACCTGACTTACTGGAATTGTATTACATCGGTATCATCTCAAGGTTTAAATATCTATTCCCTAAACCTGACTTACTGGAATTGTATCACATCGGTTTCATCTCAAGGTTTAAATATCTATTCCCTAAACCTGACTTACTGGAATTGTATTACATCGGTATCATCTCAAGGTTTAAATATCTATTCCCTAAACCTGACTTACTGGAATTGTATCAAATCGGTTTCATCTCAAGGTTTGAATATCTATTCCCTAAACCTGACTTACTGGAATTGTATCACATCGGTTTCATCTCAAGGTTTAAATATCTATTCCCTAAACCTGACTTACTGGAATTGTATCACATCGGTTTCATCTCAAGGTTTAAATATCTATTCCCTAAACCTGACTTACTGGAATTGTATCACATCGGTTTCATCTCAAGGTTTAAACATCTATTCCCTAAACCTGACTTACTGGAATTGTATCACATCGGTTTCATCTGAAGGTTTAAATATCTATTCCCTAAACCTGACTTACTGGAATTGTATCACATCGGTTTCATCTGAAGGTTTAAATATCTATTCCCTAAACTTGACTTACTGGAATTGTATCACATCGGTATCATCTGAAGGTTTAAATATCTATTCCCTAAACCTGACTTACTGGAATTGTTAACTGGGGTTTAGAATATATAACGAGACAAGTAGTACTTTATAGGACGTGTAACTAGTTTATTTGACACACAAGCTTTGGGTACTAATGTATAGAAGCTTCATCAGGTGAATGAGTGAAGTCAATGGAGACACTTTTGGATATCAACACATTTCAAATTGCTCTCAATTCATGCATTCAAATTATAATAAGCTCCTAAATAATTTTGAAAACTTCTTCCACACAGCATGCAATCCATATAATATCATAATTTTTTGGAAATAAAATTTGTTTTTTTTCGGAGTACTGCTTGACCCTTTCCTATGGTTTTAGTTAATATTCTCTGAATGTGAGATAGCCAGAGATACGATCCCTGGCACTGCGGTATTGCATTTAGCCACAGGCGTCACCGATTACTAGCTGTCCTCTCGTTTGTGGTAACTACGCTTCTTGAAGTTTGGCTACTCGAGCCATGGACGGAAAGACCGTGCTGATCCGGAGATGTGAACTGTTGGGATGGCATCAAGTGAGATTTTACTTAGTTTACGCGGAACTGGTGAACTAAGTCTACGACAGCGGTCCTCGCCTCCTGACATTCTATAGTCGAGTTTGGTACTAGTAACCAGTCGTCGAGGTAAACCAACAGACAAATACTCCAGGACCCGGTTTCATAGACTGAGTATCAAAGTTATCCCTAGGGGTAAATCCTCAATCTTGGTAACAACCACCATACTAACAATGAGAAACCATGGTTATAACTGACAAATTTCAAAATGTTCCCTGGAATTATTTTTCTTCCATATCTATGAAACCCAGCCCTGGACTGTAATGTACCTTCTGGACTTGACCCAAGCTGGTAAATACCCAGGGCGTGGGCTGTACTGAGGCCGATTGGAAGAGACCTGAACTGGAACTGGCAGCCTTTCAACTTTTATTCTGTAAAATTGACAGGATTTCGGGTGAACAGGAACCTGAAAATATGCATCTTTTAGGTCCAATGAAGCCGCCCATTAACCTCGACGGAGACCTTGAATTACCTCCCTGTTTTAGTCATCGGAAGCCTCGGGATATCCAGGTGCCGCTCGAGGAATGACAGTCCATCGACGCCCTGTGGTTTTCAGGAGCATAAATTTTCATGAAAACCAGCCGGATGTGGCTTCGTCGCGTACTGGTTCTATTGCTCTCTTTTTGGCCAGATCTTTGAGAGCTGACGAGATTAGTGTCTCCTGATCTGCTTTCGGGCGCATGTCGAGAGGTGTTCAGAATTGAAGACAGTAGCCTCCGTGATACGACCCGGGACCGACGGACCAGTGGCTGCCTGCTGCAGACAACCTCTCACTGGCCCCGAGCATTCATTTTGAGTTTCTCCGAGAGGAAGAGCTCCTTTTAGTGATATGAATTAGAATTATTCTGACCAGAAGGGGCACGAGAATGTTGGAGCTGTGCACTTGTTCTCCAACCACCAGTAGCCGCTTGAGAAAGTAAGATGCTTGAGATGGCATTGTGTGAGTTCGGGCTGAACCTTGAGCGGCCGGAGCTGGAGCTGGACCTTGAGCTGCCGGAGCCGGACCTTGAGCTGCCGGAGCCGGAGCTGAACCTTGAGCTGTCGGAGCTGGAGCTGGACCAGAACGCTTCTTTCACGGAGTCCGCATGGTTGACTTGAATCTGCACCTCTCGAATATTCCTCCGTTTGGTCAAAACTGGAGCACTCCAACCGGAGAAGAGACGCAAAGACGAACCTAATTGAGCTCTTAATACTCTAGGTTCGACTGTGGCAATCGAGGATTCCAATTGTTCCACACCTAATCGAGCCCATTCTCTTGAAACTGCTGACGATTCACGCAAAATATTGAGATCAAAGTCCGGGGGGTGGGGTTGGTGGTGATTCACCGACATGGGGACCTGCCGAGGACTTAGCACGAGTTTCTCCACATTTAACAAACTAGATATTAACCCTTGACCAGTGAGTCAAGTAGAGAATGCAAAATTGTAATAGGGCTCATCCTCTGACCACCATAAATAAACCACAGTACAAGTATGAATAAAATTATAATCCTCTAAGCTTCTACATCTTAGAGCAGTAACAAGCTCCAAATCGGCTATTCAAGACACTGATATAACTGTGGTGGCCATCTTTGATGACCTACACACATCAAACACAGTAGAGTTCATCGATCCTTATGCCTTCAATCCACATAGCACGTGATAAGAAAATCAGTATAAAACTGTAGATTGTACAGTGGAAAACAAGCTCCAAAATATAGCTATTTCACACATTAAAACAACCGTGGCGGCCATCTTGGATGACCTATATATGTCAAAAATAATAGGGCTCATCCATCTCACACCTCAAACAAACAAACCAAGTCACAAGAAAATCAATGAAAAACTTAAGTCTGTAGAGCGATAACAAGCTTCAAATGGCTATTTCACACATTGCAATGGCTGTGGCGGCCATCTTGGATGACCTGTATATGTCAAAAACAAACAGCCCGCCCGTTCGGACATAAGTGATTTTTTACCCCTTGCGTCCTATGGCTGAGGGGTAAAAAATAGCATATCCCCTGCAGGCATGGCTAACCGTGTTACGAGCTTCCGTTGTGAGCGGCAACCCGAAGCTTATTGCTGCAGGAACTAGATCCTCGTTGAAATCAGATGCTACCCCTCAGAAATTCAGAGTCAGAATTCCGAATAACTGAACTTCTAACCGGGCAATCAAGAATAGGCTTACCTGTAACTGCGGTAGCTTACAATGACAATAACATCTTACTTTCGAAATCACGGAAATCCCGATTATTGTGACGACTTCCTAAACGGTCCCTCGATGTGAAAGACATGAACTTCCTAAAGGGTCCCATGACGTGAAAGACATGAACTTCCTAAACGGTCCCTCGACGTGAAAGACGTGAACTTCCTAAACGGTCCCTCGACGTGAAAGAGATGAACTTCCTAAACGGTCCCTCGACGTAAAAGACGTGAACTTCCTAAACGGTCCCTCGACGTGAAAGACATGAACTTCCTAAACGGTCCCTCAACGTGAAAGACATGAACTTCCTAAACGGTCCCTCGACATGAAAGACATGAACTTCCTAAACGGTCCCTCGACGTGAAAGACATGAACTTCCTAAACGGTCCCTCGACATGAAAGACGTGAACTTCCTAAACGGTCCCTCGACGTGAAAGACATGAACTTCCTAAACGGTCCCTCAACGTGAAAGACATGAACTTCCTAAACGGTCCCTCGACATGAAAGACATGAACTTCCTAAACGGTCCCTCGACGTGAAAGACATGAACTTCCTAAACGGTCCCTCGACATGAAAGACATGAACTTCCTAAACGGTCCCTCGACGTGAAAGACGTGAACTTCCTAAACGGTCCCACGACGTGAAAGACATGAACTTCCTAAACGGTCCCTAGACGTGAAAGACGTGAACTTCCTAAACGGTCCCTCGACGTGAAAGACATGAACTTCCTAAACGGTCCCTCTACGTGAACTGATGAATGATGATGGTTCCTACAGAATCAATCATAATCTCTCGATCCATCCTCGATATCAGTGAAGGTGACCTTACTCCTGCGTCTGGTAGAAGAGCGCCCTCTACCAAACCTAGAGCCATAATAACTATGTTTCAAATTCGAAACATTGATGCCAGGCCGCCCGGACCAGACTGGATGTTCAGTACCTGATGATGCCTGGACCGGACCGGACTGGATGTACAGTTCCCAGTGATGCCTGGACCGGACCAGACTGGATGTTCAGTACCCAGTGATGCCTGGACCGGACCAGACTGGATGTTCAGCACCCAGTGATGCCTTGGCCGGACCAGACTGGATGTACAGTTCCCAGTGATGCCTGGACCGGACCGGACCGGACTGGATGTACAGTTCCCAGTGATGCCTGGACCGGACCAGACTGGCTGTTCAGCACCCAGTGATGCCTGGACCAGACCGGACTGGATGTTCAGTACCCGGTGATGCCTGGACCGGACCGGACTGGATGTTCAGTTCCCAGTGATGCCTGGACCGGACCGGACTGGATGTACAGTTCCCAGTGATGCCTGGACCGGACCAGACTGGATGTTCAGTACCCAGTGATGCCTGGACCGGACCGGACTGGATGTTCAGTACCCAGTGATGCCTGGACCGGACCGGACTGGATGTTCAGTACCCGGTGATGCCTGGAGCGGACCGGACTGGATGTTCAGTACCCGGTGATGCCTGGACCGAACCAGATGTTCAGTACCCGGTGATGCCTGGACCGGACCGGACTGGATGTACAGTTCCCAGTGATGCCTGGACCGGACCGGACTGGATGTACAGTTCCCAGTGATGCCTGGACCGGACCAGACTGGATGTTCAGTACCCAGTGATGCCTGGACCGGACCGGACTGGATGTTCAGTACCCGGTGATGCCTGGAGCGGACCGGACTGGATGTACAGTTCCCAGTGATGCCTGGACCAGACCGGACTGGATGTACAGTTCCCAGTGATGCCTGGACCGGACCGGACTGGATGTTCAGTACCCAGTGATGCCTGGACCGGACCGGACTGGATGTTCAGTACCCGGTGATGCCTGGACCGGACCGGACTGGATGTACAGTTCCCAGTGATGCCTGGACCGGACCGGACTGGATGTACAGTACCCAGTGATGCCTGGACCGGACCGGACTGGATGTTCAGTACCCAGTGATGCCTGGACCGGACCGGACTGGATGTTCAGTACCCGGTGATGCCTGGACCGGACCGGACTGGATGTACAGTTCCCAGTGATGCCTGGACCGGACCGGACTGGATGTACAGTACCCAGTGATGCCTGGACCGGACCGGACTGGATGTTCAGTACCCGGTGATGCCTGGACCGGACTGGATGTTCAGTACCCGGTGATGCCTGGAATGGACTGGTGCTCAAAGCTGCCGGACTGGACCAGATGTTCAGTACCCAGTGATGCCTGGACCGGACCGGACTGGATGTACAGTTCCCAGTGATGCCTGGACCGGACCGGACTGGATGTTCAGTACCCGGTGATGCCTGGACGGGACCAGATGTTCAGTACCCTGTGATGCCTGGACCCAACCGTAGCTTGAGGCCGCCCGGACCGGACAAGATGTTCAGTAACTGGTGATGCCTGGACTGGACCGGTGCTCGGAGGTGACCGCACCGGACTGGATGTACAGTTCCCGGTGATGCCTGGACCGGACCATTGCTCGGAGTAGCCAGGACTGAACCCGAGTTCCTGTGCGATATCTGGGAAATACCATTCGGACAGTGAACCAGCTGAACCATTGATTGACTGGTGACTGACCGGCACTAGAGAACCAGCGATCCTCCTCGGAGAATGGAGTTGGGAAACCAACCTTGCTAGTACAGCTGGCGACCGCTGTTACTTTCTGAAATAGAGACATCAATCGGTACATCGACAGAAACTGTACTTTCTGTTTCTGGGACTTCTCGGCCCGAACCCATAGATCTTCCGACCACAATCCGCAAGTCCAGGAAGGATTAACTCATATAACGCCCGATGTAGCCAAACAGGATGAACACAGAACGTAATCAGGGCCCGAACAGATGACCGCATCCCTCACGACGACGACGCTGGACTTTAGCAGGGAGCGGCATTATCGCATTCAAAATACAACAATTAAATATTCGGTTTAAATATAACAGATATTTTAACGTTATAACTTACATAATATTATAACATACACGCAATTCAAGAAAGATGCACTGATTTGATTTGATTCAAACAAAAATAAAATTCACGAGGGAACAAAAACAGAACAAACTCACTGCATAGAGAGTACAAGTGTCTCTTAAATTCCTAAATCCCTTAGAGACAAAATCAAACACCTTCTTATAAAAAACGCCAAGAAAAAGGATGGCTAAATGCAATACAGCAGAGCCGGGTCGTATAGAAAAACCGCTGGCGATCATTCAATCCAAATTGGCAAAAAACATAGGAAAGGGTCCGGTACTCGATGGAAATATGATATTGTATTTTGTGTCACACCTGACGTCACGGAGTTATGAAAACTAGTCACAACTTTAACCGTTTTAACGCCATACAAAAAATTGAATGCGTTGAAATTGTATTTGAAGACTGAACTTACTTCTTGCTTGCAAGTCGGGAGGCGTCTCCGGCGGGAGGGGTGCGCTGCTGCTGCTGCTGCTGTTTGACAACTATAAATAGAAATAATATATAAATCAATGCAACAGAAAATGAACACAACAGGTACTGATTACACGGTAGTTCAGTAGAATGAAGGGGTCTGGGTACAAAAACGTGTATTCTAAGATTATCAGTATATATTTTCTTGAGGAATTTCATAAAAATGGTTACATTAGGAGGGAAGTGAGGCATGTGAGATTGAGGGCATCACTGATACTTACATTAAGCGACGGCGACGTAGCCTCTGAGGCAAACTGACGCTAGAAATGAAAATAAAAAAAATACATTAGTCAAATTCATTAATGGTTGAATTTTTAAACATTTTCATTATGACGTTCATTAGTTCAAGGTGCTGGTTTTTTAGACAATTTCAATAAGAGAAAAGTATTCAGGTATAGCTAGCACTATATCAGGAACGTAGCTTGAAGCGGTTCAGGGGGGTTCGAAAATTCAGTTCCTTACAAAGAAAAATTAAAAACAGAAATGTTAAACTTACAAATATTAAAATTTGTTCATTCAATCAAAACCTCGTTAATCAATCTCCCAGAGGCAATTTATCTGGGCACGTTTTCAAAATTTGTTTTGGTTAGGAGACCCCGTTCTGGTCCAGTCAAACGCTACGGACCTGTCTATGGCAATAGCTAATCAACATTGATATAATTATCACCGGTCGCTGTGGTCAATACACCGTGCATTGTTAAACTTGATAGGCGTTCATTTCCTGTATATGAGGGCGCTGCTGGTTACCTCGCTTCAGTATTAGGGAATAGATGGAGCCACTTGTCGAATCATACTCGATTTATAAAGCTAACTCCACTGTATAGATGGCGCCACTCACCATGATTTCCTCGGAAACTAGAATATATACTTAGTAAGCAGAATATGAGTGGGAAGGGTTTCAAGCGTAATATCAAAATATTGATTTGATCGGTTTAAAAATCTCCAAAACGCTTTCATTTCACAACAAAGTTAAACATTCGTTTTCTAACTTTACTTTATCACACGCCAAACAATGGGATACCCACAGTCTTACTGTGGCAATCGAGGATTCCACTTATGGCAGGCGAGGATCCACCAGGTGTCGCTAGTAAATAGTTGGTCGTCTGCGTTCGATTTTCTTGTACATTTCAATTAAATCTGAATGAATTGTTCTCTTAAATGAATCAATTATTAATGAAAACTAAACCGATATCAGAGTAGAAGAATGAAAGTATTTCTTCTTCAAACCAGTTCAAAGTTCATCGAAAATGAACTAATTTTGACAACGAACGACCTACTACTCGTTGCGCCATCTGGTGGAATAGCTGGTTTTGCGGGTATCCCATATATCAAATATCACACTTATGGCGCCATCTAACGGTAAAAGTAATACGCACAGGTTTTTAAACACGGAGGATATTAATATAAGGTGACGAACACCTTTTAAACATTGGAACGAGGAAATACAACAGATTGATATCATACATTGACACGCGAGACCAAATACTCTTATACAACAGACCCTTAACTCAAAAAGTCAATATGAAAAATAACAATTTCATTACATTTATCACAAATCTATTGATTCACAGCAGGTTCATATTTGCTGTGTTTTGATCTCATGGTTGTTGATCCAATTACAAGACCGATATCAATGTATGGTATATCAATATATTCTATCAAATAAAAATATTAATGTATTATTAAAATATTAACGGTATAACTAGGGGTGCAGGGACCCACTTTGGAAGTGGTCTGAAATGCTCGACGATCTGACATTTTCAAATTTAACTCCCCCTGGTTTAAAAGGAACCAAAGACATTGAAACTCACTACACATATACAGAACATGTCATGAGATTATTTATAACTTTATTTATAACTAGAGCAAAAACCTGCTCTATACTGATATATATTAAACTCTGATTTCAATGTAATATAACAACAACAGAATTGATCCTAAAGCGCTGATTTTGCCGGGGAAAAAAATGGTCATACAAGTCCGCCATCTTAATTCCAATTGTGCCAATATTTTGAGTTTGAGTAGTTTGAGTATATAAACCAATTATCAACACGATAAATCAAAAACTAGCCGAGAAAACTGGACGCAAAGTGAACGCAATAACTATAGTCCCGAGTGAGATAAAAAATAAATTAGTTTGAACTTAAAATTCAAGATCAATGTTTAATGTCTTACGTCCACATGCTGTATCGGTGATATGTTCTGTAAAGATAAAATAAAACAAAATATTAGATGGATATTCATGAATGCATGTATCACTGATTCAGGTTTTCAATAAAAACTGATTAACGAATGATAAGTTAATTTTGCAGCAAATTCTCCAAGATTAGAACAAAACCAGTAGTTATATAGTAGAGGCTTTTGGGTCATGAAGCAAATTAAGTAGTAAATATAACACTTAATTTAAATGACAACTGTAGAGATAGCATCATTAATATATGACTTCTACGATGATGACACTTAATCGAATTTGAATTTATTCCTAATTAGCATAATTTATGCAAAGCAGCTACTGCCCTCTATTTTCAAATTACAAATTGAAATAAGCGTGATTTATTAGAAAATAGTTATCACTTACCGGCGTAGAAGTACCGCTTGGCGGCGTTGTCGGCGTTGTCGGCAGAAACTGAAAATACAATCAAAGACAATGTTAAAAACCTGATCTGATTTGTATAGTGTAAGTAAATGGTTTTGGGGTTCGGACCGTCTGCCCACACGAGAACACCCGACCCTCGCGCTACTGCTGCATTTGACTGCTCGGTGCGTCTGAGGAGCCTTGATGGACAGAACACACCATTGATGGAATAATGGTTAATTCAGTCTAACCTCGTTAAAACTCTGTAAATGTGAGTTAAACTCATTGAAATTCCCTTATGTTTACCATGAGGTAACATTGAACTGGTTTTCCAGTTTTTCTCCACTCGTCTATAACGGGCTATCAATCAATATGGTCGAATGTGCAGAATGTTCCAGCTGATAAAAACTGGGTTCCAAAATAATCAGCCCTTTGCATGTGATGATGCGAACGATCAGGCTGGGTGCACCCTGGTATAGATTTGACGATGCAGTAATGTATGACGGACATTACCTGTCAGTAGCAGAAGCAGGGTTTAATATTCTATATATATAAATTTCGGTTTCAAGCTCAAGAATGATGACTTCAAACAGGCGTTTACGATAACTTACGTCAATCCCAGACATGGAAATATCAAATTTTTGTTGCTGTTGCTGCTGTTGTTGTTGCTGTTGCTGTTGCTGTTGCTGCGCTGTACCCTATAAAAGAGAAAACATATTCATACAATGACAAGAAATAGGACGGACGCGAAATCAGAGTTTATCTAACAGTTTATCTCCAGGACGGATGTGGCTGTGAAATCAGACAGTTTATCTCTAGGACGGACACGCCTGTTAAATGTTGCCACTGGTTACCTCGAAAAAACCGTTCCTGATATAACTAAATAGTTTCCATAGCAACCAGACGAGGTCAAACAATGCAAATTGAGAGATAATAAGGTAATGGATTCGAGGGGGCAGCAGACTACAGTAGACTCGGCCACCCTACTCGGTACCCGGTTGATATTGCATACACATTTTCTGATCCTTAAAGTTAAAATCCCAAAATTTAAAAAGTCGGTATTCGGTTAATTAATGGTCCAAATAGAACAGAGTTAAGCGGAGTCTGCTGTATCATCATTTTGATATTGATGCCTATGATTTTAGAGAATGTCGATATTTAATGGAACAATACATTTAGCCGATCCAGAAAAATTTTATAAACGTAATTCTAACCATTTTTTCCTTTTTTATCATTTCATTTTTTTTTTCATTAGTGGTGAGACGAAAATGACGTCATCGACTCACCACCATCTTACGTCATGAAGGTCAAAAATAGGATAAATGTTCTCATGTATCGCCATGGGAACGTTGGGACCCATAATTGGTGCCACTACCTAAACGTTACTGATGCCATGGATACCACAAAGAAACTTAAATAAATAGTTTCCATAGCAACCAGGCAATGTTAAACAATGCAAATTTAGAATGGAGAGAAATGAGGCTATGGGTTGGGCAACAACTAGCAGCGCATACAGTAACTAATCACGATTCAATACAATATTTTTATTCTTATATCTTTACTTTTAAAGAATATCGATATTTTACTAAACGATGCATTGAGCAGAAATCCAGAAAGATCCAGAAATATTTCACCAACGTTATTTTCAATATTTTTTTTTCTTTTTTTTCATTCTAGATGCAATTCAGGGCCCAGTTTCACAAACAGGTTTAACTCTTAAATCGATTTAATTTCTTCATTAATTCAGTTTATCTTAAATCGATTTAGGCGTTAATCCTTTTTGTGAAACTGGACCCAGGGGTACAAAATACTAAGTATTGGATGAATAAATAAGCATGGAAGCAGTAAATTTGTACTTACTTTATTATAGGGGCTGGATGTTGAGGGCCCCACGCCCCGCGTTTTTTTTATGGCTTTTGGCATTATCTAGAAAAACAAGTAAAAATATTAAATCATTTGAAAATATATCAGTCAGTCTTATTCTGGTTCAGTGAACTAATTCTTTATATGGTGCATGTAGGGGTCCAGGGACACCACATCCACTAATTCTCTATATGGTGCATGTAGGGGTCCAGGGACACCACATCCACTAATTCTCTATATGGTGCATGTAGGGGTCCAGGGACACCACATCCACTAATTCTCTATATGGTGCATGTAGGGGTCCAGGGACACCACATCCACTAATTCTCTATATGGTGCATGTAGGGGTCCAGGGACACCACATCCACTAATTCTCTATATGAAACGTGAAGGCAACTGGGATTGCAAATCTTGATATGATGATTGACAAAAACACAAAAACATGATCTAACTCAAAAACAGCGATCTAACCCAAAAACAGCGATCTAACACAAAAACAGCGATCTAACACAAAAATAGTGATCTAACCTAAAAACACCAATCTAACACAAAAACAGCTTTCTAACCCAAAAACAGCGACATAAAAAACTGCGATCTTACACAAAAAATTGCGATCTAACCTAAAAACTGCGATCTAACACAAAAACTGCGATCTAACCTAAAAACAGCGATCTAACACAAAAACTGCGATCTAACAGAAAAACAGTGTTCTAACCTAAAAACTGCGATCTAACCTAAAACCAGCGGTCTAACCCAAAAAATGCGATCTAACAAAAAACTGCGATCTAACACAAAAAACTGCGATCTAACCTTAAAACAGCAATTTAACCTAAATACTGCGATCTAACACAAAAACTGTGATCTAACCCAAAACGGTGATCTAACTCAAAAACTGGGATCTAACCTAAAAACTGCTATCTTACACAAAAACAGTGATCTAACACAAAAACTGCGATCTAACCTAAATACAGCGATCTAACACAAAACAGCGATCTAACCTAAAAACTAGGATCTAACAAAAAACCAGTGATCTAACACAAAAATGCGATCTAACACAAAAACTGCGATCTAACCTAAAAACTGCGATCTAACACAAAAAACAATGATCTAACACAAAAACAGCAATTTAACCCAAAAACAGCGATCTAACACAAAAACTGTGATCTAACCCAAAACAGCGATCTAACCCAAAAACTGTGATCTAACCCAAAACAGCGATCTAACCCAAAAACAGCGATCTAACACAAAAACAGCGATCTAACCCAAAAACAGCGATCTAACCCAAAAACAGCAATCTAACCTAAAAACAGCTATCTAACACAAAAACAGTGATCTAACCCAAAAACAGCGATCTAACACAAAAACTGTGATCTAACCCAAAAACTGCAATGTAACCTAAAAACTGTGATCTAACCTAAAACAGCGATCTAACACAAAACAGCAATCTAACACAAAAACAGCGATCTAACACAAAAACTGTGATCTAACCCAAAACAGCGATCTAACTTAAAAACTGCGATCTAACAAAAAAAACTGCGGTCTAACCTAAATACTGCAATGTAACCTAAAAACTGTGATCTAACCTAAAAACAGCGATCTAACCTAAAACAGCGATCTAACACAAAACTGCGATCTAACACAAAAACAGTGATCTAACACAAAACAGCAATCTAACCTAAAAACTGTGATCTAACTTAAAACCTGCGATCTAACAAAAAAACTGCGGTTTAACCCAAAAACTGCGATCTAACCTAAAAACTGCGATCTAACACAAAACAGCGATCTAACACAAAACAGCAATCTAACCAAAAACAGTGATCTAACCACAAAACAGCGATCTAACCTAAAAACTGCGATCTTACCCAAAAACAGCGATTGAAAAGGTTATTTCATATTCACATTTTGATTATCTATAATATCGTGAAATGATGAATTCATTAATTTGATTCAATTAAATTAATTTTTAAATCGGCATTTTAGACAAAATGAAAATCAAACATCTCCATCCTAAATTCTTCTTAATTTTAATTTTGGTTGAGAAAACCAATTGATTTCAGTGATTTATATCTTCAAATTCCAAATAAAAAAATCAACTCTGCCATTGGGCCGCAATGGAAGTCCGGATCCGTCGTTTAGCATTCGCGTTTTTCAAAAATTCAAATGTTTCGAATCACTATGATCATCAAAAATTGTTTTTGAATCGAATCCATGATGAGTCAATAGTTAGGTAACTATTGCTGGATTTAAAACAGTCAGTTTGAGGTAGGTTGATGATGGTTTAAGGGCTGAAATGGACGCTCAATACCTCAGTCTCTAAATAAGGGATGAAAATTAACCTTATATGTGCACTTTCGAGCTAAACTACTATGACACCTAATCATTGTCTACAAGAGCTGTGCTAAAGTAATCATTTAAAGTCAATCGATCATTTATAGAGGCCTTAGTTTTGAGTTTTTTCACAACAATTTTCGATCAAAGATGTAAAATATACTTACGTCGTAATGTCTGTGAAACGAATGATTCGATCAGCTGACAGCTGGTCATCGTTCAGTAAACCGCACTGACCTCAACCAATCAACACGCGGCTTCATACATTTAACATTCAAACTACTTGTATGCAAATCACAAACGCGGAAGTAAGTGGACCGGAAGAAAGTGGCGAACGATTCTACGGATCAGTCTTCTGAACCGACGGCATCACATAAATCAGTTTTCACCTATTCTAAAACCGGTATTAGATTTTATCAGATTTACTATTAATACTTTGGTTAATATGGCTGTCAGTTTTATAAGATAATTCAAAATTCAAAGTAAAATGAATATCTCCGTTCATAATTTTTCATAAATGATTTTTCATCGTAGACTGGTTGCCCGTTCATTCCCGCGCAATGAACATTGACAGTTAGACTGGTTACCGGGTTCTATCAGGCTACTGAATTGACGACTTCGCACATCGGTTTTCACTAATTTAAATTGTTGAGCTTTGGCAGATTTATCTTATTAAGATAATAAAAAATTTTGTAGTCAATATGAGAAAATATTTCAGAATCTGATATAAAATGAATATTTCCGTCAACCATATTTCAGTAATGGTTTTTCAATGTAGACTGATCGTGAGGTGGCTAGACTGGTTACCGGTCTCTATGGGACAGGCAACCAGTCTATGCTCCGACTCACCTACCAGTGTATGGCATACCTCCACTCCAGCGTTCGATTGCCAGGGCACGGAATCTTGCCCGCATTTATACAATTCTTTTCATGCACGCCGCGCTTTATTATGCAAGTTATCAGCTGTTGTATGCTGTAGTACAGTGAACTCTGAAGGTTTAGTTTGGGCTATTCACGCGATCACGCCCCGCCGAAGAGTTATCCCTGCAAACTAATCATCGTAAACCAGAGAAGCGTCCCGGTATCCTTATTTTTGAGGATACATCTTCACGTGTCGGGGTTTGATTGCCTCCCACCGATTCAAGCCAACACGAACCCTGCGGCTAGTGCAGATCACTCTTTGGTCTTCTGTTCTTCGGCCTCGTCGAACTGAATTCAGTTTGTCCAGATTTCTACTAGTGAAATATGCAAGAAGTGAGGAAAAGAGGCATCCGAAAACTCCATAGACTCCTGAAGTTAAAGACATAGGGTTCAGTTAATGCCTTTCTACTTGATGTTTCTAGAAGATACGGAAAGGACCAAAACTCAATATCCCCACTAAAACAGGGATGTATTTAATATGTTTTCATCGTTTCATCATTTGAAGTAAACGTAAACAGCTTGAAAATAAAAACTACCACAAAAATATATCTTAAACTAAATTCAATTTCAACACGATTATTTGTTTACATCAATTCCACCCAGCGGCGTTTGTTATCGAACTGTGATTGAGTTTATATTCATTGTCAGATCTGAAATAGTTCCCGTTATAGCTGCACAGAAAAACGAGTCTATCATGATGTTCCAACTACACAACTACTGTGGCATGCGAGTAATAAATTCACTTTTCCGATACATATCGATTAAGGGGCAGCGCTAGACGGTTCAAGATTTTAGACAGGGCGTTACGATTCTACTCTGGCAAGCGAGCTATAAGTTAGTTCACAGATTTATCGCTATTGATTTGTTTAGGGGCAGCACCTGACGGTTAATACACTGAAGAGCTCTGTATCTTGCTGTGGCACGCGAGATTCAGTTCCCTGGGTCCAGTTCTACAGTTCAGAGTCGATTCATTTTCGATGGGTCTACAGAGAACTAGATCGCTCACAACTTGAAAAGAAATATATACTAGTTATTGATGAAAAATTCGAAAATTCCCAGAAAAATAAATAATGCAAATAAAGTAGTTCAATGAATTAATTATATATGCCAAATTTTCAATGAATCCCATCACATCTTCACTTTTTCTGATGATCTGGGCTCAATTGCACAGTAGTGACCTGGGCATTGTCAAATAGCGGAGTGCGGAATCCGGTGGGGGGAAAACGGAATAGCCGACATTTCACCGTATGGTGCTGTCGCTATGCTCATCGTTAGCGGAATTTTCATACACTATCTAAAGTCACCTCTGGCAATCCATGTGCCCTCCTAACCCTAGCTTGCCAGAGTGGACTAACGTTAGTGTATGAAAATCCCGCTAACGATGAGCGTAGCGGCAGCACCATACGGTGAAATGTTTATATCTTAACAAAAGTGATGCTGAATAGATGATGTACAGGGGTGTCCCGAGTTCGAATCCATTAATTACTGATACTGGTTCAGTGGTCCTGATGCTGAATATAGGGGTGTCCCAGGTTCGAATCCATTAATTACTGATACTGGTTCAGTGCTCCTGATGCTGAATAGAGGGTGTACAGGGTTGTCCCGGGTTCGAATCCATTAATTATTGATACTGATTCAGAATAGTGCTGATGCTGAATAGAGGATGTACAGGGATGTCCCGGGTTCGAATCCATTGATTACTGACACTTATTCAGATTGGTCCTGATGCTGAATAGAGGATGTACAGGGATGTCCTGGGTTCGAATCCATTGATTACTGACACTTATTCAGAGTGGTCCTGATGTTGAATAGAGGATGTACAGGGGTGTCCCGGGCTCCAACCAAGTAATTACTGATTCAGAGGTGTACTGATGCTGAATTTAGGATGTACAGGGGTGTCCCGGGTTCGATCCCAGTAACTACTGATTCAGAGTTGTACTGATGCTGGATTTAGGACGTACAGGGGTGTCCTGGGTTCGAACCCAGTGATTACTGATACTGGTTCAGAGTGGTCCTGATGCTGAATAGAGGATGAACAGGGGTATCCCGACCGTACGGTGCTGCCTCTACGCTAATCGTTAGCGGAATTTTCATACACTAACTAAAGTCACCTCTGGCAATCGATGTGCCCTCCGTAACCCTAGCTTACCAGAGTTGATTAACGTTAGTGACTGAGGTGTGGCTTACTGACATACAAATAAAAAACATTTCAGATATTCTAGTTAACAACCTTTAATGAAAATTAAATAGCATCACAATTATCGAATGGACAGATTTGTCAACAGTTCGATCAGCTGTTTAAACGAAAATATCTTTATGAAAGTATCTTTCTAATAATTAGTGTATAATCAGCAACAGATGGAAGTATTAATCAATTTTTAGTCTACTACATGTAATATAAGATTAAAATGGCTGGAATGTATTCATTAATCATTCATTTACAGATCAGCAGTTACTGCATTAAACACAGTATTCATTATTTGCAACATTTTTGATTATAAACTATATATATATATATATAATCATTGCTTGGAAAACATGAGACAATATTCATCCTGGAATGTAGGATATACGTTTAGACAATGCAGTTCATTTTACTGATGTTTACATCAAGGAAGACACGCTCCCTACAAGGAGAGCTGATCTAACCATTACACCCCCCCCCCCCTACAAGGAGAGCTGATCTAACCATTACACCCCCTCCCAACAAGGAGAGCTGATCTAACCATTACACCCCCCCCCTACAAGGAGAGCTGATCTAACCATTACACCCCCCCTACAAGGAGAGCTGATCTAACCATTACACCCCCCCCTACAAGGAGAGCTGATCCAACCATTACGCCTCCCCCAACAGCTGTACCTTTTTACAATACAAGTTTTCATTTGAAATAACTCAACCACTAACTCAACCTTAATTTGAATGAGTTTATAATCATTGTCATGGTCCACATAATTGTACATCACTTTTACGAAGACTAATTGAACAAAGTTTCAGTTATCTAGAATTTTGAATTTGACTGATAAAATCTTCAGCTTTTAAAACAGCTGTCATTTCTCGGTAACTGGTAAGAAGTTGATTCCACGGTTCACAACAGTTCAGTAGAAATTGATTCCCTGAAAATAGAATCATATTCATTCAATAGATAACAATAGTGACCGAGCAGCTAAAGAGGATTCAGTTTAATCAACAAGAGTCAATTCATTCAAAATCAGTTCATTTTCAATCCTGAGTCAAATCCACAACTGTGGGTCTAGGTTCGATGGTGCTGGAGACTTGCGGTACGTTGAGCTGATCTCTCATGTAAATCACTAATTAACTGTGTTTGCTGCGAACCAAAATGACATCACACATTCAGAAACTTGAGAAACTTACCAATTATAATCAAACCGTTTTTAGCTCTAGTAAGAGCTACGTTGACTAAATTTGGATCATGTAAACATCCGAGACGTAGATTCCTCCAGGTCGGAGTCGGGTGTTTCTCGATCATACTCCGAGGGCACGAGCGAACTGTCGATAAAATCACATAGTTCCATTCATGCCCTGAAAATCAAATGACATGAAATCTGATTTACTGTGAAACAAATTGATGAAAGCTTGGTCTCGCCTACTTATAAACACGCAAGTATCTCGACTAAGGGAAGACTTAGGGAGCTTTTAGTCGGTGACCTGTCTGTGGTTTAGTTTCACGATCAGATACTTTCACACAAGCCCATCCGATTATAAAAAGCTTACCACCAACAATTAGGTAACTAACTAGGGAGCTTTCAGATCTTCTTATACATATATCAATGACACATTCTAAATTTGTCAGTTATTACCATGGTTACTCATTTTTACTTTATGGTACAAGATTTCTGGTAAATTTGTTATTGAGTAGATGAAACTGTTGCCTAGAGATTATAACAATATCATGATCAATACCTTGACTTTCATTGATTGTTTGAATTTGAATTTCTGCGTTAGTTTCTTGTTTCCAGACTTCGGTAAGTTCAACGCATTGTGCTTCATATGGCGTAAGAATAGCGACGCTCTCCGCTGAAATACTCCGCTTAGAAATTAATTCAATTCCAATAGAAACCTACAATAAAATAATCACAATACAGCGGGTAACTATTAGCAACAAGTGCAGATGCAAAGCATGTCATTTTAACTCAAATCTTGAGGCTGTTTATAAAGTAGAGATGCAAGATTTAGCAGACTTTTAAACCCCCTAACCAATTGAAACATCGAGAAACTTAGTAAAATAAGTCTTCTAGCCCCTCCTTTTCCCCCCTCATCCCTTATCTCTCCCCATTAAATCAACTTACAGCGTAAAGTACTTCCAACTGGTTCAAGTAAGATTTCTTCATTCCATCGTCTGCCGTTGATGGAAGTAAAATGAATTCCTCATTTCCGACAACATGAGCGAAAACGATCGGATTCTCGTCACCCGCCGGCCAAATATTAATTGGTGATCCTTTCCTCTGTTTCGATTCCATTCCACATTTCAGTGAGTTCTCGTACCACAATTTAGACGGTAATTTAGCTAAACCTTCATGCTGAAAAATGACATCATTTTTTAGACTGATTCATAACTTTTTCTAAAAACTTTAAATATTTTCTGCACAGATAAACTATAGGGATTCCACTGCTTTATAAATTAAACATAGAATAGTATTATTAAAGTCTAAAATTCATCCAAGCCTCAGAATTCACTACAAAGTATGCATCTAAAACAGACCCTCTAAAAACCTTATTCAGCTATCTACCCTTATCTTACAGAGAGGCTAGATTCACATGATTCTTTACTCATGAATTCATGTGGGTTTACAGGTCGGCAGAATACTCACCATCCTATACTGCGATTCTAAACGTATTGCTTTATTTTCATATCTAGAGAATAAAGATTTGTTGAGACCGAGAGATCGAGCTTCATCGCTGATCACAAACGGCTGTAGCTGTAGCGAATCACCTAGCAGAATTATCTGCTGACATTTTGACGCCGATATCACAGCGATAGATTCCGGTTCACTTATCATATTATTATCATCTATTACCAGCTAGAGAAATAACAATCAAACATCATTTGAATTCTATGAATTTGAGAATAATCTCAACCAATTTTAGCAATGCCACAAATCTAATTTAGTTGGTTGATAAAAATTCTCTTATTGTATTTTTTGTGACATAATTTTATCACTCTACAAGTTACGTTCATCATTATGTACACCCAATATATACAGTACTATTTATATCATTATGTACATGTATAGCACTATGTCCAAATCGAGAGTTTATTACGAGTTCAACATACCTGAGTAACTTGACACTTGTTTAGAGCTGATTGAATCATATTTCTCATGAACGTGCGACAAGTACACAATAAAATCTCACAATTAATAATCTCTTTTTTCATATCCTCCATTAGACTCAGTCGCTCCGACCCCTGGTGATTGTCTAACCCTTGATGTTCTCTTCTGATCTTGTGATGAAGTGCAATTTCCTTGTGTCGGTCTTTAACCTAACACAATAAAGATGAACACATTTTTATCAGCGCAAAAACATATCAAGAAGTTGATGTGGCCTTTCTGACAAGTGATAATCTTAGCGTTGAGACAGTAAGATGCAGTAATTAACAAACCTTTAGATGATTAGAATATTGAGCTGATGGAGGTAAAGTAGAATCAGGTAAACAGAATAGAAACTCTTCATGAGACTGACTGTAAACACGTGTTATATCGAGTGGAGGGCTGCAGACGTTCACCAGTTTCAATACATCTACAAAATATACGATAAGTTACAAATATTTCTATCGTAATTTAGTGATTTTTGTAACAATTTCAATCATTTGAACCATAAATGAATGACATTCATTTTCGTAGAAACAATTTTCAAGGAACAATCAACATTTACTCCACACAGACATTTACAACTTGATTACCTGCGACACAATCAGCGGATGATTCAGTTGGACAGCAGCAGACGACTTTTAGTTTGTCACCGCGCTGTAAGGCAGACGTTCGATTGTGTAACACAAATCCTGTTATAATCCGTACTGCTGTCTCCGTTTTACCTACAACAATTAAACATGTTACATTTCAAATTTTGAATCTTTACTAAACCGAAGATCGTTTTTCGCTGGTTTAATACCGGAGCCAGCAGGTCCTTGAATAACAGTAAACGGATGTTGTAGTGCGGCGCGGTAAGCTTTAGCTTGACTCTGATTCGGTATCGATAATCCTGGAACATTGATCTGCGCACAACTTAACTTCTCAACTAGAACAAAACAAAACTTATACAACATCTCTAAATCTACTTCAGTGTATTATCATTTTGAAATAAAGTTTTCACAATAATTAAGAGGGTGACATCAAAGATAGTACGGTAGTTTAATTTTAAATGATTTTCATTTTGTGAGTATTTTCATGTTTTTGGTTATGATTCAGGTGTTATAGTCCGGTGTAAAGCCCCTGAATACAACAGACGTAAATCGGTATGATTGATTCTATATTCACCATTACGCGATTGTTTCTTTCCGAGAACGATATTCTTAACGAAGTCCGAAGCGTCGCTGAGTTCTCTGATGAATTGTTGAATCATTGAGTCTGATTGATGGACTGTAAACATCTCGATAGTGCATGGGATGTTAGAGTGTGGTATCAGTAACTGTGGTGGTATTCTACCACTATCTGTCTCAATAAAATCTAACGCTACTATGAATTGTGCGTCCGTTTGTAGAATTTCTGTTGAAATGGCGTGAGTCACGTAAGTCGTCAGTCCTTCAGACTTCGGATCAATAAAGCAAGCTGGATCCAAATTTCCAGAGTCAACTTCTAAACCTTGAACAAACAACAGATTAATGAATTAAAGCAGCCAGAAACAAACAACTCTAGTGAAGGACCACCTCATCTCAACTCTCATCTCCCCTGAAGTGGTGCACGACCACCTCATCTCAACTCTCATCTACCCTGAAGTGGTGCACGACCACCTCATCTCAACTCTCATCTCCCCTGAAGTGGTGCACGACCACCTCATCTCAACTCTCATCTCCCCTGAAGTGGTGCACGACCACCTCATCTCAACTCTCATCTCCCCTGAAGTGGTGCACGACCACCTCATCTCAACTCTCATCTCCCCTGAAGTGGTGCACGACCACCTCATCTCAACTCTCATCTCCCCTGAAGAGGTGCAGTAGACTTGTTAAACTTACCGGGATATTTGATACAGAAATAGTTTATCGACGGCGAAAAACTGATATTTCTTTCAGCACAAAAACCTTGATCAATCGCGAAAATCCCTGAACATAAAAATATTTTTAAAAAAAATAAATACCATAGCAACGACGTAAACAGATAGAAACGGTTTAAACTGTTACTAACCGATGTGTTTGCCTCTGTTCTCAGCCCCTGGCCCGACCGTCCCCGGCCCGACCGTCCCCGGCTCGACCGCTACTGCACCTGCTGCTGCATGTGCTATTGATACATTATGAATTGTTATAGATGGCGCTCCTGCACGTACGCATCTATAAATACCTTCCATCTCCAGCAGAGGGAGCCACGCGTCGATATATTCGCGTATGTTCGATGATATTTTGACAGTTTGACTCGGAACGGGGGTAGAATGCAGGAAACATCTCAACGGTTCACACATGTGTTCAATGCATAAACTCAATCTATCAGTTATATATATCAGTTGAACGGTTGGTTTTAACATCGCATTAACGACATGTGTCGATATCTGAACGTGTGTCACATGACCCGGTTGTAACGTCATTTCAAACTGACTGTAATATCGTCGTTTCGTCCGCGTATTGTTATCGGTTACCATGCCGACGATGACATCAGGAACGTACCGATCGATTCCGGGTAAATCACTGACCTCCGACCGGAGCAGTCCCATTTCGGAGCAGATCGCGTCGGTGTTGCCACCTATTACTGAATGCAGTAAACTCTGCCACGATTCCGCCGGAATCTGAACCGCGAATCGGTTCGGATTTAACGATAAAACATCGTCATGACGACGAGCGAGATGATCTAATAATCCCGGATCAGGATTTAAATCGTAGATACGTTTCTCCCAGCGTAGATTCACGCCGGATCTCACCGAATCGTGCACCGGTGAATCGCACAGATTCAGATGAATCGTAGATACCGATTCCGGGTAATCAATGTTACTAGGGAGAGTGGGAAACATCAGCGAGATGGTCTCCGAGGAAACAGCATTAATAACCGGTAAATAAACGATCGGACGCGATTTGAGAGCAGACGCGACGTGAAGAGACAGAGTAGCATCGATAAAACTGAAATAGATATAAATACTGCAATCAGGTACTGGTGATACACACCAGATGGCGCTACGTGAAGAGAGAGAGTAGCATCGATAAAACTGAAATAGATATAAATACTGCAATCAGGTACTGGTGATACACACCAGATGGCGCTACGTGAAGAGAGAGTAGCATCGATAAAACTGAAATAGATATAAATACTGCAATCAGGTACTGGTGATATACACCAGATGGCGCTACGTGAAGAGACAGAGTAGCATCGATAAAACTGAAATAGATATAAATACTGCAATCAGGTACTGGTGATACACACCAGATGGCGCTGCGTGAAGAGACAGAGTAGCATCGATAAAACTGAAATAGATATAAATACTGCAATCAGGTACTGGTGATACACACCAGATGGCGCTACGTGAAGAGAGAGAGTAGCATCGATAAAACTGAAATAGATATAAATACTGCAATCAGGTACTGGTGATACACACCAGATGGCGCTACGTGAAGAGAGAGAGTAGCATCGATAAAACTGAAATAGATATAAATACTGCAATCAGGTACTGGTGATACACACCAGATGGCGCTACGTGAAGAGACAGAGTAGCATCGATAAAACTGAAATAGATATAAATACTGCAATCAGGTACTGGTGATACACACCAGATGGCGCTACGTGAAGAGACAGAGTAGCATCGATAAAACTGAAATAGATATAAATACTGCAATCAGGTACTGGTGATACACACCAGATGGCGCTACGTGAAGAGAGAGTAGCATCGATAAAACTGAAATAGATATAAATACTGCAATCAGGTACTGGTGATATACACCAGATGGCGCTACGTGAAGAGACAGAGTAGCATCGATAAAACTGAAATAGATATAAATACTGCAATCAGGTACTGGTGATACACACCAGATGGCGCTATGTGAAGAGAGAGAGTAGCATCGATAAAACTGAAATAGATATAAATACTGCAATCAGGTACTGGTGATATACACCAGATGGCGCTACGTGAAGAGAGAGAGTAGCATCGATAAAACTGAAATAGATATAAATACTGCAATCAGGTACTGGTGATACACACCAGATGGCGCTGCGTGAAGAGACAGAGTAGCATCGATAAAACTGAAATAGATATAAATACTGCAATCAGGTACTGGTGATACACACCAGATGGCGCTACGTGAAGAGAGAGAGTAGCATCGATAAAACTGAAATAGATATAAATACTGCAATCAGGTACTGGTGATACACACCAGATGGCGCTACGTGAAGAGAGAGAGTAGCATCGATAAAACTGAAATAGATATAAATACTGCAATCAGGTACTGGTGATACACACCAGATGGTGCTGCGTGAAGAGACGGAGTAGCATCGATAAAACTGAAATAGATATAAATACTGCAATCAGGTACTGGTGATACACACCAGATGGCGCTACGTGAAGAGACAGAGTAGCATCGATAAAACTGAAATAGATATAAATACTGCAATCAGGTACTGGTGATATACACCAGATGGCGCTACGTGAAGAGACAGAGTAGCATCGATAAAACTGAAATAGATATAAATACTGCAATCAGGTACTGGTGATACACACCAGATGGCGCTACGTGAAGAGAGAGAGTAGCATCGATAAAACTGAAATAGATATAAATACTGCAATCAGGTACTGGTGATACACACCAGATGGCGCTACGTGAAGAGACAGAGTAGCATCGATAAAACTGAAATAGATATAAATACTGCAATCAGGTACTGGTGATACACACCAGATGGCGCTATGTGACAGATATTGGTTAAATTTGTCTCTAGATTCAGAAGATAAAAGATTCAATGATCTGCTGCTGATTCAGAAGTTGCTGCTCCGTGATGTTCATTATTTGATCACTTACGTTTTAGCTTTACGTTCAGCGACTGTCAATTCATCGCAGATCATACGGATATCCGACCGAGTATATTCAATCGGTTGCCGGGTGATCACCGATTTCAGCAGACGTTGAACTACGATATCGACGAATCGATGTAACGGAGAGGTAAAACACGTAAATGGACTCAAATTCAGTAGATGATATCGGTGATAGTTGCTATCTCCGGAACAACAATACTCGATCGGTTTCTGTATGTTGATGAGTTTCTGTAGAGCGATCGCTAGATGAGGGTGAACCTCAGGACTAACGACTAACTTTACTATAGTCTCCAATTCATCTATAAATAATACAGAAATTCATTTATAATTCATTTATAATTCAATCTTCCAGCGGCACCCTCCCCTCATCCTTCTCCCGCAACCCTCCATTAACCCTCACATTGGTTATTTTACCTGCTGTTTCAATTGATGTCCAAACCTCTGCTCGTAAATTTATCATTTCTCCATAGATGGCGCTTTCGTCGCCGATCTCAGCCAGGATACAATCACAACTATCGGTGCAATCACAGATCCAGCCGGGTGGTAGGAATGCGTGCGTCATAGCGACTGTATTTAATGCATCGAGCCAGTGTTGTTGTTTCCAGGTGATGAGTTTCTGTGAGTCCGGTGCGGCCTGAGTTACCAGGGGTGTCAGCTGCGGTAGTTTATTTAGCAGATATTTAGCTATTTGATAATTTACTTTTATCTGTAATTCCTCAACAAGTCGTTTGGCGTGGTGCGTGGCATCGTCGAGTTCACTTAGCGTATCGTATAAACGAGCGTTACCTAGGCGATCGTTACGCCATTGTTGCGTAAGGCGGTGTAAAGTCATCATGGCGTCGCGGACTTCGGCGTCATTTCCGGAATGGCAGCCGTTTTTTAGAATGAGTTGAGCCTCGGCGAATGAGAATTTAAAACGTGATATAACAATCGAACGTTTAAATTCACAGTTAACAATCTCACCCGCTTCGTCGATCGTCATGACGACCGATATAGCTAAACGATCGAACGACGGCTTCAAACTACATAAATCAATAGCGAGTCTCTCGGGTAACAGTAAAACAGGGTCCTGACCGATCGGATACTTGGATACCGATCGTTTACGAGCCTCGCGGTCGACGACGGTATCCGCCGAGATGAACTCGGAGACATCTGAAACGTGAACTCCGATACGGAATCCTCCGTCTGCTAATGACTCAACACTGAACCCATTGTCTATATCTTCACGCGTTGCCGCGGTGATAGTGAATACGAGGAGGTCGCGAAGGTCGTCTCTAGCGGTTACGGATAAGAAGAATCCGACCGGATATTGTTGCTGTATTTTGGATTCCACTTCCTGCGTGAATTTCTGTTTAATATCGTGTTCTACGGAGAGTATTTGAATTCCTCGGTCGATTGTTGCTCCGGGTTGGAGGAACACTCTCGTTACAACTCCAAGCGGAGAATGCAGTAATTTATCCCATTTCAAATACTGTACGATGAATAGTTTGTGATCTTGCTCGCAGGTGGCGCTGATCGACTCGTAATGATCGAATTCAAATCTGCGATCGTCGGTTACTCTATAGACCGTTACGAAACCTCTCTTCGAATGCGTCGCTCGATGTTTCGTTTCTAAGTTATAAATTTTGGGAATTCCGGAATTAATCGGAACCATTAAACCGGAATTCCCCGGTTCAACGGAACAAACAAACCTTCGATTAGTCGGATCGATTGATCGCTTCAAAATACCGACTACGTAACCGTGACGATTAATCGGCTCGTTACCGTGACGATAATCGAACGGGTCTGTTGCGGTATCGTCGTTTATTAACTCGACTACCGCGACATCTCCGTTAAAACCTTCACCGCATCTCAAACGAGACGTTATTATAATCCGAGCAGACGCGTCGCCATCGGTAACCGGCTCGGCGTAGATACAACCGGTCGAACGATGGTCGATTGTTAGAACGGATTTGATGTATTTGTTCGGATTCAGACGCAGCAGACGCTGTAAACATAAAACAGATGGCGCCACCGTCACATCTTCATCGGAACTCTCATCGGACTCGAAACCATCTGAATTCAATTTCTTGGCGAAATAATTCCCTTTAGACCAGTATTTAATGATCGCGTGATCGCAGAATTCTCTAATGTGGATCGATTCCTGAGAGATTCCACTATCTACACTTTCCATTTCATTCCTAGAGAAAGAGTGGAATAAGATCATTATAGAATAACTAGAGCTCAGTACAACAGTTCAGCACGCGGTACATGATCAGCTGCACAGTAAATCTAAGACCAGTCTCATCAGAGACCATGATCTTCATTCATCTCACAACTTAAACCAGTCTTAAGATTAAACTATTGACTTGAGTCATGACTGATGTCAGTAACCGATGGACGGCAGTTGTTCAACAGTTGGTTACAGTTATAGTGACATAGAAATTGCATTGTAACCATGGTGTTTGTCCAACAGTTAACTCAACTTTTGAGCAACTGCGCAGCCCGTGGGCATTACAGTCACATGACACTGAAGTCGTCATTACTTTCAAGTCCTAATTTGTATTTCTAATTGAATTGACTAAATCTAAGTGATAAACGTAATGATCATCACAGCTGTCACTTTCAGCATGTGTTTGATCACTAAACAGTCATTGTACTGGAGGGTTCTACCGTAAGATTTCAATTCTTACCGTTTAATGACATCTCGCGCTAATTCAGCTATAATTTCATCAGCATTGAGAACAATCTCTTCCTCTTGATAGTTAACATCAATGATATCATTACTGGCACTGATTTCAACGGATACCTCCTACAAAACCAGGAATAAACAACATTTCAATGATCCACAACAAATCTATCACAATTGTTGCTTTAAGGTTTTATAATCAGATACAGATTATGTGTTTGATGTATTCAGATATATACAAATGAAGTATCTGATCACAAAACTGATTAAAATTCTATGTTCAGTTACTGACTAGGACATAAAGTATCCCTCACCCCCCAGGTATAAATTACATTGTTTGTGCGGATATTGCGCGACGAGCATTTTATGATGCTCGGAACTTGCGCGGGATGTTGGCGCGGTCGACGACAGACCAACCGGTATTAGTAAAGCTAGAAGAATAAAGGCCCAAAAGCTTTTCTGTTAATAAACGACTGTTTTCTAGTTAAACTCACTTGATTTGTGAATGGCTTTATCACAGCAGCAGTAGTAGCAGCAGTAACAGCAGCAGCAGCAGTAGCAGTAACAGCAGCAGCGGTAGCAGTCTCATCAGAATCACGATTAGACATGAAATGCTGTGAGTTTAACAGATTCAATACATCTGTTTTAACACCGATGAATGTTACATCTTTAGGGACGATACTATTCAGATTACTGCAGTGTTTCAGGAAGGTTCTCCACACAGTCATACAGTCACCGATAGCGCACAGAGCAACCGGGTCACCGACAACCGCGACTAAACTCTCCGCTCGAGTCAACGCTGTGTTCAACAGTTTCTGGTCGCTTAGGAAACCGTAATTTCCAGCGTCAGTCGTATCCGTTGACAACGATTCTATCAGATGCCGGGTTCGAACTGTGCTTATAAACACAGCACGGAATTCTTTACCTAAAACGAACAGAAAAACATGGTTTACATCACGATGCTCATCCGGAGCCACCCATTTATTGATAAGGGTTTACATCACGACACCCTTCCGGAGCCACCCCATTTATTGACTGCATAACATAAACCTAAGCAGTCATGTGACATAAGAAGATTCTAAATCCGGTTTTTATGACTATTTGAAGATGTTGAAGATTAATTGTAGAGTCATGGCTCGAGGAGCTGTGAGTCGAATATTTCTACTGGTTTTTAATTTGAATTCTGATTATATTTTTTACCTTGTACATTTTGAACTGTTTCGACTGTAACTAATTTCAGTTGTTTATGTTTACTGCGACGTAAAGCTCTACGTATTCTCTGAACCTGATCGTGATACGGAGTAACGACTGCGATTGTTTCCGCTCGTTTCTCGCCCCACGCGGTTACCGGCCAGCGTTCGTATAACTCCTCAACTCTCGTGACGACCTCGTCGATCTCAGCTGTGTTATAAAACGATGTACTATCCGTCTGCTGTATCTCACGACCTCGAGTCGTATAGAAAACCATCGCAGCGTGCTCAATTGTTGTATTATCGTTGCTACAGGCGATCAGTTGGTGCGGTCCACCGTAGAATACCGCCGATATGAAACGTAATATTTCCATCCTCGTTCGGTAATTAAACGTCAACAGGATCTTTAAACGTGACGCGTTTTTTCTGTCGAGTTGCCGAGCGTTAAAATCGTAATGTTTATAAAGACGTTCGAGCAGTGATTGGTCGAAATCTTGTTGCCGCGCTTCGTCGCTATAGATCTTCGGACTCATTTGCATATAATCACCGGCGACGACCGTGCAAGTTTTATCCGTTGCTAGAACGAGAGGCATTATTGTCTCGCACTCCATCGCCTGAGCCGCCTCGTCCAATAGGATGTGAGTAAAACACCCGCGCATTTCCTGACTGATCAGATACGGCGCCATACTCATCGTCGCTATGACGACTTGACATTCGAGTAATTGTTGTTTCGTCGGAAGAATGAAATTACGTCGATCGCAACTCAGAAAACAATAATATGAAACCTACAACCAAAATATATACAACGTTTTTTACAAACCATGGCGGACTAGGGTGGACCAGGGTGGACCAGGGCGGACTAGGGTGGACTAAGGTGGACCAGGGTGGACTAGGGTGGACCAGGGTGCACTAGGGTGGACCAGGGTGCACTAGGGTGGACCAGGGTGCACTAGGGTGGACCAGGGCGGACTAGGGTGGACCAGGGCAGACTAGGGTGGACCAGGGTGCACTAGGGTGGACCAGGGCGGACTAGGGTGGACCAGGGTGCACTAGGGTGGACCAGGGCGGACTAGGGTGCACTAGGGTGGACCAGGGCGGACTAGGGTGGACCAGGGTGCACTAGGGTGGACCAGGGCGGACTAGGGTGGACCAGGGTGCACTAGGGTGGACCAGGGTGGACCAGGGTGCACTAGGGTGGACCAGGGTGCACTAGGGTGGACCAGGGCGGACTAGGGTGGACTAGGGTGGACCAGGGTGCACTAGGGTGGACCAGGGCGGACTAGGGTGGACCAGGGTGCACTAGGGTGGACCAGGGTGCACTAGGGTGGACCAGGGTGCACTAGGGTGGACCAGGGCGGACTAGGGTGGACCAGGGTGCACTAGGGTGGACCAGGGCGGACTAGGGTGGACCAGGGTGCACTAGGGTGGACCAGGGTGCACTAGGGTGGACCAGGGTGCACTAGGGTGGACCAGGGTGCACTAGGGTGGACCAGGGCGGACTATGGTGGACCAGGGCGGACTAGGGTGGACCAGGGTGCACTAGGGTGGACCAGGGTGCACTAGGGTGGACCAGGGTGCACTAGGGTGGACCAGGGCGGACTAGGGTGGACCAGGGTGCACTAGGGTGGACCAGGGCGGACTAGGGTGGACCAGGGTGCACTAGGGTGGACCAGGGTGCACTAGGGTGGACCAGGGCGGACTAGGGTGGACCAGGGCGGACTAGGGTGGACCAGGGTGCACTAGGGTGGACCAGGGTGCACTAGGGTGGACCAGGGCGGACTAGGGTAGACTAGGGTGGACCAGGGTGGACTAGGGTGGACCAGGGTGCACTAGGGTGGACCAGGGTGCACTAGGGTGGACCAGGGTGCACTAGGGTGGACCAGGGCGGACTAGGGTGGACCAGGGCAGACTAGGGTGGACCAGGGTGCACTAGGGTGGACCAGGGCGGACTAGGGTGGACCAGGGTGCACTAGGGTGGACCAGGGCGGACTAGGGTGCACTAGGGTGGACCAGGGCGGACTAGGGTGGACCAGGGTGCACTAGGGTGGACCAGGGCGGACTAGGGTGGACCAGGGCGGACTAGGGTGGACCAGGGTGCACTAGGGTGGACCAGGGTGCACTAGGGTGGACCAGGGCGGACTAGGGTGGACCAGGGTGCACTAGGGTGGACCAGGGCGGACTAGGGTGGACCAGGGTGCACTAGGGTGGACCAGGGCGGACTAGGGTGGACCAGGGCGGACTAGGGTGGACCAGGGTGCACTAGGGTGGACCAGGGCGGACTAGGGTGGACCAGGGTGCACTAGGGTGGACCAGGGTGCACTAGGGTGGACCAGGGCGGACTAGGGTGGACCAGGGCGGACTAGGGTGGACCAGGGCGGACTGGTTTACTGAAATATTGGCTCGATAGTTTTACTACTAATATCAGCAAAATAATATAAGTTTGAAAACACAGAATCCAGTTGTACAGTTATTGATTAGAATTAAACTGTGGAACTGGATCCTGATCAGTTGTTATTGATCTTACATCATCATGCACAGTTTCAACTCTTCGAGCTGGTTGAATTAAACGACCAATTTTAATCGTCTTTTTCTGTTGTTGAATGAATTTGTTTAAATGTTTCAGTATATAGAGATCTGCAGCGCTGTAATTAAAAACAAGAGTCAGTCGATATCATAAGATCACACTGTCACTGAATTCATCTCCATTTTTGAGTCCTAATTTGTATAAGAAATTCAATTAACTTAATCTAAGTTCATCATATAACTGCAGTAGTCTTTGAGCCGAGCAGTATTTCTAATTTCTTATTCCAAATTACCTGTTTGATTGAGTTGTATATTGATTACCTGTTTGAATGAGTTGTATATTGATTACCTGTTTGAATGAGTTGTATATTGATTACCTGTTTGAATGAGTTGTATATTGATTACCTGTTTGAATGAGTTGTATATTGATTACCTGTTTGAATGAGTACTGATAAGAATTCGAACGTCGCGTCGCTGTTTCAGCAGTAACATTACTCCCTGAGCGATAGTTTCTGTTTTGCCCGTACCGAACGGTCCGTAGATTATCAGCGGGGCTGTATAGCCCGTTCTTAAATTAATCATCTGATCCACTGCATCTATCTGATCTTTATTCAACACAATAGAACTGGAAATAATTAAACATAATTCTGAATCAACTGTCGTATGTAACAGAGCTCTACACAGGAAATATCACTAAGGTCTGGAGATTTTAACCTGAATGGAGGGTCTAGAGATATCAATAAGACACTCAAAATTTTGAATGCCCACTTTATTCAAAGTTTTGCTAAAAATGGCACTTTCTGCAAAACGAAGGCAAAATTTCGTCAGATATTCTTTGATCAAAATGATGTAAACTATTGAAGGAATTAAAGATGCGTACTCAATTTCAAACTGTTTAACGTCCGTCCAGCACGGAGTTATCTTACGAATATCCGGATAAACAACATCAGTGTCGGCAAGGTGATCTAGTGCGTAATGCATCAAACACAAATGATGACGATTCATTTGAAATTGTACTTCTAAATGAACCTTAAAAACAAGTAATACACAAACAATCAATCTAAAACTGTACTTCTAAATAGACCACAGAAACAATCAATCTAAAACTGTACTTCAAAATCAACCACAGAAACAATCAATCTAAAACTGTACTTCAAAATCAACCACAGATACAATCAGTCTAAAACTGTACTTCTAAATGAACCACAGATACAATCAGTCTAAAACTGTACTTCTAAATCAACCACAGATACAATCAGTCTAAAACTGTACTTCTAAATCAACCACAGATACAATCAGTCTAAAACTGTACTTCTAAATCAACCACAGATACAATCAGTCTAAAACTGTACTTCTAAATCAACCACAGATACAATCAGTCTAAAACTGTACTTCTAAATCAACCACAGATACAATCAGTCTAAAACTGTACTTCACAGATACAATCAGTCTAAAACTGTACTTCTAAATCAACCACAGATACAATCAGTCTAAAACTGTACTTCTAAATCAACCACAGATACAATCAGTCTAAAACTGTACTTCTAAATCAACCACAGATACAATCAGTCTAAAACTGTACTTCTAAATCAACCACAGATACAATCAGTCTAAAACTGTACTTCTAAATCAACCACAGATACAATCAGTCTAAAACTGTACTTCTAAATCAACCACAGATACAATCAGTCTAAAACTGTACTTCTAAATCAACCACAGATACAATCAGTCTAAAACTGTACTTCCAAAACTTGAAAATAGCTTACCTTATCACCAGCTACTAAACCGCATTGTTCAACACATTGTTGTGAAAGACAAATGTAAATATATTCTCGACCTTTTCCGTTGTAACCGAAATTCTCTTTCTCGACTAACATCGCTTCGTAGACTTTATCCGGGATTCCATCTACATCTACAGCTACCAGAACATGTCTACAAATAGAAATTACTTTAGCGTGACAATCATTTGAATTACCAGAAATTTTTCTAATTTGGCATCATTTGTTTTTTTTTACAATGCAAAGCACGGCCAAATTATGTTGATAGTTCTACGCTATATAAGTGAATAAATTACTAATATTATCATCAATAGAACCTGGTTCCACTTTTCTGAGTCAAACTCACAACTGTGGGGACTTTTTGAACTTTAACAGCAAGGAAATTTATCCGTCATTTACCATTGGACATGTTGATATAATACAGTGGATTGCCTGAATGCCTTAGGGGCGCCCCCAGGTGACGAAACGTTACTGAAAATCACTGTCTATTTGAACTCACTTGACTGTAGTAAGAATGAGGTGACCGGCATCAGTATCAGGCACAAGATCTTCTTCTAGCGGAATACAAGCAAATAATTCATTATGATATGAATATAGATGAGTTTCCTCTTCAATCTCAGATGACAATTTAACTTCCACTTTCACATTAAAACTGAAAATAAAACAAATTCTTCTCATAATAAAATCGAAACAAATTTTTGCTTCTCTTTGAGGAAATCAATAATCATTGAAAACTATACCAAACACTGACAGTGCGAATGAGACTTGTTCCATAATATTTGGATTTCATAGAAAGTGAACCGTAAAACTGACTGTTAGTTACGCCATCTGGTTGTGACTTCCTTAGATAAACGAAACAATGAACTGACCTTGAGATAAGGGCGTGTCTCGTAAATTCCTCAAGTTGTAATATTTGATGTAATTTGTGAACGTAATTATGTTGATTGAGAGTTTCAGTGAATACTCCTTGATTGATGACAGCTTCTACTGCAGTCGCAGGCTGAAAGTATTCAAACAGTTTAGAATCAAGATGGCCACCAAGGAGTCCCAAAATCATCAAATTTTAGCGGAACCTCATTGCAAAGAATTCTGGTATACTCGTTTATCAGTTCAGATTCAACCCTATAGAAAACAGGCTCAGAGGCTGCAGTTGCTCAAAAGTTGGATAAAGATAACTGGTGGATGAATAACAAAGTAACAATGAAGTTTTAATTGTCACTATGCCAACTATCCACTGGTTTTAACCTTAACTAACTTTTGAAACTGACCTCTGATACGACTGATAATAGTTATAGCTGTACCTTGTAACGTCTCAACTCAGTTTGATTAACAACGCTCTGAAACCATTGTCCACAGCGAATGATTTCACAATTCTCTGAAGTCCAACGTTCAAACTTCAATTTATCTCTGACTTTCTTCACTTTCTCATTAACGTCGCTGGAACCGACTTCAACTTGTAGTTTACGTACGAGAACCGGACGAGATCCGAAATCAAATATCAACCATTGAGAGAATGAACCGAACATACCACCCTGAAACTTCACTTTTACTTCAACCTGAAATCATCAATATCTGATTTATTGAAAAAATCTAACAGGAATTAAAAACCAAATAACAGCAGCAGTTTCAACAATGATCTGATACAGAACTGTGGAATTGGATTCAAAACTGTGGAACTGCATGCAGCTGAACTGTGGAGTGGATCCAGAGCTGTGGATCCTGGATCCAGAACTGCAGAACTGGATCCAGAACTGTGGAACTGGACCCTGAACTGGGGAACTGGATCCAGAACTATGGTGCTGGGTCCAGAACTGGGGAACTGGATCCAGAACTGTGGAACTGGATCCTGAACTGTGGAACTGGATCCTGAACTGTGGAACTGGATCCTGAACTGGGGCACTGGATCCAGAACTGTGGAACTGGATCCTGAACTGTGGAACTGGATCCAGAACTGTGGAACTGGATTCAGAACTGTGGAACTGAGTCCAGTAACTGTGGAACTGAATCCTGAACTGGGGAACTGGATCCTGAACTGCGGAACTGGATCCAGAACTGTGGAACTGGATCCAGAACTGTGGTGCTGGGTCCAGAACTGTGGAACTGGTTCCTGAACTGTGGAACTGAATCCTGAACTGGGGAACTGGATCCAGAACTGTGGAACTGGATCCTGAACTGGGGAACTGGATCCAGAACTGTGGAACTGGATCCAGAACTGTGGTGCTGGGTCCAGTTCTGTGGAGCTGAACTAAGAACTGTAGAACTGGGTTCTGATTAGTTAATGATATTCTCCGCACCTTGTTTGTTTCATCTTGAAATTTTTCACCAGAAGCGAGTTGTGAATTTTGGTCTAAATCTGGTCCAGAAAGAGAGAAATGAAGTCGATCTTTATTTTGTAAAAGAGCAACTTTCTCCAACTTGACATCTTTCTACAAAACAACAAGAGTAGTACATAATAACGTTTCTCTTAACTATTATAGGTTACTCTTGACACCACAACTTACCAAACATTTGATCTGGAAACACCAAGTATGTTTATTAGATTTCTTCTGTTTAAACACCCTCAGTTCACTGTCAACGGTCACGTTTATATCGGGCAGATTTTCAGTGATCTGCAACAAAAACAAGGAAGAAAGATCAGCAACGAATCATATTTAAACCTAAAACAGTTGAACAGAGTCGTTCAGTAAAATAAACTAAATATATTTGGCACTTACGACAAGTATATCTGATTCTGCGTGTTCATACTCCTCTGTTAATGTGTCCATATACGAGTACAATCCACTCTTCATAGCCATCTGCTTCTTCAATTGGCGCCACCTATATCGTTCTTTCCATTCGTCTAGTTCGTCTTGCGTATGAGCGAATCTACAACTGTTGTACATGTCGCCTACATTCGAATATCGACACTGTTCTCTTGCGTAATGTCTGCAAATAAATTCATAAAAAACTCTCTCAAATTTCATTTAAACAACGAACAAAACAATTACTCAGTTCCACAGTTGACTCAGTTCCACAGTTGACTCAGTTCCACAATTGACCGAGTTCCACAGTTGATTTTAAACTCAGAATTGGAACTGGAAAACTTTCATTTTAGAACTCAATTCCACAGTTGACTCAGTTCCACAGTTGACTCAGTTCCACAGTTGACTCAGTTCCACAGTTGACCGAGTTCCACAGTTGACTCAGTTCCACAGTTGGTTTATATTTCATTCACTTCTAATGTTTCATATGACTCTAAGGACAGATTTAAGAACCTAGAACTGTAAAGTGCTAAATAGATACTTACGGAATACAGAGTCTATAGCGACCTTGCCACACACCCCACGGAGGTTGACGATAATTCCACTGACGTTCTTTATCAGAATTTATATTAAACATATGAGTATCGGATGAACAATGAATTTCCCATTGAGTTGAGCTGTTACATCTAACAGTACAGTACTGACAGTAAAACACGTTAGATCTCGACTCTACGCCAGACGATGACGTCTGCCTTGGAATCGCCGTCGATTGTTTCTCGTGAGGTTTAAACGATTCGACGCTTAGTTCAACCAATCGCTTTAAAGTCTGTATTTTATTAACAGCCATCCACGACCAGATCAACCTCTCGTCCTCATTGTGAGCGAAGTAACAAACACCCGCACGTTGACAGTTCATCTTTTTATTCATTAAGTTGCACAAAAGGAATCTCGTGTTTGAAATATTCGGTTTCGGATTGATAATCACCTTCGACGGAAGCGATATCACTTTTTTATTTATATCGAAATTCGCGTGATCTCCGAGACATTTATTAGAATTCGGAAGTTTCTGGTTAAAGATTCCGTTCTTTAAACAAATCTCACAAACAAACACAACATGATACGGACATTTCTTCAACCAAGCATTTTGTGGCGTACTGACAGATCGAACTCCTGGAGCTGTTACTCTTCCTGGAGTTGTCATTCCTCCTGGAGTTGTTACTCTTCCCGGAGTTGTCATTCCTCCTGGAGTTGTTACTCTTCCTAGAGTTGTCATTCCTCCTGGAGTTGTTACTCTTCCTGGAGTTGTCATTTCTCCAGGAGTTGTCATTCTTCCTGGAGTTGTCATTCCTTCTGGAATTTTTTCCCGTAGGGGTAACTGCCTCCAACGAGTCATTATTTCATCATGCGTCAAATTTAAATCTCGCGCCAACTTCCACAAATCACGTTCAATAAGACTATGCGCATCGACACAATTGCCAAGGATACGCTTCTCACACAGGTGCATCTTGTTACACATTTCGAATGATGGTGTCGCGTGGCGCCATCCGGAGGGCTGCAGGAATATCAGCGTGATTGCTCCAGTGACAGAGCGGTGTGATAGAATACGACTCTCCGACCAAACATGCATCTCCGTGTTACAAAAATCACTACTGTTAGACTTATGAACCAATTGATGCATGTAATAACAATATAAACAAATAAACCCCAACTCTCCTCCATAGTTCTCAAATAATATCTCAATTTGGTTGACGTCAGCGCTGCTGCTGCTGCTGCTGCTCGTGCTGGTGCGGTGGGTAGATATAAATTCTCTTATTGAGAATGTACCTGCTGTGTCTCTCTCTAAAGTCCATAGATCGCGTTCTGGTTCATTATGGACGAATCGGCAGGCAGGGATTCCTTCAGGAATCTGACAAGGGAATCCATTACAGTAATGATTACAGTACGAGAATTTACCCCGAAATTGGAAAAAATTATTGCGTTCTCGAACGTGCTGCCACCTATTATCAGTTCGTTTCCTCACAGCGAGTAAATATTCACCACATTTGTGTTTAACATTCTGTAAATTCCATTCTCCTAATTTCAGTCCAGGTTTAAAACATATCTCACAAACCAGTTTCCAAACGTAATCGCTCAAAGGAAAGCCGTCTGCTGATTGGTCGATTTTGTAGTTGGTATTTGTCACTGACGGCCAAGTAGATGTCACTGGGGTTGGTAATAAAGCTGGTCTCGACGAAGCGGTTGATCTCGGAGATTTATTGAAATCTGTAAATTACAAATGAGAAACTATCATAAAATTGCCATGATAACAATTATGATAAAACAGACCATACGCGAACGGGTCTCAGGCTCAAACTCAAACTCCAAATTTAACATTCGTTAGTTCCCATTGCATTTTGGCAGTGAGCTAGATTTTGTCAAGATAACTTTTTGAATTTAGATCCCGTTCCTGAGATATGAGGTCATCTTTAAGGTAATGTCGCTGCAAGTAATTAGTGCCTACTGCTAGTAGATGTGCACTGGGCCCATTCTTTGCCCTGCACAACTAGACCCCCAAATTGTTTCATCAAGATCAAACCACCATTAACCAAGCTAAGTAGCTGAAAGACAGATGCACAGAACGACAGACAGTAAAAGAATAATTGGGTCGCATGGAAGACCGACAACCAATCAGATATATAAAAATGATTTCTATAATACTTGCTGTTGTTATATTGGTTGACATTAACTCGTCTGTTTCTAGAAATAAATTCACTGATATTAAATGTGCCAACACGATCCTTATCCCAGAACGTAATTTCTTCAACCGAATGGGCGAATCTACAGTTATTATCACCCTTCAAACATGGTCGGCCATCTTGGATTTGTTGACATAATATATACATTCCTTTAAATGTCTGTAAATAAACAATGAATGAATTCAGTTGACAATACAATGTATATATCTTACATGAAGAAGTGAGGATCAAATCTAAAAGCTAAATTTCTTGATCAGGTTTGACAGATCATTTAAAATTCAACGTTAAAAACATTAAAAAGGAGTGACTAATTTCACTCGACAATCAAATCTAATTGACACCTTTGTGACTGGATCTATGATTTCATGACTAGATTTATCCAATTAATTGTGCAGGCTGTGGCATGTGCCTAGATAAAAACTGCAACATAAGCAATGATAATGGGAAATGAAGCGCAATTTCCCCATGTTTCATGATTCAAAATGGAAAATTGACAAAATAGAATCTGCAAAGTAACATTAAGAAAAAACTCAACAAGATTCTATTTCATCCTAGGTCTGAAGCTATAGAAGAGACTTATCACAGACATAGAATGTATTAGAGGAAATGATTACACATAGACGACTAGTTCATTAGAACAAACCTTAAACTCGTTAAGCCAGGTCAACATTGGTTTATTGATCCCACTCTAAAATAGAAACGGGAAAATCAAATGTAAGCCTTAAACCTGTATATAATGCAATGAACCTGGCCATGCTACTGCAGCAATTGAGGGTTCACTAGATGGCGCTAGTGGGAACTGAGACTTCCATATGGTTAATTATGCTACCGTGTATGAGGACCGACCACGAAAGGTGCGAAGTCAGTTTTCCAACATCTTTCCCAAAATTTCTCAATGAATTAAATAGATTCGAATAAAACTTAACTGTGACTGGTGATGCCACCTTGTGGGATAATTAGACAACGTACCTCATGAATGTTCGTCGGTCGCGGTCGTATTTTCAACCAGGTCCGTGTTGATTGTTGATTTCTGTTTCTTACGAGGAGATATTTTTGTTGACAAACATGTTTCAGGTCCGGCTTAAACTCGCAGCCACCTTTTCCTTCTTTCTGTTTCACAAAGCAGACATCACACGCTAAACGATACTCATAATTCGCAAGCGGCGCAGGCAGAAATTGTCTGTTGCTATTGGTAACGGATACTGTCTGTTGTCTTGATTTTCTGTGAACATTTTGCCATGTCTTTTCATCGTTTAAAATTTGAGAGATCTCAAAATCATCCAAGACAGTGACATCCTCACAACTCAACCTTGACGGCCAAACTGTACAGATAGAAAATGTAAATATGGAACAAAAATCACATTGGGGCCTGGTTTCTCCAGTTCATAATTGAACGCAGTCATGCGGGAGAGAGAGGAGAAGGGGGCATTTGAGAGAGTGGGGAGGGGACAATCAGCAAAACTCCGGTTAGCTACTGCTTTGGAAATGATTGACTAGAGTCTAATGGTTTGATGATTTATACCTGGGGCGAAAGAAGCCATTGTTGAAATAGTTGAATAACTCTGTGGATGATGAATCAGAGATGATGTTTGATTTCTGATGGTTGGATCTACTGAAATTAAAAGGTTAACGTTACTTTAAAATTGTCTCCAAACTATTAGACTTCTGTAAAACAGGATCCCAAATTGGAAACGAATCTAAAGAACTAGTTCATGATCCAGTGGTGTAAATAGAGATCTCTTTGAGTAACATATTAATTTTCTGTACCCGTTTTTGTAGATACATATTCAGAATTCTTTTGTTTGGTAGAATCTGTCTTTATTGCCTGCTTTGGTTTGGCACCTACACCTTTAGATTCTTTTGGTTTGGCAGCTTCAGTCTCTTTTGCCTTTTTTGGTTTGGCAGCCTTAGTCTCTTTTGCCTTTTTTGGTTTGACAGCTTCAATCTCTTTTGCCTTTTTTGGTTTGGCAGCCTTAGTCTCTTTTGCCTCTTTAGGTTTGGCAGCTTCAGTCTCTTTTGCCTCTTTAGGTTTGGCAGCTTCAATCTCCTTTGTCTCTTTTGGTTTGGCAGCTTCAGTCTCTTTTGCTTCTTTTGGTTTGACAACTTCAGTCTCTTTTGCCTCTTGAGGTTTGACAGCTTCAGTCTCTTTTGCCTCTTTTGGTTTGGCAGCTTCAGTCTCCTTTGCCTTTTTTAGTTTGGCAGCTTCAGTCTCTTTTGCCTCTTTAGGTTTGGCAGCTTCAGCCTCTATTGGTTTGGCAGATTCAATCTCTTTTGCCTCTTTAGGTTTGGCAGCTTCAGTCTCTTTTGCCTCTTTTGGTTTGACAGCTTCAGTCTCTTTTGCCTCTTTTGGTTTGGCAGCTTCAGTCTCCTTTGCCTTTTTTAGTTTGGCAGCTTCAGTCTCTTTTGCCTCTTTAGGTTTGGCAGCTTCAGCCTCTATTGGTTTGGCAGATTCAATCTCTTTTGCCTCTTTAGGTTTGGCAGCTTCAGTCTCTTTTGCCTCTTTTGGTTTGGCAGCTTCAATCTCTTTTGCCTCTTTGGGTTTGGCAGCTTCAGTCTCTTTTGCTTCTTTTGGTTTGGCAGCTTCACTTTCTTTTAGCTGCTTTGGTTTGGCAGCTTCACTTTCTTTTAGCTGCTTTGGTTTGGCAGCTTCACTTTCTTTTAGCTGCTTTGGTTTGGCACCTACGCCTTTTGCCTTTTTTGGTTTGGCAGCTTCAATCTCTTTTGCCTCTTTAGGTTTGGCAGCTTCACTTTCTTTTAGCTGCTTTGGTTTGGCACCTACGCCTTTTGCCTTTTTAGGTTTGGCAGCTTTACTCTCTTTTAGCTGCTTTGGTTTGGCACCTAGGCCTTTTGTCTCTTTTGGTTGCTCTTGTTTGGTAACTTCTTTAAGCTCTTCCAGTTTGATGCCTGTCAATATATCAAATTGCTCTCGTCTGTTACCTATTTCCTCTCTGCGCTGTCTTTGTTTGGATGTATAGCCTGAAAACAATTAAAAACATTGAATTAATTATTGAATATTCATTGACAGTGAAATGATTAATCAGTAGATGTTAATGGTTATATAAAGCTTTATTAATTCCCAATGAACAATCACTTATAAACCAGAGTTTAGACCCAAGGGGCTGGTTGCACAGTCATGACTTAACTTCAACAGTAGTCTTAAATCTTAAGACTGGTTTTATGTTGTTAGATTGGCTATAGTTGGTCTTAGACTGGTTCTAAGTATAAGCTGTGACTATGCAACTGGCCCAAGGTGTTTTACCAAAACTAGAGTTCAGACTCCAGGGACAGGTTGAATAGTCACAGCTTAAACTTAAGACCAATAGGACAAAAACCACAAATACTGGTAAGGCCATGGCAAACACAATGCTACAAAGATAGAATCAACAAAAAGTCATCCATACCAAACAGGTCCATGCATAGCAGGACCATGCCAAATACACCAATGCCATAAATGCCATTACCAAACAGTACCCAGCCATGAAGTGAGGATACCCAAAACAGGATGACACCAAATAGCAACAATTCACGCAGATCCATGTGATAGTATCAATATTTCTATTACCATTTGCAAACTTCTCTTAAACATTCTATAAAACAATTGAATATAATAATCTAATTATCTATTAATGGTTAGATATAATTGATTAACAGATAATCAATGATTGATTTCTTTACCTGCAAAATAAGGATAAACATTTCTTTTTACCTGCAAATTAAAGTAAAACATTAAAATCAAGACTAGATTATTCTTGTGAGACCCTCAAAATATATTGAGCCCGTTTTTGCCCAATTTTGTCAAAATAGAAAAGGGTGGCACTGCAAGAAGACATTAGTTGCCGTAACAAATTGGTAGATTCGGTGGGCCCACAATTGTGATCTTTCAGTTGACCTGACCCTACCACATATTGTTTAATAAATTCAACAGTTGTTTAATCAGGGCACCCGTTGCACTGTACTAACCTCAACGTCCCATTCCGCCGGATCCTGATCTCCTTTTGGTAAGTGCTCTGGTTCAGTTTCGTTTTCGACTAGATGTAGGTTACTGTGCAGTATACCGCGTATTCGACGTGTCGTCACAGCACTCATCAACATCTCTCCTCGATCAAATTAGACATCGAACCCACGTTCCCAGGGTCTTTCGGATCGAGGGTTCCGTTGTGAAAATGTTGATTGCTTTATAATATTCCGTTCTCACTCTGTCGCCACCGCTTTCAGTCTGTTCTTGGATTCATCCGACTTTCGTTTTCAAGAAGAAAATAGCTTACTACACAGCTTACAGCGCAGAATTCTACGCCGTAACCAGTGGCGTGACGGGGAAAACCCAATCACTTAGTACCAAGTATGTCGGTGGGCGTACGTGCGTACCAAATACTACTTATCACATTGTCTCGTGATATAATTTATCACTGTTTCGTGATATTGCTTTATTCGTATCATGAAAACACAAGCATTTCTCATTTCGGGCGGCCGAATACGTTTGAAATTGGGCAATAAACTTACAGAATTGATATTGAATTGTAAGTTCGCTCGTTAAAAAGTGACTAATTTTATATATTTTCACGAACTAAAGCAGCATAAAATAATTCATTCTCTTAACTTAAGTACTGAACTCGGTTCTGGGTAATTCAAGTCAACATATCATCAGCAAATTTACCAAATATCCATTCAAAACTAAGTCACAGCTAATTCAAATCTATTTATATTTATTGCTAAATGGAAAATGAAACTGGCTGTGGTACGTGTGTGTGTGGATTGAATTTGTACTCAGGCCGTGTTTATAGGAGATGGCAGCACCAGCCGGGCAATATTTACGGGATTTTATTGGGTGAAATAACTCGTAAATAATGGCTTCTAAAAACATTAATGCTATAATTAAAAACCCGGTAACAATAAAAATCGGAGATTATAAAACGGAATTACGCAGTGGCTCATCAGTTATTGATGTGAAATTTCCTAACGTGCTGAAAACTGAGGTAAAAACATCGAGAATCTCTCTTATCCTCGCTTGCCGATGCCGCCGGAAGCCGGGTTCACCTCTTCAATAATAATGAAATATTTTCAACTATTGATGTTAATTAATGTTAATTGTTAGATTGATGTTAATTGTTAGATATTGCAGTGACCAGTGTGGCCTCTATCACTCTCCCCACTCCCCTTATCTTACCTGTGATTCAGTCTCTATCACTCTCCCCTCTCCCCTTATCTTACCTGTGATTCAGTCTCTATCACTCTCCCCTCTCCCCAGTTATCTTACCTGTGATTCAGTCTCTATCACTCTCCCCACTCCCCTTATCTTACCTGTGATTCAGTCTCTATCACTCTCCCCACTCCCCTTATCTTACCTGTGATTCAGTCTCTATCACTCTCCCCACTCCCCTTATCTTACCTGTGATTCAGTCTCTATCACTCTCCCCACTCCCCTTATCTTACCTGTGATTCAGTCTCTATCACTCTCCCCACTCCCCTTATCTTACCTGTGATTCAGTCTCTATCACTCTCCCCACTCCCCTTATCTTACCTGTGATTCAGTCTCTATCACTCTCCCCACTCCCCTTATCTTACCTGTGATTCAGTCTCTATCACTCTCCCCACTCTCCTTATCTTACCTGTGATTCAGTCTCTATCACTCTCCCCACTCCCCTTATCTTACCTGTGATTCAGTAGTGATTGATGTATTCATATTTTCAAGGTTGGAGAAATTCATTTCAAGAATTATTACACAGCATTTCTAACTATTAAAGCAAAAGAGAAAACTTCTAATAATATCGATGCTGGTAAAGTATTCAATCTGTATTGATCCAACTCAATCACATTACTGAGTTGTTAATAGAATGACATGTCTTACCTAATTTTAGATAGCTCGTGGAAAACAGTTGTGGATAAATTGCAGCTGATGCCCGATGCTCATTGTGAAACTGGTGCGCAAGACTATTTCCACATAAAACAAAAACAGGTAGATTTATAGACGTTGTTTATAAGTAGGGTAGCAATATTCAACAGGAGTCTGTGAGTTAACCATTCTGATTCACAGTTTTTATACGTTGAAGCAAATGTTGGTCAACTGAACCCAGTTGTCCATGTGCTGCTCAGTGGTATTTCTACTGCTTGGCCCAGTTTCACAAAAAATTTAAACTCAAATTTTTGGTGTAATTGCTAATGGTTACTTCATGTTTTCAATGAAGACAACAATAAACCATTTTACAGTTGCTAGCCGCCATTTTGTTAGGGTACTTTTGTCCCGTATTGTTGGGTCATTTTTTTCTCTTTTTTAAAAACTATCCGTGATGTGTGTTGTATCATATTTCATCTGTCGATGGATGGATTTTGACAACTTCAGCAACATTCAAACCGCATGAATCTCTAGTTTTCAGTTATGTTAAAATCATTTCTCAAATTTACAACAATGCGACATGAGAGCGACATAAAAATCGGTGGTCAGTTTTTGACGTGCGCATAGAAATCCAGGGTACTGAACTTTGAAGTTCGTTATTTTCAGAAATAATTTTCTAAAAAATCCAAACATTTCAAGCACTGTGCGCATAAACACCCCCTTTTAGGTGAACTTTGAAATTTTAAGATATCTTGCCTAGTTTTTTTCCTATGGCACTTTAACTGCAGCGCGTGTATTGTCATTCCGAGATTCGGCGCTGTTTTCTTTGCGTGTATTTCAGTATATGAGTGTTATTTCTTCATTTTCACTACACTTGTCTCTACGGAAAATGGTTTTAATTGTTGGTACGAGTATCAGGTTTAAATATTACGGCATTAATACTGTATTCCGTTCTCCGGCGCTAGTTCGTAATGACTGTAATGGTAACCGCTTTTACGGCAGGCAGAGGCTTACGTACATGCACCCAAGAAATATCACTCTTTTGTTGTAAATGCAATCCACACACTTCTTGCGTTTTTGTGATGGTAGATGTCACTTTTTACATTTTATCACCTGCGTCTGACATTCGAACTTGATACTTGATATTTCACCACCAAAACAAGAAAACGTTTTCCTATATTTTCATCCCAATCTAATCAATCTTGAGTGTACTTAATAGAAAGTATTCATAGAAAGTAGCTGAATATTTGCCCCACCCCATTTGTCCAGCTTTTTGACCACTTCTCCATCCATCTAATTTCAGTAGATTTTTATGTAAATTTATTGATAGACTACTGATTTAAATGGTCATCATACTCGATTTTGAGTGCTATATTTCTTTTCTTCTTCCATCTCAATATAGGCCCACATATTCTCTTCCCGCGCGCAACTTCGAATGCGTGATCAAAATGCCGCTCAGTCTCGCTGCTAAAACTGGTCAGAAAAATCCCTTAAACCCCAACATCTCTAACGTCTCCGATCTATTATATTGCATAAACGACGTGATATTTAAACCTGATACTCGTACCAACAATTAAAACCATTTTCCGTAGAGACAAGTGTAGTGAAAATGAAGAAAAAACTCCCATATACTGAAATACACGCAAAGAAAACAGCGCCGAATCTCGGAATGACAATACACGCGCTGCAGTTAAAGTGCCATAGGAAAAAAACTAGGCAAGATATCTTAAAATTTCAAAGTTCACCTAAAAGGGGGCGTTTATGCGCACAGTGCTTGAAATGTTTGGATTTTTTAGAAAATTATTTCTGAAAATAACGAACTTCAAAGTTCAGTACCCTGGATTTCTATGCGCACGTCAAAAACTGACCACCGATTTTTATGTCGCTCTCATGTCGCATTGTTGTAAATTTGAGAAATGATTTTAACATAACTGAAAACTAGAGATTCACGCGGTTTGAATGTTGCTGAAGTTGTCAAAATCCATCCATCGACAGATGAAATATGATACAATACACATCACGGATAGTTTTTAAAAAAGAGAAAAAAATGACCCAACAATACGGGACAAAAGTACCCTAACAAAATGGCGGCTAGCAACTGTAAAATGGTTTATTCAAACTAAACTGTTTTAGGCTTAAACTTTTTCGTGAAACCGGGCCCTGGTCTCAAACTTTGATTTAAAAGTAAATTGATGAAATATTTTACTTTTCAGTTTTTATTTGATATGAATAACACGATTGGATTGCGCTTTATTCTCCAACAGCCGTCACCAGTTTGGAAAGAGTTTAAAATCGAAGATATTAAAATCTATCGCACAAGTCTCCAGGTAAATGAAACAGTGAACTATCAAACTGGGTCGAGAATACAAAAAGATTCTCTTAATCATTTTGTTCAAAATCTAAAAATTTGTGTATTTGTGTATTTCAGAATGAAAGTGATATTGAATTACCGGCTTGGATATTAAAAAGTTTAGATCTAGGAGATGGAGATTGTAAAACTGATGATAAACTAAAAGAAACTCACAAGAAAATGGAATCAATTGAGGTAAAAATAGAATTCAGGAAATAAGATTTAATTTTATCTCGGATATTGAGGGTTCGCTGATATTCAGTTCAGTCGTTAGATTTAACTATGCGCGCACTTTCCAAAATTCTCATTTAAAACTGACTCTAAATGAACTGATTCTAGAAATCAAACTGAAACTAGAAACTATGGAATCACAAATGTGTAACTGATATTAAACGAGTTGTGATGTGTTTTTTTCAGGGTTTGGCATCAGTTGATATAATATCACAGGGTTTACAGAAACTGTGGGTCCTCGCTGAACAGTCTGGAATGAGTCAAACTAGTTCATCATTAGGAAGATATGATGTAAGTTGAAGATACCTGGACCCAGTTCTGAATGTTTATTCTGAAGCTGTTTAATTTAGGAGACTGATTTTTATTTTTAGGTTGATGGAAGCTATGAGATTAATCTACTATCATACACCTGAACTCAACGTGTTTCATCTCATCACAGTTTTCTTGTTTTCCGTCCGTTTTCATTCATTTATACCAAATACTGTGTACAATATAGTAATGTTTTAATTGTATTTGAATTGTGTTGTTTGACTGGGTTATAAACCTTCCGTTTCTAAAACGATTATCAAACTCTTATTCCCGTTCTATCACACCGGTAGTTCATTCCAGACCTCTCGTACCCACGCCAGCGCCCACCGCCTCCTACCCACGTCCGTGCCCATGGTACATATACAGTTAACTATCAGTACACCTCTGATTTATTCTGTGACTGTCTAATTTCGAGGAAGACAATTGGTGAATTTAAGATCCAGTGATTTGTTACCCGTGTATACACGTGTATTGCAGATCGGAGTACGTCTGAAGACCCGCTTCGGGAGATACCAAACAACCCTGGGCCCAGTTCCACAGTTGTGAGTTAGAGTTAACTCTGAGTTAGGGTTAGTTCATTTTCAATGAGTAAACTCAGAGTGAAATCTTAACTCGGAACTGTGGAAGTGGACTCTGTAGTATAGTACGCCGTTGTTCCCTAACAGTATGGAACTCTCCTATCAACATCACCCCAGTGAATTAGAGTGGATAATGGAATAAGGAACAAGCAATCCACTCCCTAGGAATCAACTCTCCTGGGGTTACCTACGTCGTCCTGATATTCGCACTATGACTCCGTATTGTTGAAGTTGACAAGAAGATATTTATTTCAAAATTCTTACAGAGTTTGACTCGGAATGATTTAATTACTTTTATCACTTTGACTCGTTCTCAATAAGTTACTGATTCTGCTACTGGTTTTCTTGCCGCTGACGTAACGACCCCCGATACTCGTCTGCGAGCTGGCGTCCCCTGGTGTAGTCTGACTGTCTCTAGATCGTACCTTCACTAAACTGGACAGTGATCCGTCCCTTGAGCGAACCTCGACAACATCACCTTCTTTCAAAGATGAAACCTGGTCTTGTTTTAGACTATCTTTAGAACTTTGAGATGTGAGGTCGCTATCGTCGAACACGAAGTTCGTATCGACCTCGCGAGGCTGCGGGTCGTCAGCTGCTATTCGGGTCTCGCTGGTCGGTGTCCTCCGACGCGAGGTCACTGGTTGTTGTTGTTGTAAATCTCCTGATGGTGTTTTACGCACCGGCGATGATGCTCCTCCGCTGAGGCTTCCCGATACTGTTTTACTCGGTGATAGCACGACTAAACGCGACGAACTTTTATTACGATCGAGACTTTTAGTGGAGGCTGATTTATCAATAGAGCTCGATTTAACAGAGGCAGCTACAGCTGCTGCTGCTGTAGCTGCTGATGTCGATGAAGTTGTTTTACTGATACTGGATTTATTGACGCTTTTTGTGCTGCTCTTTTTACTGCTGGTCGTGGACGAAGTTTTCGCTGCAGGTGCTGCTGGTTTAGTTTTACCAGAAGAACTAGATCTGGACACTTTAGTTTTCAGTCTGCTGCCGCTGCTGGTATTAACGGACGATGTTGATTGGCGGGTTTTACTGTGCGCTGATGATGTCTGTTTACACAAACTTCCACTTGTACTTGCAGTAGTTTTACTCTGACGGTGTGCCGAGGAGGAGGAGGATGACGAGGACGGTTTGCGTCGCGCCTCGCTTCCTGACGATGACGATAGTTTCGATCGAACAGAAGTTAGTTTTCCCGTTGATGTTCCCGAACTCTTCGACTGGGGCTGCCTCGATGATGAACTCCCGTCTGAATGAACCGATGATTTCAGCGACAGTCGTTCTCCAATACTCGACTTCTTCCTACTGACTACCTCTTCTTCCGCTTTCTCGTTCAAACTTTCGACACTAGGGGGCGCTTCGATGTCGTCATAGTTGGGAAGCTCCATGGCGACCACGCTATCGACAACATTCATTACTTCTTCCTGCTCATCGTCCTCCGAGGAACTTTCATCGATCTCGTCAGGTTCTGATTGGTCAGAATCTGAACCGGAAGCCGGTATATATACCGGGCTTCCGGGACCCGGGTGGTAACTAGGACTATTCATCGCCGTTTTCAGTAACTGTTTCCTTAGACCGACTTCAGAGTCGGTTTGAAGACCTTTGATACGCGCTAGTTCCGGGTTAATGAGATTTGTAAAAGAGAATTTAGCGCTACTTTGCGAGTCGCATTGACGCTTTAAAGTTGTAAAACGCATATTAGAAATGGCCGCCAAAACCGGACTCATCATCTCCTGATCGATATCGATTTTCTTATTATGCAAAGTAGGAGTTATCGTGACGTCATCATCCGGGTTATCGCTGGCTGCGTCGCTCAAGTCGCTATCGTTAGTTATAGGAGGCGTCGCTTGGTGGCGTTGAGGTGAAGCCTGGCGATTTTCTAGATAGTTGACCGAAGAACATTTAATTCCGTTTTCAGCAGCGGTCGGTTCGACGTCTGCGCTATCAGCAGACGTGGCTGGAGTTGACCGTGACTGTCGTAATTCAACACTCGTTTTAATTACTCCAGTTGTTTCTATTTTAGTTGGAGTGGTTGTTGTTGGAGGAGTGGTACTAGCGCCATCTATCGGTGTTGTAGATTTCGCCGCCAGGGTGCTATCGCTCGCCCGACGCGGCGTCACCGATCTCGAGTCACGTGATTCGTCTATCGTCGCCAGAACTGCCGACGTCACATCCGTCGCTACGTCATCGACGCTCATTTGCGAAGATCGTTTTATGGTCAGTTTAGTTTTACTGAGCAAGGCTTCGATGAAATTTTGAACGCTGGTCGAACTCGATTTCCCGGTCATCATATCCCGTACACTGACGCTCGCTTCTTCCAGTTCAACCGAGTTCACAGCTTCGTGCATGATACTACCGAGGAATATATCCAGAACGTCGGACGACACTGATTTCGAATCTTTCGTCGTCACGTCCGGGTCAGTGATGACTATAGATGATTCCGACTCGTTTTTCACGTCCACCGCCGCTCCCGATAATACTTTATCTATGAACGTCTGTAGCGCCATTATGTACGGGATTTTATCTTCTCGTTCGACGATATCGGTGAGCGAGGAGTGCGGTGATTGTACCGCCTGGTCCAATACATCAGCCACTATCTGCTCAGACATTTGAGCCGATAACTGCGACAGACACGTGTTCAGCGTGCTCTGTATGAAGTTGTTGATATTCGTGAGATCGGTGAAGGAATCCATCGCTTTCAATTGACCGCCATCTTGACGATAAAGTTCGGTGGCCATCTCGATGAGGTCCTCGTTACTGACGCGTCCGCGTTTCACGTCGGTCACCACTTTAGATAGAAGCGCCTTCACGAATTTATTCGCTCTCATCGAAGTCGACGACGACGACCGTTTTTTCTTGATGTTTATCTCACCGGCGGAAGCCGCTCTTTTCACGTTATCGTGTGATTTCGATATTTTTACAGTGAGATTGCTGAGACTTGAGAAACTGAGATTTTCTTTTTTGATATCTTTAACTACTTTATCTAAAGTGTTGTCTATGAGACGTTCGATAAGGACTCGATCTACGCTGGATTTACTACGTTTTATATCGCTAAGAGCTCGCTGTAACGTGTCCTTTACCAGATCCGTGATTTCATCGCTCTGCACGTGATCCAGTGACGTCACGTGTTCCACCTCGTTGCGCGCCTCGAACAGCGACGAATCGACGAACTCCGATATCGAACTCGCTTGCCGCTGCTCGGAGAGACTGGTCAGTATGTCACGTGTTACTGACTTCAGTTGTTCGACTTTCTCCGTCGATAGCGATCCGGACATGAGTTCCTGCATGACCGTCGTTAAATCGTGTTTCAGTCCGGTGAGACCGGATACATCCTGGCCGGAAGTGTCCTCAACTCCTCCCAGCAGAGTCAGAGAATCTTTCACTTTCAGCTGGTTGAAACTGCCGCCATGTTCAGCCTCATCCTCGCTTTCCGATTCGTCGAATTTAATATCGGCGTAGAACTGTTGCTCGCTTCCCGCAGCCGGAATCTCGATCACGTTCGGTACCATATTAAAACGAACTTGACCTTTGTCTTTCGGTTCAGGCGCGTCTTCTTGTTCGCTCTGAGAATCAGGTGGTATAGGTCGATGTGGGCGATCGTACGGTGATACTCGACCCCCCGCTGGGTAGATCGTGTTGAACGTGTCGAGCGCCGGCGCTACGACTTTCGACGCCAGCGCCACTGTCCACTGAACGATAAACTTAGACACTTTATCCACGTTATCCACGACACCGTCGCAGACTTTCTGCGCCATTTCCGTGAAGGTGACGAAGTTCCGGTTTGCGTCCTCGGCTTCCAAATCGCTGTCCCTCTCTTCCCCGTCACTGCTGCTGCTACTGTCAACATCGCCACTAAATGCGAACAGGTTTATCGAACTGGATGACTGGCGAACTTTAATTTCGCGTTGTAGATGCGACAACAATTTGTTCTTCGGTTTGAACGCTGCGCCGGGTGGAAGTCTGGGTTCGAATCCGGCGTCCGAGTCGTCGCCGCCTTCTGAATCGGTAATACTTTCCATCGAAATAAAACTACTCGATTCGCTGTCGCAAATATCAGATTCTTCAATCAGATCGATGATCACTTCTTGTTCATCGAATTCAGCACCTCTGAAATCTCCGAGTCCCAGTTCAGTAACAGACGGTTTACTTACAGTCTGTTCCACGTCTGTGATCAGTTCTCCTTCACCCGCTGCTCTATCGGCCTGTACGACTATACCCATCAGAGCCGCTGTCACGTCCCACGTGCTCTTCAACAAACTCGACGCTTGTCCTTGTTGTTTTTTCTTCATTTTACGGCGCTGTTTACGCCTGGCTTTACGCTCGGATTTCGTGGTCGCTCGCTCCAATTTCTCGCGATAATTAGACTCGTTCTCTTCCTTCTCGTCGCGAATCGTTTCTCGAAGTTTCTCGAATATTTCCGTTTGTCGTTGTCGTTGTTTACGAACGATCTCCTCTCGTCTGGCGATATTGTTCAGACGAATTCGTTCCTCTTCGATTCTCCGTTTCTCCTCCTCCACATATCGCTGATGTTGAAGCCGTTTTCGTTGTTCCCATTCCTGTTTTAGTTTATACTCTGTTTCCACGTGTTGTCTGTGTAATCTCTGTCTCGCTCGTTTAGCTCTACGCGTGTCCTCACGAAGCCACTTTTTGTAAATGTCTAACTTTCGTCGACGATCGTCCAATTCTTTGCGTTGTATTATTCCTTCTCGTTTCAACCGCGTGAAATGGCGCCGTTTTTCGGCGTCTGACATTCTGTCAGTTTGTTCCTGTAATTAGAATTACCAGACTTTACCTACTTCATTAGGATCACTGAACTGTTGTTGCAAGTTCACAAAAATGCAACTTCTTTTGGATTTTTAGGGTAAAGACAAATAATTTCTTTTTGTGATTCCCGATCCAGTTCTACATTAATCGTTTAGTTTAGTTAAGTCCAAGCTACTGTCTGTCACACCTACTCTCCGTGCGACGTTTTGGTCCGTAATTTCGTTAATAATCGGTTTATCTACCTTTATTATGCATCAATTTGTTCAGTGAGGAATTTGCATTCAGAAATAAACAACAATTTTCACTTAAGTTGTTTTTGTTTTCATTTATGAGCGATAGTTTACTCAGCATACGCTCGCGTAATGCTGAAAAATCCGCTCCGCGGACGCTCGGAAACGTTACAGTGACGTCATCACCTGCTCATTAGCATATCAAAATACAGTAGGTGGCGCCACGTGACGGGCCATAAAAGCCGTTTTTCAGCATTACGCGAGCGTATGCTAGGTAAACTATCGCTGATAGAAGAAAACACAAACAAATTTCTGCCAGTTCATGATTTATTTCTGAATGCAAATTCCTTACTGAACAAATTGATGCATAATATTTACAGATCAACCGATTATTAACGAAATTACGGACCAAAACGTCGCACGAAGAGCATGTGTGACAGACAGTAGTTTCATTTGACTTTGCTGTAGGCCTACCAATCGCAGTGTCGATGAACATTATTTTTCAACTTAGATTATAGAATTTCGGCATAGTCTAACACGCGTCTAGTATATTACAAGCAAGTCTAACGGTCGTGTCGCCACCAGGTAGCCTAATATCTATCAATCTGATGTACCACAGTAGATCTAAAAACGACGGATACAACTACTTCCATCTCCCAGGACTGGGTGAACATTAAGTTTTGTTATTGATTATCAAGATGCAGTTTATTTTTGTTTACCTTTTGAATTCTCTGTCTCCTCGCTTCCGTTTCCTCCATTAGATGTTTATATCGAATTCGATCAAGTTCGAATTTTTCTTTCAAACGTCTGCGAACTTCTTGCGCCTTGAATTCGCGAGTTTTGATCGATTCGCTACCGGCGTAACCTCCTCGTCTGCGACGGATTATATCGTGTACTTGTTCTTGGTCTTGTTTTCGTCTTTCGTGCGCCAGTTGCTCCAACTCGAGTCGTCTCAGATATTGCCGGTATTTGTTGAATTCTTGAAGCGTGCACAGAACTTTTCCATCGGCTGTGATGAAACCGAGACGATACAAACGATTCCTCATTTGTGGCGTACACAAAAGTGATTTCAGATGTTGATCGTGAAGTCCGCGGTACTCGTTTGACATAACATGTGCACCAGGATCGGTCAGATCAAAATCCTGTACATACTGCTTATGAATCGGTTCGCAAAGATTCGTCGTACAGAGAACGACAGCGCCTTTCGGTGACGGTACCATGGGTAGTTTTGCATCCAGAGTCAACCGATCCCACATCGGTAACCCTTCGTGGACCGTGCTTAACGGCTGGCATGTTAGTTTTCCAGCCGATAAAGAATTAGTAGGTTTAGAACTTCGTGTGGTCATTTTGAAAACTGCGTGAATAATTTCATCTGCAAAATTTCGCAGACGATTAACTAACAATCGGTATCGTTCAGGAGGCTGTCACCTTGGAGATGCTGGAGACGTCTTCTCGGGGAAATCCGCAGCTGAATCCACGAATGAATTTTCCAATGACAACAAAAACAGAAAATCAGACCTTTAGTTTATTTTTTTTATGGTAGGGCATTTTATTAAAAATACAACTTCCGTAACAATATCAGATCACGGAACAAAAAGATTTGGACAATATAAAAAACAAATTCACAGCGATCAGTAAACATGTGAAATATAAAAACAGTACTTAACATGAATATGAAAAACTGGATTCGGGCAATGATGACTTATACACACACAGAGAAGAGAGAGAGAGAATATGAGAGAAGAGAGAGGGAGAGGGAGAGGGAAGGGCCCGGTTTATGGTGGATGAACTGATGACCATGTGCGGAAGAAATGAATCCTGGAAACTATGGCACTAGGCTGGATCCGGGCCCTGTTAGTTAGTTACATAAAACTATTTCAATACACGGGGAAATATTCTTATTATGATATATTACATGAAATACTATAAAAAGATTTTTTTACTTTTTTTAGACAGGAACCAGAGATATACAATCGAGGTTTTAAGGCCAGTTAAAGACCATTTCGGTTCTATTGTCAAAGATGCATGACTGTGGAACTGGACTCTTTTTCAATCGTAGCAAAGTTGATATGATCTATCTACATGTGCATTTCCTATGAGGTACCCTGGTCCAAAAACCTGGATATAGTGTTAATAATAGCCTAGAGGCATTTTACCTATAAACCTCTAAAGTTCCACAGTTGTTGGCTAAGAATTTCAAGCTCAACTCAGTCAACCATAGCCAACAACTGTGGAACCGGGTCCTCGAAAGTATAAAGCTTCCTATAAAGGCAAACATACTCTGAATTGATCAGTTTAAAGCCATTCAAAGGAACTAATCAGTATTTCATACAGTTTTATTATTTGTACAAAAATTTTATCCGCATCTCTCGAGTCTTTGTAATGGACACAAGTCCAGACAGTTTAAAAAAAACAAGACAGATTTAAAACTCATTTACAAATTCACATTTAAATCCACTTTTCAAATTCGTATTTTCATTAACCAAGACACGAGCTATTCTATCATTTAAATCTATTCTTAGGGAGCGATTTCAAAAACTTTAGGTTTATATATAGTAAAAAAAAACAAACAAATATTTGGTATAGAAGATTGGGATCAATGTTTTTAGTTTTGCACTAAAAGTAACTCAATCCAAGCCTATAAAACTAGGCTGATGATATTATTCATTATGTTAGACCCGGTTATATCAGTTGAGCGCAAAGTTAATCCAATTTCTCACTAGGGGTCGCTGTCACGGGGGAAAGCCATCCTGTTATACCTTTTACCCTCACAACGGGTCGGTGTCATGGGGAAGCCCTCCTGTAACACCTTCTACCCTCACTAGGGGTCGCTGTTGCTGAAATTCCATCTATCATTATGTCAATGACATATCGCTGACTTGACTCACCGGGTGGCACTGTTACACATGTAATACCCCTATTTCTCACTAGGGGGCAGTGTTATACCACCAACTCTCGATCACTGGGGCGTTGTCCCCACATGTAATTCATCCACTTCTCGCAAGGGAGCGGTGTCACACGGTATCGGCCCTTGGGAAATCCCGACTCCTCTCCTGACGACGCTGTCTGATAGTTCTCCGGCGCTGTTTGTCTTTTTTCATACGTTTATAAGAAGTTTGAGCTAGTTGGTAGCCTTTATGTAACGTTAGGAAAACCCCGCATAGAGCGGCACCTATATTCCACGGGGTCGTTGTATACACGAGAAACGATTCCTCGATAAAATCGTTTTTCCATTCGTAGAAAATGAAAAATAAATGTTTATGACGTTGAGATTTGTTCCTGCGTTCCCAATGACGTACTACACTGTACTGTAATACAAGAGAACAGAGAACAATATACAATATGTCATAGAAATATATCTAAAGGTGAGGATTCTCAGGTCGCAGGGTCCATTTACTGAAAGATGGATATATTAACAAGCGAAAATTAGCCCTGAACTGTTGTTATTATAGTATTTTCATGTAATCAACTTTTAAGTAACTGGAACTTGCACTGGATATACACTGCAAAATTATTGGTCGTATTGATAATTTCTGGCCAATCAGCGATCGGAAAACAGGCGGAGAGCCAATCAAAATGAAGTGGCATGCAAATGCGAGCACCCCCTAGCGGAGAGCGTAGAACCGCTGATCTGTATGATAAGCATGAATTGATACCTCAATTTTAAATTCGGTATGTTTGTGACCGTCAAGCATATAAGTGTCCTTCATACTCAGTTTCATCCACATTCTCAAACCGGAAGATAGTGCATACGTAGGCGCCACCTTGTGGTAACCTTTTAATTCACTGGCTTGACTTTTCGTAGTGCTACAAATCAAAATAAAGCAATAACGCTAACTTAATAAATCTGTGACTCAAGCCATCAATGAATAGTCTCACTCAGTGTACAACCACGTAGGGTCTTCATTGATGAAGCGCTTCCCTCTGTGGTGAGAACGCCCCCTGGTGACAAAGGAAGACATGTACAAAATTGGTGAAAGTGATTTTTATTCTTCTTATTTGTGGCTAAAATTCCTTGCAATATATAAAACATGCAAATGATAAAGATTGTGATAATTGTTTCGTGCATCGACGAAGCCAGTCTCAAAAAGTAACATATACTATAATTCTCAAAGGCATATTCTGTTAAACCCCTCCGGAAACTTTGGTCATGATCATGAAATAGAGAGAATTCAGATCCCTCTAATTCATTGTTTTTTGATTTGATTTGATGCTCACTTTGTTGTGTCCCTTACAAACCGACCAGTCACGACAACAGCGGGTTTGAAATCGGTAAATCGTATAACATCGTTGGATGATCGAATTTAAGTTGGGAATTTCGGTTCCGGTTCGTGTTGATAATCGTCCGGAATTGTGAATGATTATTACCTTGAATTGAATGCATCCCAACCGGGAAACACAAAATAGCTCACTGTAAAAAAGTCCCTCGTTTCATCCTCCAGTTGGAAATGTAGAAAAACGGCTTCCTTTTGAACCATAGTCGACGGACCTCTGAAGACTACAGCATTCCGTGTTAACCCTTCAACTACCGGGTCTTTATAGGTTATATTTACATAGGAACAGTTACGATTGACCAGATCTAAATCTGTCAGACGAACTGAAAAATAGGAACAAATTGGCAAATCATTTATGAATTTAAAAAAATCGGGAGCTCCTTCCATACTAGCGGTCAATCAAAAACTTGGGTATTTGGGACATTTTGCACTGGTATCGTGTGGAATTCCTTACCACAAACTCCTCCGTGATATTGACTCTCTACAAGCAGTGTCTCAACTCATCACCTGTATCTTCTGGAGTTTAATTCTTATATTTATTAAAAGGCTCTACAAATTCATCATCCGATCCTATCTAAAACATGACCTTTAGCTGTCTAGCTGTCTATATGTAGGTGTGACACGACCTAGCTGCCTAGCTGTCTATATGTAGGTGTAACACGACCTAGCTGTCTAGCTGTCTATATGTAGGTGTGACACGACCTAGCTGCCTAGCTGTCTATATGTAGGTGTGACACGACCTAGCTGCCTAGCCGTCTATATGTAGGTGTGACACGACCTAGCTGTCTATGTGTAGGTGTGACACGACCTAGCTGCCTAGCTGTCTATATGTAGGTGTGACACGACCTAGCTGTCTAGCTGTCTATATGTAGGTTGACACGACCTAGCTGTCTATATGTAGTTGTGACACGACCTAGCTGTCTAGTTGTCTTGAATAGCCTTGACCCGGTAGTGCTGCTGCTACTGTCGCAATTTTTATGGGTTAGATTTTACTGCCTCTTCGGGGAAATTAATAGAATATTTTCTCACGTGTTTCTCTGCCCGGCGTCCCCGTATTACATATATACCTTTGCTCACAGTTCACCCGGGAAATGCTAATGAAACCGAGGACAGAAAAGACACCGTGATCTATTTATACAATGGTGTTATCATAAATAAATGAATTTGTTTCTGAGTTTCTCCAGTGACTGTTTATTCTGTGGATAGTTTATGTATTACTGCTGTACAGCAGAAGAGATCAGTAGAAAGACACGAACCTTTTGAGGTAACAATGTTGTTAAAATAATGTCCACAAGCCAATAATTCAGCACCACCAGGATAAACAACAATACCTGAAATAAACAAATAAACACATTAATAGTATAAATAAAATAACAAATAAACAATCCTAACAATCTCAACAAATGGGTTCATTCGGTTGAATGCAGTCTGAGCTTAGATTTAAGACAATCACAAAAATGTTTGCAGTTTTCAAGTGTTTTACCAAAATATCGCAATCGTACCCCTAGCCGTGATCCATAACCCTAACCGCTGATCGTAACCCTAACCCTAGCACTAAGCCCCACCAGGATTCGAACCTGGGACTCTCAGTTGACAATCCGCCGTCCTAACCGCTAGACCACTGAGCTGTAGTGATCAAGTGAGTTTGTAAGTTGGTGCAATGGTCAGTGGTGACCAGTGAGCTGAGTGGTGACCAGTCAGGTGTGGTAACTGGTGACCAGTCAGGTGTGGTAACTGGTGACCAGTCAGGTGTGGTAACTGGTGACCAGTCAGGTGTGGTAACTGGTGACCAGTCAGGTGTGGTAACTATCTATTCTAACAATACAACAATTGCTTGTAGACTCTGTTGCCGCAATAAACACTAGTCTAAGTCTTATTACGAAAAATTACTGACACATTCAATGACAATTTTTTGTTGGTTCCACAGACGAACTGTGGACGGCGAGTCCCTGGGGGAACTGTGAGGACTCTGAAACGGCGAGTCCCTGGTGGAACTGTGTGGACTCTGAAACGGCGAGTCCCTGGTGGAACTGTATGGACTCTGAAACGGCGAGTCCCTGGTGGAATCTGTGTCCTAATGACTTCTAAATCTCACAGTTTGTTATTGGATGTTCAAGTTTAGTTTTTTTTTCGATAGAGATGTAGATACACTGAAACAATGCTCGAGGTTTGTTGTTGTTGCTGCTTGTATGAAAGGTGTTTTCAATTCGATACCGATGAAAACCAGTGAGAGGTGCTGGGAAAGAGTTCATTTACTTTGAATCTGATTATTGAAACTGGTGAAGTGTTGAGTTGAGGATTAGATCTAGTAGGAAGTGGTTCAGACCTCCCTCGGGTAAGATTAGACTCCGCAGTGGATGCAGCATCGAAAGTGAAAATCAAACTTCCGCACTTGACCTTCGTTATTGAAAGCCAAATTCAAAATTAGTTCTTCAGTTGTGAGTTATCGAACCGGGTTGCAACCTCATAAACTGAAGCTAAAAAATTGATACCTTTTTCTTATTTCTGCTGAGCTTATAAGTTGACCCGACCGGCCGCCTATTTACCCTTTACATGCCATGATCAAGCAAATCATAACAAACCCGGCAGCTACAGAAATGAACTGATCACTATTTTGGTTCATAAAATGACCCAGTCGATTAGGAGAAATAATAGTATCATTTTTAGCCTCATCATTGGGTTTTTGTCTTCACATTTCTAACCTTGCTTTTACGTGAATGAAATGAAACTACAAACACGTGTACATTACAGACCTACTTTTTTCCATTAATTCCATTGAATCTCTCAATTCTGTGACGCAAATTATATCACATTATCTTTTACGATCTTCGCTGTTTCTACTATTTGAAATTTTTGCTCATAAAAACTGTGATAATTAAATTATTCCACTCTATTCTCAGTTTTATGTCTTTTTCGATGTAATAATTTTCCCATGAAAATGATTTGTATTTTGAGTATTTAGTTCAATGCCAAATTGAAGTTAACGACATAGTTCACTCCATTATAGCAATAAAGAATATTGATATCTGGTTATTTTTCATAGATTTCAAATTCATTCATATTTGCCCCTGGCAAATGCACTAGCAAAAATATAAATGAAAATGCCACCTCGTGATGTAACGGGGAGTGGAGGGGAGTCAAAGAGGGGGAGAGGGCGAGTCAGAGAGGGAGGGGAGGGGAGTCACAGGGAGGAAACGTTTGGTATGTTTTATTCTGCAAATGATAACAACACAATATGCTGTGCCGCGAAATGGCTCCGAGTCAAGGAAGCGACTCCGGCAAGCTATGAATTGTAATCTGAAACCAGCAGCCAGCGTCAGGTTAATCATAAAATAACTGTCTCTTGTTTCATCACAGAAATTGATCACAGAAAGTATGAATCTGGAATATAAGATAACTCGTGTGGTTGCTCCGTTCAATCAGGGACAAACACTAAACACTGAGGTGGTACAGTGTCTCCCTGGAATATAAATCGATATCCTCTAGATTTACAGGATATTCTCTAGATTTACTGGCACCCTTTTATTTCTCCTAGTCTGATTTTACATGTGCCCCTTATGATCTGAATTACTGAACTATCATCTGAGGATTGGTCTATACAATTCGGCAGTCTGGTGATTTGGTTTACTGGTTGTTGCTGTCGTTGTTGATGGAAGCCTCGAGGAATAGATTAGAGAGATATCAGTGCAGTGATAATGCGCTCTGATGTCTTGTCTTGTCTTGTCTTTCTCCAGATCCATTTATCTGACAAAAACTACTTCCTTCTTTTTTATGTAGACCTGTTTTTTATTCGATACAGAAAGTGATTAAATGGTTTGTGACGGCCCTGAATGTCTAGCGAGGGTCCGAACACGTCTCAGTCTTCTGGACTGCTAGCGAGAGTCAACAGATCTCAGTTGGACTACCACAAGAGAATACCAGAAGCCCCTTCGTTCGTCTTGAACTACCCGTTAAACAAGAATTTGAGGAAATATACTCAAATTTGAGAAGATCTCTCCTAAGTCTGATATAAGTAAGGTTTCCTTTTATCGCGATGACAGTTCTTTCCGTGATATCTTTAAGTAAATGTGAAAAGTGTCAGTTGAAATTGCTTCACTTCATTCCCCTTGTATGAAATGGATTGAAATCATGCCTTCATTTCACGGGAACAGAATAAATATCATCGAGCCTCAGTGAAAAGGAGGTTGAATTTCTAAAAAAAAAAACGTATTCGATAGATTCTGAGACTAAATCTTAGATATTTAGACTAAAATCTTGAGTTTCTTATGCTAAATCATTACCGTTTTCTGTATGATAAACAAATAAACCACAACTAAATTAAATCAATAGAAAATAACTAATTTAGATGGTGAACTGACAGTATGTTACTGAGTCCTGTGGTTTGAGTTGTTTGTTTTGTGATCCATACAACCCGTTCTCGTGGGGTCTCAGTTAGCTTTTGTTTAGTCCGATATTTTTATTCCATGGATTTGTTTCCCAGCAGTATAGACGGAGTAAACGCTATGATATTTCAATGTTCTTTCAAACGTTTCACGTTGAGCGGAAGAACGCCGATGAACAGGTAGTTTATCTCAGAGATAAACATATGTTTTGTGGTGCGAGCACTTGCCGCATTTTAGAACGCATCTGAACGCGATGTCTTTCATCGGTAATTTGTATGCACCAAACGATAATTGAATGATGGCGGTAAAACTGATAGTTCCCTCATGTGCTATTTAACCCGACCATATTGCAGTGATGGCCGCCGTGTGATGGCCGTCGTACTCAAAGTAAAACCAACTGGAGATATATATTACATAACATAAACCCATTAGCTACAAATTCATTTCATCAAACTCTATTCATGAATAACTGAATTATTTACATCCTCCCTCAGCCCGCCCGAATGTCGACATGGCTGTGACAGTAACTGCTTTCACCCCTAAACGAGTTGCTAAATGTTGTAAAAGCATCTTTTTAAGGCTAGCCTACATGTTGTACACGTGTGTTTGATCAAAACAGATAACTGATCTGATAAAATCGGGACCAGGTATCTTTTCAGTTACGACAAGTGTATCAAACAAGGTCAAGGCCAGGTTTCTCAAAATAAGCTTTTTCCTATGAGTCATTGATACTTTCGGAGAATTTACATCTTTACGGAAATTGTCTCTTACAATGTATGCATCATACAATGCATATAATGTAACTGTTTCTTTTTTTCTACTAATGACCTTCACCTTGTAGACATGTCTAAGACACGTGGTGTCTTTAAGAGGACGGTTCTGACTGTTTATTGACAGAATAATGGATTTTATTCAGCAAGCAGGAAATGTGTTAATATCAGGAGATGAAGAGGTAAGAACAGATGGATGTTTCTTTGTTGGAGCCTGCTGCGAGATAACAGTGAGTGCAGCCCCACACTCCTCATGGATATTGATGATTCTATAGGACTCACGGGACCGCACTGGCACGTATACACCAGATCCGTTATAATACACCAGGCGCTCGTTTAACGCCAACATTTCTTGATAACAAATACAAAATATCCCCGCAATTTGACCGAAAAATAATCTTCTATTGTTAATTACTTTATACAGGATGCTTTGGGATTCAATGCAATTCCATTAACACCATGTTCGTCTTCAGAATTTTCTGTTCATTAATTTCAGTCCTTTCAAATCATAAGATACGGCTGTGTGCCCACCGCCGCTGTGTGCACACTTCAGCTGTGCGCCCACCGCGCATGTGCCCCCACTTCGGCTCTGCGCCCAGCGGGGCTGTGCGCCCAACAATTATAGTATTAGGTCCCAAGAACACATGGATGAGTAATATCATAACTGATTATCTTCGGGATGGAATTGATGTAGATGGCTGTTTGCTGTGAATGGCTGAATAAAGTGTTTAGGAATTAATGGAGATATTAGAGGTTATTTCATATGCATCAGTCGTCTGACAAAACTGACATCAAATTTGTGTCTTTTCTCACAATTTGATTAATAAGAGACACACATTCATACGATATCCACGCAGCGTTGAATGCGCGATCACGTAGTTACCGAGGAACAACGTCCATAAAACCAACAATATTCCTCCTCTTACTAATCTAGAGTTCGGGATTACTGACTGTAGTGTTGGTTTATCGTTTTATTCAGTGTCGAATTTATTAATATTTTATGAGTGAAGAAAACGCTAATTTCTTGTTACATCTGGGAATATTGGTGGTAGTTAATGGTAATGGGTAACATGAGCTATATCTGTAGCATCAGTCGGTCGAGCAGCAACCATCATTGAGAACCATGTCCCCGAGAACCATGTCCCCGAGAACCCTAATTCGGCCAGGTTACAAGCCTGAATATCACATTTTCTATTCTATGGCATGAATCATAAACCGTATATTTCATGGAACAGCTATTGTATGTGTAACACTGCCTACACATAATGCAATATTCCATTATAATTCTGATATTTTTTACGGTTGATATTAAGTTCAGTTTTTTCAGCGTCATTCATTTATATATTGCTGGTATCCATATTCGACAGTTTTTTGTCATCATACCGGCGTCGCTTTGGGGTTTGCGAACATCATCCCGGTAAACAAACCCCAATCACAATATACCATATATAAATAAAACCACTCAATGGACCAAACTAAAATCAAATAGCAACCATTACCAGCCTGGTCTATATAAATGCAATAAATTCAGAATGCTTTCAATGATTTCAGCCACACGAGATATTTATACCACTGAGAGCTTTATTGAGGTTTGTATTGATATAAAAATGTCGATTTCCCATCGGTCCAAACTAAGGACCCGATCGTACTAGAGTAACCTACATAATCATACCTCAACTTACTTATATAACTAGAGTTTATTAGGTAAAATTCTACCCCTATTTGGTGTCAAATACTGAGTTTATGAAATACAGTAGACTCTGTCTCTTACTGCGGTAAAGTTGAGACCAGTAAAATTCTACCGCGAGTTGGTGTCAAATATTGAGTTTATGAAATACAGTAGACTCTGTCTCTTACTGCGGTTAAGTTGAGACCGGTAAAATTCTACCCCGAGTTGGTGTCAAATACTGAGTAAGAGTTTGTGAAATACAGTAGACTCTGTCTCTTACTGCGGTAAAGTTGAGACCGGTAAAATTCTACCTCGAGTTGGTGTCAAATACTGAGTAAGAGTTTGTGAAATACAGTAGACTCTGTCTCTTACTGCGGTAAAGTTGAGACCGGTAAAATTCTACCTCGAGTTGGTGTCAAATACTGAGTAAGAGTTTGTGAAATACAGTAGACTCTGTCTCTTACTGCGGTAAAGTTGAGACCGGTAAAATTCTACCTCGAGTTGGTGTCAAATACTGAGTAAGAGTTTGTGAAATACAGTAGACTCTGTCTCTTACTGCGGTAAAGTTGAGACCGGTAAAATTCTACCTCGAGTTGGTGTCAAATACTGAGTAAGAGTTTGTGAAATACAGTAGACTCTGTCTCTTACTGCGGTAAAGTTAAGACCGGTAAAATTCTACCCCGAGTTGGTGTCAAATACTGAGTTTATCAGATACTCTGTAAACTCTGTGTCTCTTACTGCAGTTAAACTGACGGAAGAACTCTGCGTCTCTTACTGCGGTGAAGCTGACAGAAGATCCTGACACTCTTTTCCTGATCTGTTCAAATAATTGAAAATCGAATTCAAACCAAACACGAACTGATTCTAAATGACGTCATTAAAATCAAACTTCCTGTTACGTAACTCTCAAATTGGCCAGACAGCGGAAGTATTCTAATGGAACACGTGACTAACGTGTGACTCCTATTCGAATTTCGAAAATGTATTTTTTTCTAGGACTCGAATGGAAATTTTCAGCTTACGGAATCGCGATCATTTAGACGTCATAATGTTCTAGATATAATGGCGTCTCACATTAGACGACAATCTTATCTTCGTCAAAGGAAGTCTTTCTCTGGTAAAATACTAATGAACATTTAGAAACACGTGGGGCTTCATTCAACAGTCGGAACCCAGACGACTCTAACCGTATCTGGACCCAGTAAACCATGTCTATAGCTTTTCAATCGTAAATCATTTTCTATATACGTTTTTATGAATTGATATTTAGGCCACCCATCTCGGTAAGTTGTGTAAATAGTTGAAGTGATAATATTTATACAAAAGTGCATTATAAACAGCTGATTAAATAAGAATTGATAATATTTATTTTAGTAACACGTTGCGCTCGCTAGCTCCCTGCGCGCTTAGTGTTGCGCGAATCGCGAAGTTCTTACATTATCAACAAAATACCAATATCCTGTTCTGCATACATACATATATTTTACATTTCCGGTTCTGTGCAGACGATATGATTTAGTACCGGTACACGCCACCAGTTGGACTAAATTCATTCATTATTGATTTACGCGTGAAAAACCTAGTTATTACTAGCGACACCTGGTGGATCTGCCGTGGCAGATCCCCACGGACGGAAACCGCTATCGCTGCCTTGCAGCTATATTTAGTACTGGAATAAGTAGAGTAGAAAAACCGTTATCGCTGCCTTGCGGCTATATTTAGTACTTGAATAAGTAGAGTAGAAAAACCGTTATCGCTGCCTTGCGGCTATATTTAGTACTGGAATAAGTAGAGTAGAAAAACCGTTATTGCTGCCTTGCGGCTATATTTAGTACTTGAATAAGTAGAGTAGAAAAACCGTTATCGCTGCCTTGCGGCTATTTTGAATATCAGGTCATTCTATGTGTAATAATTAAAGTAGATACAGCGGAAAACCCGTTATCGCTGCCTCGCAGATATATCTAATATCACATATTTTATAAATGAAATATTAAGTAAATAAGATACATTACCAGGTGCTTCGTACTCTTTCACTTGTCGGTAATGTATTGAACGAACAGGATGATTCATAGCTTTCACTAAATCATAGATCAGCGAATACGTGAAAACCACGGCGATTATCGCTAGGATAATATAGATAAACGTGAAACAAGTTCCGATAAACTGTCGTCTCCTGTTACTCATAGCAGGCTCGTACAGGTCGTCAGGTGACAGGTCAGCCTGTACGGCCCGCGATGAATTCTGCTGCTGCTGCTGCTGATGCTGCTGCTGCTGTTCATCTTCTGAGGCGTCGAACTCCGGAGCCCTAAAACGCGTAAATCGATTCCGACGATTAGTGGTATCCGAGTTTAATCGTAAATCTAACCGAGAACCACGCGGTGTTGGATTCCGACTCGGCGCGGGTATCGTTAAATCACGTTGAGTTTCATCATCCTTATTTTCATCTTCACCCGTATCTTTAGCATCGTTTTCCTCATCGTCATCGGTAGTTGTATAATTCAACTCTGTATCTGCATAAGATATACGCGCTAAAGGGACTATTATTTTATTATTAGTTTGGGGTAAGCAGACTGTTCCATTCGCTAGAGTTATCATTACTTCACGTTCGGGCGTTTTCGGGCTCGTTTCCGACGCCAATAACGGTACGTCTGAGCCCGCGACCTCTTCCTGTCCATTGTCGTATGTTTTACTAGTCCTCGGTAGCAGACGATCCTCCGCTGCCGCAGCCGACTCTCCGTTCGTTTTGGGTAAATATTCGTGTCTCGTTTCGTCACTAGGTGTCGCATCAGTCATAGTAGTATATCTGCAGCCATTGAGGAGGAGATCAGCTAGCTGATTGGCTGATTGATGATCATTGTTGCGTGGTTGCTTTGACTATGTCATCCGGGAATCCTGAAAACATATAAATGTATATAATATATCGATCCATAAAGATTGAAAATCATTTGGGGACCCGGGATCGAGGACAGTCTTGACACAAAGTTCACTTAACGTTCGCGTCAAATAGTCCATCTTTGAACCGAAGATCTGGGAAGATATATTGCAATATGGTCTATATATTAACAATCGGAAGGTCGTTTATTAAAGCATAATTTTGAACGCGTGGCGTCATGGCTGCCGAATTCCATAACCAGGCTTCATTTCACTTCTTATCTCCCAGTAATGCCTTGAGTCAAGTTTCACCAGAAATATTTAATTCGATTAAATTTCTGTTACTTCAGACGATTTCATCGGATAAATTACCGTTGATCGAGTAGAGTACGATACAGTACTGGGCTCGTGCGCTCTATCTGTTTATACTCGAGAAATCCTGATCGATCTAACCGTGTTCATGTTTCTCGAGTAAGTGCAGACGGGGTGACCGACCGAGAGAAAAGACTAACCGTCGCAATTTGTTGAGGAAATAAGAACCATGCGAGCAGCCAGTCTCGATTAGAACCACGCGAGCAGCCAGTCCCGGGAAAATCAATACATTCTCGGATTATTGTTGAACAGTAGTTTTTTCATATTTGGATGAATCAATCAAAATGTCGTGTTTAATGAGATGATGGTTTGTCAAACGTCTGCTATAATCGCGTTATCTTCTGTATAGTCCGGGCCACATTCCGTATACAGTTTCCGTATACCGCGTTTTAGGCATAACGAATTAACGCGAGACGCAGAAACTTTATCAGAGGTATTCAGCGACGCGCCCGTGGGGAGCTGAGAATTACCAGACAAATTCGAGGCTCGAAGAGGGAGGGGAGGGTCTGCAGAGATATTGATTATCATGATTTAATTTTATTTTTAAGCGACAGAATTTCGTGTTGAAGTCTGGATATATTTCATTTGGGTTTTGGTGAATATTCGCGGGAAGTCATTTTTCACGCCGCGTTTGACTGAGGGTAGTTTCAATGTGTTCGAGAAATTTGAATATATTGCCCTCAAGAGGATGCACTTGTAACTAGTCTTGTAGATAATTACCCGGCACAGCAGTATCACAGCGTGTAGTACCAGACACTGCATCGGTTTAACTCCAGCGAGGACTAGAAGAGACAGAAGCGAGGCAGCAATTTACATATCACGTGACACCACCGGAGGTACCCCTCTCTATAGCAACAATCTGAATTATTGAAACAGGAATTTCGTTTCTTCAGTTTCATTATGGAACTTTTGATGAGACCGAACTAAGCTTATTTTGGATAGTAATTAGCACACTTGGTGTTAAAGCCTTTTTTTCAGGGCCACACCCTTGCGACTTATGACTGAAGGCCTTATATACTGCTTATCAGAAAGAACTTATTGATTTTTTTATCGCAAAGGTCTTGAAAATCTAAATCTCGTAGATATTTTACATACATAATTCTTGAGATTCAAAAAGCATTGAATTTTTACAATAACGTAGTATAGGAAACATTGTACATATTTTTTTGGCGTAAATCAAGTTATCATCGTGTCTAACGCGACCTACTCTCCACTGCCTTGTATCGTTATCAGAAAAAAAATATTGTGTTGCGTTCGCTTAATGATGGCAATCATTGGAGGATCCACTGACCACAAATATACAAATCATGTCCCCTGTTACCCACTAACAAGCCGCTATAACCAGCGCCAGCACCAGCAGCAAAAAACCATCGACCTAAATGAAGAAGCTATAGCAACTAGCCGTTCATGGAACCAAATTCACCCGAGGTTTGCGAATACCATCAATTCTAAAGTACAGCAATTTACGATAAACCAATTTGTCGATCTTTGAGGCGGAGTTCTGCGGTCGACTAATTTACGTGGTCCCGCAGTTCGCATTCAGTGCGGATTACCCTGATTTAGTTTGATTGATAGAGAAAACTCATAAACGGTCGGATGACATGTTTTGCCTGGCGTACTACAACCTTACCATAGCTTGTAATAAATCAGATTTTATTTCTATCCCAGACCGGCAGTAACGGCAAATAAACCTCTTAGATTGAAATAAAGACAAATCTCGGCTAATTCTCAATTTCCGTTTGGAATTAATATTGATATCAACAAAGAGCTATTTTCATATAAATCATCTTTAACGATTTAGCCGTCTGCCTGAGAGGTAGGAGGGCGTGTAATTTATTGCTTATAGAAACAGAAAAATTGATTTAATCTACGAAATTCATTAAAAAACCAATCAAACCCAGAAGGATAAAGATAAGGGATACGGTTTGATTAGTGAGTGAGGTTTCTTCAATTCGGTGGAAGCCCGATCTAAAACCGGGTGTCCTCGTCGAAATAAATGAACTGCTGTTATTTTACTTTGGGTTACCTTCACCAAGAACCTTGCTGTCTGGGATGTACCACTGAGGGGGGGGGGGGTACACTAAAGGATCGTAGAGCAATGACAGAGATCACTGTGGATACAACCACTTCCAGGACTGGGCGAAGGATGACACGATCAGAATCAAACCGCAATAATTCGTAGCTCAGTACATGGTTGAAACCTCTCACACACGCCTGAGGTCTTAAACAACTCCCATTTCAACTTCTTACAATTATCTTCCCAAATTTTCGTCGTAATTTGTTGAATGCAGTGAAACCTTCATTACTTGACAAATTGACCGAATTTTGTAACATTTTGACTTCCGCTAATGCAGCCCTTTCAAGTTTACAATATATGCGTATAATCTGTGAACATAAAACATCGTCATAAACAATCTGAATTCAACCTTGACCGCATCTTAAATCAGTTCTCTGGAAAATGTTTTACAAAACAGAAAAACGGGTTTTGTGTTGACCTTGACCTGCATAGAATCTGGCTAATGAAAGATCAGTTTTATACGAAGAAAACGCGTCATCGTGGTTTAAAGAGTTATATTTGACACGTGATGTAGATTAAGAGAGTGTAAAACAGCATCAGCAACGTTCACAGTGTTATCTCTTATTCCACGAATGAAGATCCTCACTTCACCTGAATGGCGCTCAGAGGCGATGTTATTTCCAAGGTCAAACATGTCATTCTTGCTATGCTATTACATAATCTACATATTCTATTGCAGCATTCTATTGTATTAGAGAGAGTTAGAGTTAGTGTACTGTACTGTATTCTATCCACAGAGACCAATCAATAAATGTATATATCAGACTAAAACTTGTGTAATTTCCAGTTGCTTGCCACGAACATATTTTTACACATTCTACACTAAAACTTCATCGGATCAGCCAGTTCTTGGTCCTGTTGTTCAATATAATAAGAAATCTTCTATTCGTGCGCTCGTTCGACTAGAAGTTTTTTTTAAAGAAATCTTCGGTGATTCTGCCATCAAAAATACGGATCTTGTAGGCATAAGTGAACTTGTCGTAGGTTATACGGGTTTTTCTATTATCCAAAGACCAAATGTTGAAGTTGATATAGATTCGTTAAATAAAGCTGGAACATGCTGGAAAGAATCGTAATAAACTGGATAAACGGTCTTTCACAGAATAATCAAATTAACGAGCTAGAATCAATTGTATTATTGGCAATTCTAAGAGTCTTGAGTTGAGATGAATATGAGCCACAGATGTCTCACAACGAGCTGTAGTATATGAGTGATATAGCTAATCTGCAGTCTACAAGCGGCACTTGCTCAGAGTGCAACAATATGTATATAAAATTGAGAGGTAATTAGACAGACTGTTGCGTGAATGGATGTGAGTAGAGAAAGGTCGCGGACTGTAGTGACGAAACGAGTCCACTGGCGATCAGTCCATTTGTCGCGCTATAAGCCGTGTATTCCATTGAGTACAGTTACTTCATATATCTGTTCATACAACCAGTAATCTATTGGGAAACAAACACTTCTGTTAATGCAAATTAAAGATCTGAGAAAAGACGCCTTAAAGCTCAGATCTTAGTGTCAAGGTCACTGGCGTCATCTGGAATATGTGACTTTGGAGGTCGACGATGTAACTGCGTGACCTGCGTGTATAACATGGACAATCGATCGATATTCTACCATTAGTTAGACCTATATTTCTTCTGGCTGTCATTCTATTTCTTAAGATCAATTACTTTTGTGTTTTTCGATAAAAAGTCGAGACTCTGGGTTTTTTTTCGAGTAATCCGCGAACACACCCAGAAACCATATGAAACACACGGCTCCAGAGATCCAGATTTAAATATCAACATTTTCGGGTTGTTCTTATAGATTATTTCCTGATTTATATGATAGGATATATAATAATTCATTTATCATTATGTAAAAGTAATTGTTAATTTGTCAACACATGTTCTACAGTTTATATAGGTCATCCCAAATTAACCTACCAATAAAGGGGGGTGATGCAGGGATTACATTTCTTATAATTGTTTAAGAGATTATTTTGATTTTTTTTTTTGATTGAGATTCAAGATGATTTGTTTTTCGTTTAAATTCAAGAAATGATAGTTTGAATTCTGGGATATTTTAACCCGCTCACTCACCGGATTTGTAGCGGGTATTATAGATTTCCATCTCGCGTCAGAAAAAAGAAGAAACATTGATTTTCTGACATAGATCTCCCCTACCGCAAGTCATGCCGGGATTACAAGGGGATTACCGAGGCCTCTCTTCTGACAAGGATAAGTAATCCTTATGATAAGTATTAGCTAGCTTTGAAACGGAATACGGTAGACCTAGCTATTTGATACTAATAGCCAATCATACATCGCCCGCGTCCAGATGCCATATTAGTTTGTCCATTTTGGTCAGTGTTGATTTTTTTGTCACGACAACAAGATGACGAACGGTGTAATGAGAAGATTGTATAAGTTTACATTGAATCTCTATCGTTAACGGTTAAAACTAACTGCTGAAGTTAACTCTGCGGCAATATCATCTCTTCCAGTAATGAACCCGGCGTCGAATCTTGTATAGAGATTGAGAACTGTGTAACTGGATACAGTAATGTCTAAAGTAACGAGTGTTTTAAGTACTGTTGTTCTAAATGCGACAGAAAATGCCCAATAAAACGCACAGAAATTTGAGTATTTTCCGATTAACAAAGTTGTAATCGGTAAACCTGCCCTGCCAGCGCTGCTGCCGCTGCTGCTGCTGCTGCTGCCGGTGTTCTCTGGATTGACGGAGGCTCCAACCTCTCTGGTTAGAAAGAGGCTCCAACCTCTCTGGGTAGAGGGAGGTTGGAGCAAGACGCTAGGATAAATGGTCTCCAACACCGCTAGCTGGAGAGAAGCCCAATCTCCCCGCAGGACCGAATCGCCCGAATGCCACAAGGATGTCGGTTCTTACCTATCTGGAAGGAAGGAGGTTCAGGGTCTTATCACCTCCATAGATTGAGAAAGGCTGGTATATATGTTGTACCCATTATACGCAGTGAAACTAGTATCAGTCTGGTCCAGGTTAATTGAGTCGACATGACGTGCAAAATGGCAGAACATTTCTATTGATGCGGAGAAAATTAAATTTGTGATTGTGGGATTTCCCGGAGATTAACGACTCTGGTGCTGCTGGAATACCTACACAGGGTGACTGATAGAATCTCTATCAATCGGGATTCTACCTGGAGTCAGTGATGTGGTTAAATACTGATGATACATTGACCGGTGTAGAATTCCGCCTGCGCTGTTAACTAACGATAAAACACCGGTAGATTGTGAACAAGTGTTTGAAGAAAAAATAACTGTTTATGTTTTTTTATTATCTTAAATGGTTGCTCATCTACTGGCGAGGTGAAGGTCACGGTACAGTTAGGATTCAATAGCTAAAGAGCAAAACGTTACTCAAACTACAGTAAATCATCATCATGTGAGCATGGACGTATAAACTATCAAATCCATAATCTGAGTTAAATAACAAGTGAATTAAACACCTGGATCGGGCAATGAAAGATCTCTCCCCCATCTCTCCCCCATCCCATCTCTCCATCCCATCTCTCCATCCCATCTCTCCATCCCATCTCTCTGGTTCCTGATGGAAATAGATTGTTATCCCTATTATCTATCTATCAGCTTCTCAAATTACCCCCCAAACCCCGTAACGCCGAAACGCTTCCGACTATTAAACACCCCTAAACTTCACGTTTCATAAATATTCAACGTCAAATAAACGTCAAACAGTAATTACAGGTTTTATAACGACTAACCGTAACCCTGCAGAACTTAAAGGCTATAGCTGATAAATGTTTGATCACGCAACTTTCTACCCTCGTGGCCCCCGGAGATATAGAATCATACACTGTTTATCTACGATTTATAGCGAGGTAACAGTCACAGATATTACTGCAGTATCATTTATTGTCGCAGTAAATATTGCGCCTTATATTTTATTCATATAGCCCCTAATCGGTAAAAAATGTCAGTAGAACCGTAGAACAGACGCTGGACCTCTCAGGAGCCACTTTATACCAATCACCACAGCTCGACTCCACTCACTAATAAAACCTAGCTACATATATGTATAAACAATGTGACCGTGATGAAAACTGACAGAAGTAAATGATGATATAGATGACAACAGAGTTCATTTACATTCGTACAAATCATACTGAGAGCTTACGAGTTCCACTGGGTCGGGGGGGGGGCATGGCGTCCCGGGGGGGGGGGGGGGGGGGTGGGGGGTTCGGTAGTTCGAACATACTCATTTTCAGATTACTAAATCAATGGTTATTTCACAGACCTTTTACAGCAGATTTTCATACAGAAATATTCCCGAATTTCTCGTCCCAATAAAAGATATATGTAAAAGTTGACAATGTGATTACACTCTTCAAACCGAGTGAAAATCTCTATCAGATAATATCTCACATGCCTAGGGATTGGTGACAGAAAAATAAAAGTATTTGGAAGTTTAAATATTGCAAATGCGAGTGAAATTGTTACAAGCATTATTGTTATACGTTTTGATTTTGTAGTTTTCTGATCGGACGAAACCATTTTTGGACCTCTGAATAACTGAATTATTATTATAGAATTCGATATTATAATCACCGATAATGGCAGAAAAACACCATGAACGATGGCTACAGTATAATATTTGAATTTTTCATATAGTAATCTGAAACGATTTTACGTGAATGAAGTCTTATTCATGGCATCAGCTATTCATTATTCGTTAGAGATGGAATTACCTTACAATTTATTGTTGACAACAAAGTGAAAATCAATTCTCAGAAGTCTTACGTAAATGAAATACACACTGAAAAATCCCTTTTTCGGCTCTGGTGAGTCCTAGGTATAAAAAGTGCAGCTGAATTTTGGAGAACTTGTGGAGTTTTGTGTTAATACTGCAGGTAACCTAATTAACAATCTGTCGAAGTAGTAGATGCGACATAGGACTTGAGATTAACTTGCTTCAGTAATAAGCTGGCCGCACACTCTAGCAATATTTTGCAAATGGAAGAAGTATCCAGTTTTGTGAAGGGAGGGGGGTCACTGTGTGTGTCTAGTTTGTGTAGGGAGAGGTCACATACATTGTTCATTTCACTTATTGAACCCGCATTGTATCTGATATTTGTACAAACCCTGAGGTCCGTTTAATCAATCTGTTACTTTCGACAATACGCGCTGTGCCAACTTTATTGATTTGAAATGCTTTTGATCACAATCATTGTTCAAAGTCATTTTCCATAATAGCTTCACAATATCTGATTCCATCAAATTCCGAAGGCGCAATTTCAATGTTTAAAGAAAGTGCAGTCGTAACTAAAGATATATACACTTAAGTCGTTAGATAATCGAACCCAGGGCCCACCCCCACCCATCAGTCTGACAGACAGGCCAGCTCGCAATATTTGGGAATTCGATTCTAGCGACTGGGTCCACAGGCCGGGGTTGATGAGGGTTAAATGCAATTGACTAATATTTGAATTGAACAGGGAATAAATAACTCGGTGTAAAAAGCGGTTTGTCGCAGTCGTTTTTCGTTATATTTCCATTTCGATGATGGGGAGATTTTTTTCGAGCAAAAAAACCCTTTTGACGACGAACAGACATTACTTACATTAATATCGGGCAGTTGGGATTACGTTATTAAATAAACACAATTTCTAATCATCAACAATTTTAACAGTGTATTAATGTACACTTTTAGAATATTACATATCTATATGTAGTATAAATTACTGGAGCTAGTGTAGTTTATTTCCACTTTATTCTAAAAGCCATCTTCAGGAGGAGGACTGTATTCTTGAAGATGACTATTAGGATATAGTCGAAACGTTGAATAAGCTACACTAGCTCAAGGAATACAGTATTCCTGAAGATGACTATTAGGATATAGTCGAAACGTTGAATAAACTACACTAGCTCAAGGAATACAGTATTCCTGAAGATGACTATTAGGATATAGTCGAAACGTTGAATAAACTACACTAGCTCAAGGAATACAGTATTCCTGAAGATGACTATTAGGATAAAGTCGAAACGTTGAATAAACTACACTAGCTCAAGGAATGCAGTATTCCTGAAGATGACTATTAGGATAAACTCGAAACGTTGAATAAACTACACTAGCTCAAGGAAACATTTCAGACTCTTTTTATTCTTTGTGTGCAGGGATTTTATATTATCTTTACTTTAGGATATAGTGGAAATGTTGAATAAACTACACTAGCTCAAGGAAACAGTTTCCGACTTAACCTTTTCGATTCTCTCTTCATCGTTACACTTATTAATCGTGATGAATCGAACTATCTAAGCAATTTCAACGAAAGGCGATTTCGCAAAATGAATTTTCAGGATAATTTTTGGGAAGATAAAAATGACGATGATCATAATATATGACAAATAACGAACTACCGACAAAATCAAACACAATATTCACGAGAAAAAAACTTCATATATACTTGAAAACAAGAGAATTGATAGTTTTTGCAGCAAAAGAAACTCATAACGTTATTGAGCTAATACAGACAATGCCTGATTATATTGTGCAGTTTTTATCCGTGCATCAGACCGTTATCTAGGCTATGTTCCGATATATTACAATTGTTATAGAAATTCAACCAATAGCTAAATATCTTTTTACCACAATCAGTATAAAGTGTTTGAAAGAGTATTTACAGGTTAACTCGTATTACAGGTTAACTCGTATTACAGGTTAACTCGTATTACAGGTTAACTCGTATTAAAGGTTAACTCGGATTACAGGTTATATATGACTTACCTATTGGTATATATTTGCAGTAAATACGGTACCGGTACTGTGTAGTGGTTTATATGTTACTCCTGGTGTGATCTCAGTCCGTTGCGCAATGCTCTACTGATCTCTTCACCACCAGCAGCAGCTACTCCTCCAGTAGAAGTGGTTGTAACTAATCAGAAGCTGCAGCTTCGCTCATGCGCGAAATGATATCAGTATTATTCGTTCTCTCGAGCTGTAGTAGTGGTTACACGTATATACACACCACTGCCGCCATCTGTTCATAAAAACAAAACATCAACCACATCTTGTATTTAAATACAAATTACCGGCCTGTTACCATCACAACCGGCCTTTTATCAATCATTGATAATAGCTCTTGACAGTTAATGAGGAAATTTTTAAAACTATTCAATTTCAATCTTTATTACATAAAAATTAACAAACCCAGTAGTTTAGCTGCAGGCTGTTACCAACTCCACTGATAAAACTGACGCGGATTTTATGAAACTTATCCTTGAGCTCCAAAACAAGAACAACTATTAAAACAATTGATTCGTAGTAAATATTCATTTATTGTAACTGTTGATTTCTTTCATGTTTTCAATAAGGACAACAACAATTCTCCAAACCTAACCGTATATAGCTGGTTGACCCCAGTCCGTGAAACACTGATCTCTGAAATCTACCGTCAATTAATCGTAATTTTTCAGTATAATACCGGGAGTGATGTTTCCTATTTGAGAATAATCAGTTATTACAATATTGACATCGGATTTAGTTTTGAGCCAATCAACGAGCGCCGGGTTAGTAGATTTAGCGTACGTTTCTAACGTTACACAATGACTGAATATACACGAAACAACACTTTCTAATCTAGGAGTTAACATTCCCTGTACGATGTAGAACATCGTTTTATTCCTCGAGTTGAAATGTTGAGTAAGGAACGGTAATAATGTAGATAACTCAGTTGTATCAGCCCACGGATTACTCAGTATAGTGCGATTACAGAAATCTCTGAACACTGCCGCCGAGGAGGGATGTTTAAACAAAACTAAAACACGTTTATTTAACGAAACCAATTGTTGCAAACTTACGTTTAACGGATTTAAATTCGAACACGGAAATATTTTAGACCCGAAAATTGCGTGAATCAAATTACCTAGAATTGTATAAGTTGGTAAAGACACGTTGAAGATGGCTTGAAAATCTAAAATGACAACTTCACCAGGGCGGGTTTCTAAAAACGTGTTTATTTCGATCAGTTTTTGTAGGACGGGTCCAGCAAGAAGTCCATGTCCCGCGTAATAGTCTAACGGTGCCGTTTTGTTAGCATATCCGTACGCGATACGGAAGTCGAAATATCGAATACCGGCGATGAGTTGTTGGGTTGCGGACATGTTCTGAGCGACGGACCAGTCCTTAACTTCTTTACGGAATAAATTCATTACGAATTGTTCCTCTTTGTTATATTCATCCGGTATAAAATTATTCTCCAAATACATTTCATCAAATATAGCGAATGAATCGTGGGTTCCTGAAAATATTCACAATAATTAGATAATACAGACTCGTGGCTGCTGGAGGTGAAATGATGAGATGTTCGCGTTCTCTGGGAATGTAGGTTTTAATACCTGGTATGCTGATTGAACGTAACGGCCTATTTTTCACAATCGCCGGAAGTCTCGTCATCCATAAATCCGCGTTTGACCGAATCACATCTAACGGCGGAGGTATATGGTGTTTAGAAATAGATCGAATGATGTCATGAAGTCCAGTAAACAGTTGACAACCGCCCGGCACTGCTGAAAGCCGGAGAGACAGAAAGTAGTTTACATTTCTGGAATTTGAAACTGTATCTAAACCTGGGGATATATAATCATCATGTTGTACATCAAATAAACTCTAATAATCATCGGTTTCTAATGCGTAAAAAAAGAGTCATTAACACAAACTAATCACATCAGTTTTGTACTGAAGAATTGCAGGTATTTCAGTGGAGTTCCGGCCTGCTGCCAGTGCGTGGTTAACCGTTGACCGTTAAGTGCTGCCCCTAGTGTTATCTATAGCGGAGAATCTATGAACTAACTCGACCTCACAGTATTCCTACTGTGGCATGCGAGCAGTAAGTTAGTTCCCGCATTCACCGCCAACGGTTTGTATAGGGGCAGCACTTGACGGTAAAGAATTTCGCATAGCTATGGCATGCGAGGATTATACGTCAAACCAGAATCATCACTGACACGCAATATGTGGAAACATGAGCACAAGTGTTTTTATTCATGGTACTGAATAAAGAAGGATGAACTATCAAATATTAATCAGCCCCCCGCGATGTTCCAATACGTCGTTTTCTAATTAAGTAACATGGAATCGTTGGGTTCGAACCCACTTCTGAGGATGATATAAACTCACATGATTTGCCATCTCTACAAGTTGTAACAGATAAACACACACCAAGCAACACTAAAATCAACGGTAGAATATTATTCCAATATCTCGCCATGATTTCCCTCTGTAAAAGCTGGTTTCACTAACAGTCATGTGCCTTACACAGATAGCCGCCTGTCTTATCATTCGTTATCTCTTACCTTGGACTTGAATCTGAATATTGATTTTAATCAGCTGATTGTTTTAAGAACCTAATACAGATAAACAAAAAAAAAACCTTGGAAATATTGAATAATCATAAACAAACCTAAGGCACTCTGTTTAGATGAGGATACTAACCAGTACCTCAAATGTAACCCTATCAGGAATCGAACCTTCATCACGTTGCGTTCGCTAACCACTAAACCATAGACCAGGTGCTCATAGTTTGAGAGTCAGTCTGGTCAAAGTAAAGACCATACATCTTCTCACTAGCATTAACCCCCCTCCCCCTCCCTCCATCATTTTCTGCTGATATCACGAGTTTCTAAATACAGTCCACGTAACCGTAAAAACTCAGTTCCTCGGTAGGATATATTTTTAATAATTGGTATAATTCAGGTATAATTCAGACACAGAAAAATAAGATTCGATTGATATTTACAAACTCTTGGTTAATAATTGGCTCCACCAGTAATTTTCTGAAATTATATAAAATGATAGTGAAATAAATCTAAAAGCTCAGGTGTTACCAGGTAGGATTTGTATTGATTTTACAATTATAGAATGGATGCAACAGCGTATGGGTAATGATAGTAATTTGGGACCGATTTCGGAAAATCACGAATTTTCGAATTCTTGTATTCGATCAGAGTTTAGTGGAATCAATCACAGCATGAACGTATCAGTTGAAACCGACTTACCCCCAGTCCTCGTAGGAGACGGATCAGCAGCAAGTTTACGTAAATTCATTTATGTATTATCGGTTTGTGTTTTACCGGTAGGGATTCTGGGTAATATAATGAATTTCGTGATTTTAGTCCGACGTCGTAAAGACAATCGGACCACGTTTCAATATCTGTCTCTGTTAGCCGTAACTGACGCGTGTTTCCTACTCCTGCAAGGTTTCCTAGATCAGTTTCTCAATAACAGACGAAAGGCCGCGCATCACGCCGTTTCCTATTTCGGAGTTGCCGTCGATATTTACACGCTGTCTAAATTTACTTGTAAGTTATATTTCGTCGGTTCGTCTTGTTTTATGATGTCCAGTTGGATCGTAACGGCTTTCTCGATGGAACGGGCTATAATCGTCTGGTATCCGTTAAAGGCGCACGTTATATTCACGCAGACCAGACGATCTCTGGTTCTATTCGCTTGTATCATAATACCCCTGTTTATCTACTCACCCGAATCGTACTGGATGACGCAAGCTGCTAACGGCGACTGCGTCACGATCTCGGTGAAGCCCTGTCATCGGTTCGTATACACAGTAATGTCTCAATGTTTGAAAGGAGTTTTACCCTGCGTGATAATCGCTTGTAGCAACATCGCTATCGTGCTAGGAATCTTAACGGCGCCAAAAATTGAAAATACGAAATCGAATCGTAAAAACGATCGAATTCTGCGGAATATGTTTCTGGTATCGACGATGTTTTTTGTGTTAGTCATGCCTTACACAGTAATCTGGTTGTACTATGATGTATATAATATGGAATGTGTTGTATCAGCCACGGAGACCGTTAAACACCGAATCACGAATATCGGCAGATTTTACGGTCCGATCGCTTCTACTTTTTGTAATCTGAATTTCTGTTTGAATTTTGTAATTTACGCGTCGACTCTAGATTTCTATCGCGCGGAGTTGAAAAGAATGATCTGTTGTCAGCGATGTTGAATTTCATTCAAAAGCGACAAAACATTAACTGCCATTATCGGCGCTGATGTGGTTTATAGACGCTAGGTGGAGCTATAAGTGATATCTCCTTACGTCACGTGCTCTGAGTTCAATAGTTACGGGTGATGACGTAGTCAACAATGGTTCTCAGGAAACGCAATAATGATATATTACGTTGTGATGGAAATATGAGAAGATACGTTAACTCCCCTATAGTTTATTTTAACCAGCATTGCGCATGCGCAAAAAGTAGAAAAATGATTTGATTTGCGGAATAGCCCGTCCCCGATACACGGAGACGTGGAGAACAGATTCTTAAACCCACACTATATGGGTCTGTCCATAAGACGTCCACACAAATGTTATGAAAACATTTTATTAAAATTCCTTTCATCGAATAAAGAAATATTTTAATAAAAAAAAACATCGTCACAGAATTCTTCCCTCAGTACATAGCATGCTTACTGTCTTAAATCTTATATCAAATGTCTTAAGATAGATCCTATATCGTATATCTGTGTATCGCTATATCGAAGTAAATATCAAATTTTCAAGTTAAAATCTACAATTCGGTATTGAAAAACACATATGTAACATTTCCATTGTAAATTTTCACTCATCAGCGAATAGCTGTAGCGGTAAAAACCATTTCTATTACGGCTACAGCTATTCGCTGATGAGTGAAAATTTACAACTAGAATAATCGTCATTCCACTTTATGTACTACCGTTAACTTTTATTATAGCGCTGAATTCTGTTATAATAACTAAGTTATTCAGAGGTTCGAAAATGGTTTCGTCCGATCAGAAAACTACAAAATCAAAACGTACAACATTAATGCTTGTAACAGTTTCACTTGTATTTGCGATGTCTACACTTCCAACTCCAATCACTGCGTTTATACCGATTACAGTTAGCAAGCAAATGTTTCTTTATGATTTATTCACTCAGTTTCAAGTTTGTAATTATTCAATCAATTTCTATATTTATCTTTTACTGGGACGAGAAATTCGTGAATATTTCTGCGCAGAATTTCGTCGTTGTTCGAGGCAGAAATCAAAGCGAAGATCTAATTGTATGTGATGTGAATCTAGTTGAAATAATTCTGCTATACGAGGAAGTATCTTCTGTGTTTGAAATATTTTCTGATTAATATATCTAAATAAGGAAGCATCTTTGGAACACGGTTGCGATTTTTCAAAATGAAATCTTTCTACTCGAGACGATTTCTTGCCATTAATTTACTTCATGGGTTTTTCTACGACACATAAAAATTGTTTATGATGCAAATATTCAAAATAGATTTATTCCAAATAAACATATGTCTATATAAGGAACATAGATAACGATAAGCGTAAGATGAATTTATATCCGGCAATAATTCAGCCAAATATGAAATGTCTTTGAATAGAAGTGTGTATATATTTGAGCAACCAGCAGGCACACCGAGTACAAAATAACCAATGCTGTTCAGGCGTTAAGAATTTTGTCAAAACGAATTTTCTACTCGATTTGATTCTTTTTTGTCGTTAATTTTCTTCCTGGATTTTTCTGCGACAATTCATTTTTCAAAACTGCGATTTCTATTTGATTCGTCGTTGAAGTTTTATCTTATAAGGAGGTGGAGTTCTTATGTTACTGTAGATATTATCCAAATTAGGATAACCCTCATCCGAAGGCAGCACTGTATAAACCTGCATAATTGACACGAATATCAAAAACAATTCCATCTTCGCCAGGCCTTCACCGGGGCAGGATCTTTTACCTGGAAAATTCGAAACAATAGGAAAGATGAATTTTAGGTACAAATAAAGTGATTAGAATGAATAGAAACCCGTAACGGATCATCTGAATATAATATTTAAACTTTGGAAATATCTCCATTGTAGGTTAATTCGTGAATTAAGTAGATTACCAATAGAAAATGGTATTAAGTATTCCTGATTACGTAATGTTCCCTCCTCACTGATGAAATTACGCGGATCAAATGTATTCGGATTCGGCCAAATGCTCGGATCGTGATGAACTCCGTAAAGATTTGCAAAAACCATTGAATTCTTAGGTACATCGTAAGAGTAGAGTTTGATGTCTGTCTCGTTGTTTGTATGCGGTAAAGAGAGAGAGGTGAGACTGGCGACTCTCTGTATCTCCAGCAGGACCGCCTCGGTGTAAGGTAGAATCAATCGGTCTCTCATCTGCGGGATGTGGTCGCTACCGATCACATTGTCGATTTCATGTTGTACTTTCTGTTGTATATCGGGATGTTTAACCATCAGAGCTAACGCCCAGCGCATCGTGGAGGAGGTCGTTTCGGTACCAGCGAAAAATAGATCACGAATAACTGCTGTCAATTGAGAATCTGTCAACATAAGATAAAACAGCATTTGGACTGCGTAGCTTCAGATAGTTAACTGATGATATATCTGATAGTTCACTCCTGGTGTATGTGATAGTTAACTGATGATATATCAGATATTCCACCTGTGATATATCAGATATTTCACGATTGAAATATCTGATATTTACCTGTAAATGTGTGTTGAACTCGTGGTTTCTTGTTTTCCATTCGTTCCATCTCAGTCAGGTAGGCGTCTATAAAATCGTCATCGTCATTTGATGGATTGTATCTAGCCTTATGCTCTTCAACATGGCCACTTGCAAGTCGGCTTATTTTGCTGAGAGTGTTGACAAATATTTTAGTACCGAATAAATCTCCAGGAAGATGTCTCAACGAAGGCATTACGAATGTTAGGCCGGAAAAATTAGCCTGATTGGCAACATCATTGAGACTTTTGATAAGCATCTGGAATTCAACGTCGTCATACTCATAACGTTTACCAAACGAAATAGCGCAGATGATATTTGAAATAGTAGTTGTCAGCATGTTGAACGGGTCGAACTGGCGGCCATCTTGTTTATCGATAGCTTCTTTAAGATACGCTATTTCGTTATTGATTCGCTCCTCGGCGGCCATCTTACCCATCCCGAAATTTCGCAGTACAGTCAGCGCATGTCGTCTCTGTTCCCTCCATAGATTTCCACTCGCATGGACCAGACCTTTAAATATATTGTAGAAATACACGACGATTCAGTTGTGCGATCTCGGGTTAACTTTGACTTATGGGGCCAGTTGCATAGTCACAGCTTTAGCCTTAAGGCCCGTCTTAGCCAATCTTACAACTTAAGACTAGTCTTAAGATCTAAGACCAACTTTTGGAATGAAGCCACGGTCAGCCCCTGATGTCTTACAGTCGTTCATCATCTTTTCCCTGTTTTATCAACCAATATATCAATTCGTATTGAATTGCCAGTTAGTTACCTTGACCTTTGACTATAACAGTCGGTAGAAAGTTGGCCGAACGGTCGGTTACTTCGTCTCCGAGAAATGTCTCCTTGATTTTCTCGTAGGAATTTATAATCACGGCGTTGATTGGTCCGAATTGTAACCCGATGACGTCACTATTGTGTTTTTTGACCAGTTTACTGATGTCACTCTGGAGATCTTTATCTTTTAAAATGTAAAAAAGTTGAAAACATCATCAACAAAAATCTCTTGAAAAGGAAATCAATAAATCAGCGCCACTAGCTTAAAATTTCATCGGTTTTTCTTAGGAAAATTGTAAGAAATCCTTAATTCATAAATTTAGAAAATATGGAATAGATTTAGAGATTTTGCCGATGTTAGCGAAAGCTGGTAATATCAGTGAACCTACACAGGAAGAACCTAGGGTCGGTTGCATAATCATGACTTAGACTTAAGACCAGTCTAAGACCAACTTAGTTCTATAGCCAATCGAACAAGTTTAGACTAGTCTTTGATTTAGGACGATTTTTGGACATAAGCCATAACTGTGCAACTGGCCCCCTGTATTTGCACCTTATCGATTTGATATGTGTGAAAAGTGAAATTAGTCCAACTTACTTAAGAACGGCGTAGATCCGACTAAAGGAAGCCTCATCGGTCCCGGGGGATATTTATACCTCCTGCCATTCGCTAAATAAGCAACGCATAATAAAACAACGATAAAAACTAAAGTTGTCGAAATCAAATTTCCGTCCGTAAACAAAGTATAGAGAGACGCCATTTTTCTGTAATCAGAACAACTATATTGAAGCGTCCTATATCGTGAACTACATTATATATAGCAGCGCTGAGCAGACGACTGACTGTATATACTGTGTCATTGTGATTACTGTGGAATCCAGGGTAGTTGTTGATTGTGCATTCATCATCATTTGTTTGGTTTAATTGATTTCCAGGTTATGGATATCAAAAGGCCCCTGAGGGAAGGGGAAGGGCCGGTTCTATTCGTTCTAAGTAAGACGAGTTACAAACCGTGAGACAGAAGCTCATTGTAAAAAGTATTTTCCATATTTAAAAACGCTTTGCGTCAAAAACAATTTATTTTTGCCTCGATGAACAGAAGAATTTCGCGCAGAAATATTCGCAAATCTCGATCCCGTCCAAGTAGATAGAAATATAATATCACTGATCTTTACTTTGTGGTCTAAACAGTGTGGTCTGAATAATGTGGCCTGAATAGTGTCATGATGCATTTCATGTAAACGCATAAAAGAAGTATCTTTGGATCGTGGTCAATATATACTGCGACAATTTTTCTTTTTTTTAAACTGCGACTTCATTTTTTGCACCATTTCTATTCGATTCGTCGTTGGAGTTTAATCTTATAAGGAGGAGGATTTCTTATGTTACTGTAGATATCATCCAAATTAGGATAACCCTCATCCGAAGGCAGCACTGTATAAACCTGCATAATTGACACGAATATCAAAAACAATTCCATCTTCGCCAGGCCTTCACCGGGACAGGATCTTTTACCTGCAAAATTCGATAAAAAGATAAAAAGTGAAGATGAATTCTTAGGTCAATAAGATGATTTGAAAGACTGTGATGTATTTGTCACTGATGATATTTCAAAGTTTATTTTTTCTCTAACAGTTTCGAAATCTCATCAGCTACGGAGAAACACGTGATGTATGTTAATTCATCATATGTTTTTGAATATGTAAAATTCATTACTGTTTCTGTGTAGATGGAATTTAGGTAAACCCCGAACTGTCAGATTGAATAGATAAACTTTGGAAATATCTCCATTATAGGTTAATTCGTGAATTAAGTAGATTACCAATAGAAAACGGTATTAAGAATTCCTGATTACGTAATGTTCCCTCCTCACTGATGAAATTACGTGGATCAAATGTATTCGGATTCGGCCAAATGCTCGGATCGTGATGAACTGCGAAAATATTTGCAAAAACCAGTGAATTCTTAGGTACATCGTAAGAGTAGAGTTTGATGTCTGTCTCGTTGTTTGAGTGCGGTACAGAGAGAGAGATGAGACTGGCGACTCTCTGTATCTCCAGCAGGACCGCCTCGGTGTAAGGTAGAATCAATCGGTCTCTCATCTGCGGGATGTGGTCGCTACCGATCACATTGTCGATTTCATGTTGTACTTTCTGTTGTATATCGGGATGTTTAACCATCAGAGCTAACGCCCAGCGCATCGTGGAGGAGGTCGTTTCGGTACCAGCGAAGAATAGATCACGAATAACTGATATTAATTGAGAATCTGTTAAAACAAAACATTACATAAAACAACGATGGGACTCTGATATTTTACCCCATGATATATCTGAAATCTCAAATATCACCGTGATATATCTGATAGTTCACCCCCCCCGATATATCAGATATCTCACCTGTGATATATCTGATATTTACCTGTAAATGTGTGTTTTACTCGTGGTTTCTTGTTTTCCATTCGTTCCATCTCAGTCAGGTAGGCGTCTATAAAATCGTCATCGTCATTTGATGGATTGTATCTAGTCTTATGCTCTTCAACATGGCCCTTCGCAAGTCGGCCCATTCTACTGATTGTGTCGATTATTGTTTTGGTACCGAATAAATCTCCAGGAAGATGTCTCAACGAAGGCATCACGAATGCTGGGCCGATGAGGTTTGCCTGATTGGCAAGTTCATTGAGACTTTTGATAAGCATCTGGAATTCAACATCGTCATACTCATAACGTTTACCAAATGAAATAGCGCAGATGATATTTGAAATAGTAGTTGTCAGCATGTTGAACGGGTCGAACTGGCGGCCATCTTGGTTATCGATAGCTTCTTTAAGATTAGCTATTTCGTTATTGATTCGCTCCTCGGCGGCCATCTTACCCATCCCGAAATTTCGCAGTACAGTCAGCGCATGTCGTCTCTGTTCCCTCCATAGATTTCCACTCGATTGAATCAGACCTTTAAATATATAATATGTGAAATGGACCACGACTCTTGGGGCAAGTTCCATAAAGTTGAGGCGTAAGTTCACTATTTGGTCTTAAATCTTAAATCTGGTCTTAAGTTGTTAGATTTGCTATCGGACTAAGACGGCCTAAACGACTGGTCATAGTTAGATGTGATATAGAGCTAAGATGTTCTAAGATGGTCTGCTGACCCTGCCCTGGAACCTGCCCCTGGAGTTACAAATTAGCTATGATAATATCAAACTACCATGAAATCTATAAAATAACTACAAAATCCTACGTATGAATGAAACAATGTTTTATTAGAGTTTGAAGTTTAGCAGTCGTCCGTCTTTTCCCTGTTTCTATCAAACAAATATCGAATTGAATTGAATTGACAGTTACCTTGACCTTTGACTAAAACAGCCGGTAGAAAGTTGGCCGAGCGGTCGGTTACTTCGTCTCCGAGAAATGTCTCCTTGATTTTCTCGTAGGAATTTATAATCACGGCGTTGATTAGTCCTAGTTGTAACCCGATGACGTCACTATTGTGTTTTTTGACCAGTTTACTGATGTCACTCTGGAGATCTTTATCTTTTAAAATGTAAAAAAGTTGAAAACATTATCAACATAAATCTCAAAAAAGGAAATTAAAAACCCACCACCAGTAGCTTAAACTTTCATCGTTTTTTTCTAAGTAAATTGTAAGAAATCCTTAATTTATAAATAAAGAAATATGGAATTACATGGACATAGATTAAGAGACAGATAATGGTAGCGAAAGCTGGTAATATCAGTAAACCTTTACAGGAATTACCTGTATTTGCACCTTATCGAATTGATATGGTCTTTTTGTGTGAAAAGTGAAAGTTGTTCAACTTACTTAAGAACGGCGTAGATCCGACTAAAGGAAGCCTCATCGGTCCCGGGGGATATTTATACCTCCTGCCATTCGCTAAATAAGCAACGCATAATAAAACAACGGTAAAAACTAAAGTTGTCGAAATCAAATTTCCGTCCGTAAACAAAGTATAGAGAGACGCCATTTTTCTGTAATCAGAACAACTATATTGAAGCGTCCTATATAGTGAGTGAACTACATTATATATAGCAGCGCTGTGCAGACGACTGACTGTATATACTGTGTCATTGTGATTACTGTTGGAATCCAGGGTAGTTCTTATAATGCATTCATCATCATTTGTTTGGTTTAATTGATTTCCAGGTTATGAATATCAGCAGGCCCCTGAGGGAAGGGGAAGGGCTGGTTGTAGTGGTTCAAAGTAAGGTAGTTTTGTAAGTACGATCAAACCGAAGGGCTCAGACCCCTACCTTCTCCTCAAGGTCGCCATTTTCGTCAAGACAGAAATCGTTAAAACCTGCCGCAAAAATGAGGCTCATCATTTCACGTTTTAGTAAGTATTTCTTCAAAAATATATCAGCACCGAGGCTGGAACCCCGCTAGTGGCCTTTTTCCGAGAAAGGCTTTTTCTTTTCTTCTGTATCCCGGCCTTACAATTTTCCGAGATCCACCTCTGATAAGGGCTCACACCTCGTCGACGTGATGAGCTCAACATCACAAAAATAATTAAAATTTCAAACTCAAATTTCTAAAATACAACTTTTTATTGTCTATTACAATCGAATAACAAACTTAGCTATTACAAAGTTTATGTTAGATAACAATTATGAGTTTATATCGAGGGAATTAATTCAACTCGTGAAAAATCATTTTCATATCTTAATCTCAGAGTGCAATATCATTAGCATCGACTTCTAATATAGTTCTCAAACTCTTACTCAGTTTTTGACAAAAACTCAATTTGATGTAGAATTTAGGGGTAGAATTTTACCGGTCTCAACTTTACCGCAGTAAGAGACAGGATCTACTGTATCTCACAAACTCAGAATTGACACCAACTCGGGGTAGAATTTTACCGGTCTTAACTTTACCGCAGTAAGAGACAGAGTCTACTGTATTTCACAAACTCTTACTCAGTATTTGACATCAACTCGGGGTAGAATTTTACCAGTCTCAACTTTACCGCAGTAAGAGACAGAGTCTACTGTATTTCACAAACTCAGAATTGACACCAACTCGCGGTAGAATTTTACCGGTCTCAACTTTACCGCAGTAAGAGACAGAGTCTACTGTATATCACAAACTCAGTATTTGACATCAACTCGGGGTAGAATTATTCCATGCCGCATTAGATAGAATCTACTGTATAGTGTTAATTCACGACGATATTCAATTATAACATAATGAAATCACAGCTATGTTGTAAAATATCGGCTGCTCTCATCGGGTGTTAAAACATAAACTCAGTCTTGATTTCTTCATCTAATTCAAATTGTAAGTGATAACTAAGTTTATACAAGTATCGTGTTGTTTTCATCCCTTAATTTGCAAATTTTCCGATATAAACATCCATACACTGACGTGCGATGAAATTATCAATTCGTATCAGACAATTTTCTTGAATCTGATTTTGAAACATCTGGAATATCTCTGTTACTGGGACCCAGTTTTGTCTGGATAGTCATGGCTTGGTTCTATAGTGAATCTAACAACTTTAACAATTAAGATCTAAGACCACTTTTAGTAACGACTGTGCAACTGATCTAGTCTGGGGTCTGTTTTAGATAAATGTGGGATATCCCAATAAAATGCATTTGAATCTAAGATGTGGTTGTCTTCGGTCCGTTCTCTTCTAGAACTATGGTTGAGCCTTGACCCCCCTCGACGGTTCCGGCGGCTGGATTAGCGGAACCGGAAGGATGAACCTGCGTCGTCCAGGCTCCCGCTTTTTGATTGCGTTTAGTTTGGAAGGTTAGATCTTCCTCATTAACATAAAACAGGGCGTAGATCTTCGGTGAATACAAGCATAAAACCATCGCTGTCGAGCTGAGGAACAGAGCCGCGGCCAGAACGACTGTTTTATGGAAGGCGTGGAACGCTGTGAAATACGACGGTACAAAAACTAACCATAGAAATAAAGTTGAGCAAACTGAAAGAAATATGTACCAAGATTCGTTAAAATTGTCCGGTAATTTACGAGTTTTAAACCCGTAAACCAGGCAGACTATTGTCAGCAGGATGTTGAAGGCCATCGGTGCGACGAGACTGTCAATAGGCATATCACAGAGTAATTCGACGAATTTCTCTGTCGATACGGGCATGTTGAGCATAGCTGATGGAGGAGAGATGATCAGCGTCGTCAATGAGATCGCCACCTGTAAAACATAGATTTAAACACTTGTTATTGTGAAGTCATTCAGCACCCAGTTCTATAGTGGTGCAAGTTAGAGTTAAGTCTTCTGAGTTAAAATCAGTTGATTTTCATTTTTTTTAACTCTGAGTAGAAATCTTTATGTAAAGCTGTGGAACCGGTTCCAGCGTTGCTTAAGAAAAAATTTTAGAAAGTTGTTTAACAGAAGCCCTCCCTAAATTTCAAACATTAATTTGCAAATGTTGTTAGTCATTTACTGTTATAACATGGTTTTTTAATGCAATAAAAAGTAAAATTGATTAAATCTAGAAATAAGTTGAATTGAGATTTTACATTTTGTAAAAGTTTTGAATATTTTTGAAATGTTACCTCGACTGTGATGAGTACAGTACTCAATATAACTTGATCCCTGGTGCTGATAAATTTCGGTCTCTGATGCCCTCTTCTTCCTGAGTCGAATATACGATAAATTCGGCTACTTTTCGCCAATAGCGGAGCATAATTTAAAGCGAAACTAAAGTGAAAAGCGAAACGATTGATTCCGCATCCGATATTCGTCGGTTTGGCGATCAACACGAAAATCGTCGCGTAAGCGATCAGATTCCCGAATAACATGATAAACGTCAGTGTAGGACAACTCGCCATTATTATCTTCTTGTTTCTAAAAACGGCGAAACACGTGATCACCCCGAAACACATGATTATACCTAGAACGGACCCGACAGAGAATGTGATCGCTAACGGTTCGGTCCATTTCATGAAATACGGTTGGATAGGTTCGCAGGATGTGAACAGTTTCTGATCGGGCCACGTGAACTGAGGACATTCGTCGCAAGTTGTGAAATTCAGGATGGTGATCTCATTATTGCGGCATCGACGACATTCCCAACAACATTTCAACTCTTTTTGTATTTTGAATTCTCCGGCAGTGCACTCGCGGCTGCAAACTGAAGTCGGGATCTCTGATAGCTCCTCTCCCTGGTCGTGTTGTATCGACGTCCACTGACTCTGTCCCGTCACGTCTAAAGCTCCGGTCCTCATATCCCAAAACCCGATATCTGAAACTCTGTAGTCGTTGGCGACCCGGTCGTGATGGAGTTGACTAATAACGTACTTGCCGAGCATGTCGCCCTTATCGTCGAATTCCACCAGTCCTGCCGTTCCGCTGAACGATGTACTTCTCAAAACGCTTAACAGACGATCCCCTCGGATACAGTGATCGAGATCGTCAATGTTCCTGCTCGCTGAGTCCTGAGCCATGATTTGCGGACAGTCGGATCTGATGAGTCTGTTCAACGCGTGGCCGAACGTGTAAACCGCATCGATTACAAACGACGCCGTCGGTTCGGCTTTATAACTCCTAGATTCGTTAATCGATTTGAAGTTGCTGCAATTGACCAGCGGGGAATTTACTAACCAGCTACAATTGAATACAGTCTCCCATAACTGGTTATACCAGGGATTAACTACATTAGACGGGTTTAAACTGACGTAATTACGATTAAAATCGTCAACTCCGACTGAGTAAACTTTGAAAAAGAATGACCCGGCGCTGACATCCTCTAAACCGACGTGTCCGTTCATATTACCGAATGTATCGCTAAAAACCCAGACGAACTGTCCGTAAAGTTTCGCCCTCTGCGCCGCCTGCAGCAGTTTACGTCCCGCATCTAAACCGACAAACATCACGACAGCCCGCGCCTCTTTATTCTGCATTAAAGCTCTGATTATATCGTCGTAATCGCTTTCACTGGTTCCCTGTGAGATCTCTCTCGCATAGGCGACACAAATACCCAACTCTGCCGCTTTACTCTTCACCTGTCGGATACCGGTCGAGCCGTAGGTACCTTCTGAATTAATCGCTGAAATATACTTCCATCCGAAACTGTCAATTAGACTGACGATAGCCTTAGCTTGATACTGATCTGGAGGAACCACTCGTAGGAAGTATTCATATTTAGTTTTATCACTCAGAACCGCGCTGGTCGATAACGGGCTGATTTGTGGGATTTTATACAAGCCCAACAGGCTGGCTACTAGGATACTGTTCCCGCTGGGTAACGGCCCAACGACCCCTTTCACTTTATAATACGGAGCCGATTCGTTCAGACGACACGATTCGTTACGCGGAATGAAATTCAAAGTTTGTCCCAAAGCGGTGGAGGATTTCACGCAATCGTCGAGCAGTTTAAATCCTAACGTTATATTCGGAAGTAGGTTCGAATCCTGATTTATTTTGTTAACGGCGTAGGCTAAAGCTTGTATATGCTGGAATCGGGTTGTTGAGTAAAGCGACTCTCCACACGGTCTGGTCTTACTGAACGAATGAACCGAAAATAATCCGCCGATATCGATGTCACCTCGCTGTTCGTAAACTTCCGAACTTAAATCGGGGACTTTTTGTAAACAGTGAATAAATCGAAATATTGAGCAAATAAAAAACACGACCACGTGATCTCTGGAAGACATACTTCCCGAGCGGATCGAATATCAAAATCGCACGAACGATACCGGATTAGGGTCGATAATCCGGATTAGGATCGATAATCCGGATTAACAGATTGAGCAAATTGTAAGCCAGCGAATGAAGCCGTTGATTGCGGAGTCGATGTAGCTGTTACGACATGTTGTTGTCCCGGTGACCGCGTTGAGATCGTTGATGACGATGATGATCTATCTCATCATGTCTTATATCGAATATCTTATATCTCAAGTTGAATTCGTTGTTCAAATCGTCAATAATTGATGGTTATATGTGTAACTTGACGTTCAGATGCAGTGACTCTTCTTCAAACACTGATATATAATATATTGAAATGCTGACCGCCTCGTATTGTATACTGTATCGCTACTATATCAGTAATAACTGAAGTAGAGTCTAGATTCACAAATCACTCACTCGGGGATTTTAAACCTGACCCAATTTACCGTCCATTTTCATTAATTTATATATCGTAGTCTGTGGAAACTACGTTGCTAATTTACGCAACTATAGTGATTTGACCTCAAACCGCAGTGACTGTCGCTGCTGCTGCTGCTGCTGCTACTGCTGCTGCTGCTGCTGCTGCTGCTGCTCCTGCTGCTGCTACTTCGAAAGATTTATCATAGTTCCATACACGAAAATGACGGCAAAAATATCCTGAAAAAAACATCAGAAACAAATATAATTTTTCTAGTTTTCATCGATAAATATGATGACAGGGAGGTATTTTGTAGGTTAACTGATTTTATTTGAAATCACGACAATTAAACTTTAAACCCTCGCGCAGGCCTAACTCACAGCTTACCCCCACTTTCGCAAAAAGGATCGACTTCAAAATTGATATAACATTAAATCGAATAAATGAATGAAGTGGATCCAGAGGGACTTGTGCAAGTTCTTTAAAATTTCTTGAGTGTCCTTTTTCATTTTATCAACAAACAAAAAATATGCGCATTTCAGTTCGAGAGTTCACTTAATATTGACTTTTTAGACATCAAAGTGCTCCGAGAATCTGCTACGTAAAACAGATGGTGGTTTACAGTTTTAAGTCCTGTGTTATAAGCGACAGAAATTGTGTACGGTTTGTGGTCATGTTACAGGTGACAAGAATTTTTACAAGAATTAAGAAAGCTCCCCTGGATCAGCTTCTGTGGAGAATTTAATATAGCGCTGTTAAAAATAAGCCTCGCAAGTTGAAGACAAAATTGTTTTTTTAATCGCAAATCTTGTGGTGGAAATCAGAGACTGAGAAAATAAACGGTTTAGTGAGTTTCCACATATTCCACACTCAGCGCCGTTCGCGCGACACACAAATTAGTGATGTAAATATTGACGGAGGCGACGGCGGAGCAGACGAGCCTTGTACTTGTCAAACAGACAGACGTTCATCACAGCTCTTTTTGTCAATCTTTCAACGCGCACACACAGCGCACACCCGTAGCGCACACGGTGTTTCTAAAATGGTTCATTCATATAGAAATGGTGCACCGATTTGAGTCAGGGTGCAGTTTTAAACAATAAAATGTCCTTTTTAATTTCTTCAATAGTTCAACTCATAAATAGATTTATTAATTACAAGTTGAACTAAAACTAAAATTTCATAATTCACTCCTGGTAATTTGTCATCCGGGTTGAGGATTATATTTAGATATTCACACCTAATTTGGTCATTTCAACTTTACTAAAATAATTGATATCTGGATATTCTAGTTGGGTTTTGGCCAACAGTGTGATTCATAGCTGCGGAATTTTATAAACTATTTGATTTATAAATATAGAATTATTACACCACAACCAGGATGAAACATGATTTTTGTAAGTATGAGTTACTTATAATGTCGTTCAACATATAGTTATATTTTACCGGGTATTGATTCGATCAGTATTTACTCGTTATACAGAAACTAATCGCACTAATCTCTAAAACCAGGGCTGCGTTTATTAATGAAATATGAAACACGCGAAACCTTGTTACAGATAGTAATTAGCTCAATCTATCTGTTACAGTACATGTGGTCACTGTATACATGTTACTGGCCAGTCACGTGTTCAATTAATCTTATTTATTTCATACCCATCATTATTTCATCTGTTAACTAGATAGATAGATAGATAGATAGATATTCCATATTAGCTTCATGATTAAGGATTTCAGTGAACAGCTGAATTGACAATCGAAACCTGCTAATGGTTGTTTGGCAAGAACCCTTAAGTCTCGAAGAACCCTAATTTACATTCTATATTGTCGAAGAACCGTAAGCTTCACCAAAAACCCCGGAGTTCTTGGAAGAACCCTCGAAGATCTGTTTGTTCTAAGAGTGAACCGTAACAAGCGACCAGAAATATTGTCCCACAGTTAAGGGGACTGTGACGCCACAAGTCCTCAGGTTCCCCTGTCTCTCCTCTCCCTCCTCTTTCACTCTCTCCTCTCTTTCCCCTCATCTTTTTCTTCTGTCTTCCTGCTCTTTCTCCTCACTCTCTCCCTCTCTCTCACTTCTCTCGCAGTTCTAAGAAATATCAGTTCAAAGGAAAACCTCGAAGCTGATCTCAGAAATTTAATTAATATTCAGCGATTGGATTCATTCAATTTGAGATTCGTAACGGATATTTTTCCGATCATAAATGCAAAATTTCATTATCATTCGTAGATTTAACACAGGATGAAAATGGAATCCGATTTCATTTCCAAACCATAGAGAAAACGATATGGAATTAGAATATTCTAAACATTTTTTTTATAACGTTTAAGTACGTTAGGATAGAAAGAGACAATGAACAACAACAATAACAGCTGCAGATAATAGTTTAAAAACGATAGACAAATTTACATTTGTTTTGTGACAATTAAAACTTATACCACAAGGATTCAGTTGTATGGATATAAGTTTGATTTGACCCCTAACGACCCGGTTCCACTGTTCTGAACACAGGTTTTAATGATCAACTGATTTGGATTCTTCGAGTCAAACCACGAAGTGTTGTCGTATCGTGCTCGGGTAGAAATAAGATATTGACCACCATTTATTTTCTGGCTGGTGAGTTTGATATAACCCCGTCCCGGTTCCACAGTGCCACACGATAAAACAACTGTGGAATTGGATACTGAGTATAATTGAATCCACACAACTGTGGAACTGAGTCCAACTGGGTCCCGATGAAGCTCTGATACTGCTCGATAAAAAAATGTTCGGCCCAGAAATAGACTGATTAAGGAGGTATGCTTAAAGAGAATGAGACACACAGAAAATGGTAGCGTCTGAAATGAGCCACAAGATTCAATTATCCTACACATAACTAGCAGTGTGTGAATTAATACACGCTCAGTAATGAACAGCGAGGTCTCATAGAGATTCGTTTTATTAAACCGAGAATATCTTTCATTGTTCCTATTAATTAGATACGATACGGATAAAGAATTAGATATTATTTTTCGCACAAGAAAAGCTACATTTTTAGTAAGATACATGAAAGCATTAATACTTCGCAGGTTTTTATGGAATTATGATGAAATTAAGCCAGTTTTCCATAGCTTTGTAATACCTACTGAAATGTTGTTAAAAGAATACAGAAACTACGATTCATCTATTTACCTTTCGAAAAAAATCTGCTTTATAGAAGATATTAGATTTTTACTTACCAGACTCTAGAAATGCCAAAATACAGTTGAAGTCAATTGTATTCGCTCGGTTGAAATGAGTTTTCTGTCGATGCCCAGCTGCGGTAGAACTGGTTTACTGAACTCGAATCATTCAGTTTAAATAGAATTTCACAAGATCCGCTTTGATTGGTCGAATTTCCCCTTATATACAACAAACAATAGTGAATTGTCAATTTATACGTAATATAAATATCGATAGAATTCAAATTAATTTTATTTGTCGCCCACCCCCCCTGGGTCTCCTCTCTATCTATATCATTGATTTCCCAGGTGATTGTGATAGGTTCAAAGTTATACATACATCATAGATTCCTCCTTTGTTGCAGGTAGAAATCATCAATAGAACAATAATATTTCAATATTTATCTGTCTCAAATCTAAAACTATCAAATCCCGGTTGAGGTGAGATATATATTTCATTTTTATCTCATCTATTTGACCGTAGTTTCCCTTGAAGATTCAGAAATTTGGAAACTATCGAAACTAACTTGATCCATTTTAGCCCTACCCCTTTAAGGTTTAAGTTAATACCGATCATTAAACTAAATTACTCCGTGAGACTGGACGTCACACAGTGGCCGTCAGTGGCTGTCAGTGGCCGTCAAATTCAAGCTGTCGGACGCCAGTAAATATACAGTGTTGACGGTCACTATGACGCGTAATGAACAATCGGTATAAAACCTGTTACTGACTCTCTCACGTGAGGAAGTTGGTTTTTTGTAAGTCAGGTTGTTTTTTAGAGCGAGGCGTTGCGACACCTGCGCAATGACCAGAACCTGTTTGAGTGATTTTGAGTGATTATTTGTGTCGATGCTGAAAATCCATTACTATCGGGTATGAAAAAATTGGCTGGTCTGCGGCAGAGCTACCCCGACAGCGCCGCTAGCTGGCTGGCCTGCGGCAGATCCACCCCGACAGCGCCGCTGGCTGGTCTGCGGCAGATCCACTCCGACAGCGCCGCTGGCTGGTCTGCGGCATAGCTACCCCAACAGCACCGCTGGCTGGTCTGCGGCATAGCTACCCCGACAGCGCCGCTGGCTGGTCTGCGGCAGAGCTACCCCGACAGCGCCGCTGGCTGGTCTGCGGCATAGCTACCCCAACAGCACCGCTGGCTGGTCTGCGGCAGAGCTACCCCGACAGCGCCGCTGGCTGGTCTGCGGCAGAGCTACCCCGACAGCGCCGCTGGCTGGTCTGCGGCAGATCCACCCCGACAGCACCGCTGGCTGGTCTGCGGCAGATCCACCCCGACAGCACCGCTGGCTGGTCTGCGGCAGATCCACCCCGACAGCACCGCTGGCTGGTCTGCGGCAGATCCACCCCGACAGCGCCGCTGGCTGGTCTGCGCAGACCATCGCGAAGTTATGAAGAATATTTCCATATTGAATATGTAAATGCAGTCGCCACTAGTTCTATCAGGAAGATCGATGTGGTTCTGATGTGATGGAATTTTAGATTATTCGCTAAAATAAATTACCGATATCCCCTTAAATGACTAAGCCATTAACAGCGGCTCAATATTTGTGTATAAAGATTTATTACTGTCATCAGTTTTAGCCTTCAGCTTACCAATAGAATGACGTTACTTCCTGTGATGCGAGTGCCTACAAAATTAGCTTCCTCATAATAGACAAAACGTGTCGTTATTAACATGAGTGATTTCATATTGAGTTCGAATAGAGGTCTGGTGATGGAGGTATGTTGTAAGTATTTAGAGGTATATTCGGGACTCTGCGAGGGGTATTTTTTTGGACTGTGGATGGTAGATTTAAGAAGAGAGAGAATGGAAACAAGGAAAGTAGAGGAAAGAGGAGAGTTAAGAAAACAATAAGAGAAGACAGAGAGCGGTATGAGAGATGGGATGAGAGCGAATGAAAGAGAGGGGAGAGAAGGAGGGAAGGCAGTGGTTTTAACCGACTTTTAGCCTTTAAAGTTTATAGGCTAAAAGTCGAGGGACGTCAGTAGTTGAAAACTATTTCATATTGGATTCGACGATAAAAACTCCATTTCTAAATCTAATCCAAGTTGATGTCGCGAGGCAGAATCTAAATAAACATTGCTACATTTCGAATGGAGAGAGCGGTATTTCAAGCCAAAACAGATCGATAGAATTAATCGCTAGTCTAGTAGGCAGTGGCAAGCGAGTGGGGGCTAATTCGATAAACTGTTAAACATTGAGTTTACATTACAAGCCGTTGTTCAAATGAATATGTATGCAGATACTAGGAGTACTAGTCTGATACTGGTATCTATGACAATTTAGAATCAGACCCTTCAGCTTGCTCAACACTGCACTGGTGACCTTAGTAAACTATATGTCTGTGACGGGTCAAATCGGCCGCGTAACAATGATGATGGAAATATTTAAACCAGGAACTTTTTGAATTCCCGATGAATGGAAAGAAAATTGATTTTTTCTTCCGCCTAAAAGAATCAATTCGCCGGAATTTGGAAATTCCAATTGAGTTCAAGGGGTATTTTCATATGCTTTCGGCCATTTTGATCGTCGAGAATTCGAATCTGTAGAACTCAAACACGATAGACGTGAGGATTCTGGGAGCCGTTTAACCGCCCGCATTATTGAATTATTGAATTATTGAGCGAAAATTCGAAACATAAAAACATCGTTTTATTGATAAAATATGTAGAATGATTCTTTCTTCCGTGTCGTCTGCGAAACGACAAGAAATCCGCAACCGATAAAATCTGATAACTACCGTGGATCATTGAGAAAGAGAGAGAGCTAGCTCGGAATAGTTCACTCAAAGGAGACAGAGAGGAAGATGGAAAGAGGATGAGGAGGAGAGAGAGGAAGATGGAGAGAGTATATATACCACAATCGATTCATTCCTAAAATTTACTTTTTTATTGATTTTGGACAGGATGACGTCAGAACGCTAATTTGAATATTCGAATTCGAAAACAAATGTAGTTAGTCGATTCAGCGCATAGGTAAACTATAGAATTATCAACACAATTATCAGCCCTCCGTTTCTCTCCCTCTCAACCTCCCCCCCCCCCCACACACCACACACCACACACCACACACCACACACCACACACCACACACCACACACCACACACCACACACCACACACCACACACCACACACCACACACCACACACCACACACCACACACCGATAGGAATATTGTCAAATTGAATTATGTATTCACAGTTTCACTACCGGTTCTATATCCATATCGAACAATAAATTATCGATTTTTGCGAATGAATTTTCGCTATGATTATTAAAAATCAAATAATCGATAATATTTGATCTCTTATTGACTAGAGACTGTGTATTATAACAACTATTGTTTATAGGAATTGATGGATAACGATCGGTATCCATGGTTATCTCAATTAGCAGGTCTTGTTACTGTGAAATTCAACTTGACCCTTGTGAATACCATGTTTGGGCCCCAAGTAATCAATGTATAAATCAGCTCTTTAAGGATGACTTGCACTGGCGTGGTTTACAAAAAAATGATCCAAAATAAGGATGCAATAAGCTCGAAAAAATTACCCTAGCAGAGCTCGAACTTGGGACCATCAGCTTGAAAGCCCAACGCATTGCCCACTGTACCACGTCACGAACATTTTGAATTTATCTGGTCATTGTGGTGACTGGTGACCAGTCATTGTGGTGATCGGTGACCAGTCAGGCTGATGATCCCGCCCGCTATCATTCTCTGATCAAAACAGTTTCTTAAGATACACTCCAGACTTGCCGCCAGTAAATAGAAACCTTTCATTCTTGTAAACTCCACTTCCATCAGAATTTGTTCTATTCTATTAACAGAGACTCTATATAACTCCCACCAGTTTCATAATGACCTCTTAGGGAGTCATATTGTCCCCCCTGAATCTCAGGGAGTCATATTGTGCCTCCTGAATCTCAGGGAGTCGTATCGTGCTTCCTGAATCTCAGGGAGTCATATCGTGCTTCCTGAATCTCAGGGAGTCATATCGTGCTTCCTGAATCTCAGGGAGTCATATCGTGCTCCCTGAATCTCAGGGAGTCATATCGTGCTTCCATATGAATCTTAGGACTTGAATTAGCCTAGCTGTAGTTCATTTCGAAAAAGATGAGTTGTTTTTATTTCAGGTTTTGCTATGTATGTCCTTGATGAAAACATCCTACTCTGCAAATACCAGCAAGAATGTCAAACTAACTCAGAGGAAGAAATACGTTTAAATCATTGACATTTTGTGATCCTGCAGTATGAGAAAGACGCTAATACCGCGCTATATTCCGACATGTTGCGGGCAATATACAGTTCTACGGTTCCTTTCTGTCAAAAGCTCCACCACCGATATATCTAGTAATGAAAAAACTGTCTTGTCGACTTTATACCGCGTATCACAAATCATCTACAACCAGACGCCAGAGGTCTGGACCGACAGGGTTCATAAACTCTTAAACCGTTATGAATGATGCCTGTTAGAAATTACGAGGGGAATATATCTTTCAGTTTGTCAGGGCATAACCGTTAACTCAGCCGTATTGTATCAATACAAAATGCCAAATCCTATTCTTTAAAAAGATGAATTGCCGATGGTTATTATTCGTGTATGAGGCAATATTGCTATATGTAGTAACGCAGGTTTTGGCATTCGACGTATTCAAATTAATATTTGAGTCGCCGTCATCGACATTTGTGATTTGATATACGCCGAATATTGATTACATCGTTAGGTCAATAACCTACTCATACACGGGCCGAATTCGTTTCGAAATCTCAACAAGTTTTCAGGATTTATTCCGAAAAATTAAATTCAAGAATTTCTACGATTAGATATCGTTGAATCTGAAGAATTTACAAATACCCTCGACTAACGTAAATATTTTCCTCCAAAAATTTAAAACTCAGATTGAAATGGTTTCAGAATCAAAATTGAAAGTGGTTCATTAGTCATTGAAAGAATGAACCAATTTAATGAGTTAGCTTAAGTAACGAACTAAAAAAAGTTTTAATAATTACTTACGCCATGAATTAATGATTAAATCCTAATACTAAACGATCTGAATAGAGCCTGTCAAGCCTGTAGAGCCTGTCAAGCTTGTAGAGCCTGTCAAGCTTGTAGAACCACAGCCTGTCATACCGCAGCCTGTCATACCGCAGTCTGTATCTAAATCCTGTTCATTTCACTTCCATCGCATCGCTGAATTCTCATTGGTTTAAAAACACACGACAGGAATATTCATATTTCAAACACTCGAGATTTCTGTCATCTTCGTTACGTCCAGAATTCAACAAATCATTTTCCTATTCATTTCATTTTAACAAACTGAATATTTTTTTTTTCTGGGAAATTCAAAACATATTGTACAGTTTTTTCTGTCAGTTTTGTATTTTCTTCTTGCGATTTGATGTTGAAAGAAAAAAGATCTCGTGAACAAAGATTAAGATTTAACTTTTGCATATTAACTGATAGTTATTTCTATAAATATTTACGGATGGTCGGACGGCCAGTCAGACGTCAACTATTTCCATGTTGTCATGTTTCTATCGATTTGACCAAGTTATTTTGTTAAATATACAACTGCTATCACATCATATTGAGGGAAGATTTTACGCTTGTTTCATGTTTCACCTTGTAATCAAAAAACCTCCGGGATATCAAATCCACCCCAGACCGTATTTTATGGGTTTTCTTTGAGAGGGGAGGGAGGGGAGAGGTTAGAGAGAGGAGAGAGAGGAGAGAGTATAGAGAGAGGGGGAGGGAAGGGAGAGGTAGGAGAAAGGAGAGAGAAAGGGTCATCGATCCCTGACCCATAACATCACTCTCATCATATACACACCGGGAGGGGGGGGTCAAACAACAACACATAGAAAATATATTTGCTGCAAGAGAACTAACTAGAAAATAAATTACGTAATGTCTTTTTTTAGACAGATGCATGTATGGGGAGATGGGATATTATTTGCTAGTATATACTAGTTGTTTGATCCTAATTTATGGAAACCGCTACAAATCAAATCACCCGACAGTTTCCTATATCCGGTCGGATTCTACTTCCGGTTATTTCTTACGTCCGGCTTCTACTTCCGGTGAAGATTCGATAACATTTTATAAATTTTTAATGTAAAAACATATACGATGAAATTACTGCAGTAAACAGTTGGCCGGAGTTGTTGGGCTAATAGAGCAAGAGCCTCGCACCACTGTTCCAAATAATCAAACATAGATTCTTCAACGATTATCGCGTCAACAGCTGCTTTATCCACGGGTATGGTACCAAGACGTCCAGGACTGATCTGAAAAATTTTAATTGTTGAAAACATGGTTCCATTGGCGAAATCCACGTTTCCAACACCGGGTCTAGTTCCAAAAAGCCCACCAATGACCTTCAACAAAAATAACGTTGAAAAGGGAGCCACAAATACAAGAAATACAATGACGACAGCGTGAAGTGTTTTATTAGATCGGACGCTGTTTCGTTTCGTACTCGAATTAACAGTTTTATCCTTGCTTGCCGCAGTTAACATCGAGAAATATATAATCAGAAAAACAGGAATCACGTCACACACAAAAATCGTTTTAACGCGTAGAAATTGAGCAACTTTTAATGAATACATCGTAACTCCCAGAATCATCCAGTTAAAACTCACTGGGTCATTGCTACAATCAATAGTAGAATAGGTTGAATGAATATATTTATCCCCACGAGTCCGGTTCTCTCCAACACCAGTCCATCTATACCGAAAAACAATTATAGGTGACTTCGTTATCGCAAGTGTAAGAAAGCCCGGTAGTGATATCAGTACAGCTGACATTACTGTAGCTAAAACTGCGTATTGTCGCACCTTGACGGTCACGTGTTTCATGTGAAAAAATGGCGTTTTAACGGCGATGAAACGTTCAATAGAGATAATTACAACCAACCAGTTACACGTGAAATTAACAGTTGTAATTATTAGGTGAGATAGATAACAAAACGAATAGTGCCATTGAACTATATTGAAATAACGAATATAAAACAATAGAATCTGACTGGAACACCGATTAGTGAAGTAACAATCTTCGAGTAATGTTTGAATATAGATCGGATATCTGAATATTCCTTTAAACAACACGTACGTCTGATCAGAGACCGCGAGAACTATCAAATAGATAAACGTCGCCCGAATCGAAACGTTACGACGATATTTCAACAAGTAAATTATAGTGAACGTGTTCAGCACAACTCCTATCGGGTAGAGAACCACAGTAAAATACCGACCGAATTCTCTGCGGAATGAAACTAAACGTCTAAAATGATACCCCTCTATCATGGTCTCATGTCTATAATTGAGATGCAAGTTGAAATCCGAATTTGTGCTCCGCGTGAATGTATCTGTTATATATATACATATATATATGTAATTCTCCTTGGCCTCTAGAACTTTTAGAATAAAATCATGATTCACATAATGTAATGTACAATTCTATGATAGAACAGACTCTATGAACCATGCTATTTCACTCCTCTGTTAGGATCGATGTGGATGTCATCATAACTTCAAAATCTACAATACTGCGCGCCTGGTGTGATGCTGGTTGTCTGGCGAGTTCGCTTGGCGACGTTTTAATACTTCTTAAAAATGATAATATTCTTATCAATAATCCTGTGAAAATAAATACTTAAGACTCTTATCTCAAATTTCAACACCATGTTGACATGGTTGCCACAGTTCCACACGACACGTAGAGTTAGAATATTGGAAATGTCCCAGTTGAGTACGGGGTTAAAACTTTGAATTGACGATTGAAACATTTTTAAAAGCAGTTAGAATCGATGGTCTCCAGCGCGATATAGACTGAACACGTAACTTCATTAGCTGAAATCAAACTTATTCATTGAGTCTGTTGAACATAGCACTAGAACGAATCAATTTTCTACCAATTACTCGTAAGTTATTAAGTTACAATGCACGACTGTGTATATCTGTATAGAGACCAGACTGACTAATACGTCTTAATTCTTCAGCGGCCAATATTCTAGATTGGTTGGTGAGGATTTATCTCTGATCGTCGTCTTCACAGTCGTTTAGATAAAAAGTAAAGAATTTCATAACTAATCGAGCCGTGAAATTACTTGCTCATAAGAGCCTTACAAAACGAGACTGACGTACAAATTCATTCTCAGTCTATTAACTATAATTCTTTAATTCTTCACAGATGCTGCCTCGCGGAAATTAATAATTTTTCCACTTCCTGAGAAAAATCACAAATTCTGAATTTATATCGCCAACATTATCGCTTTCGGAATACGTTTTATCAGAAATTTAATGAGCACTAATGAGACAGGAGCTCGTGTTAGAGCATGAGATCCAGTGTGAGAACAAAAAAATATACGGATATACCACTCACTGCTGACCGCTAACCCTAGGCGCGTAACCCTAACCCTAGGTCAGTCAACCAACGGGATTTGAACCTGGGTCTCTCAGTTGCCAGTCCACTGTCCAAACCACTAGACCACTGAGCTGTGGTGATTGTGTGAGTTTGTAAGTTGGTGCAATGTATTTCCATGTTCTTATATTTCTGTCGCTCTCAATGTTTACGCATCTATCTAAATAAAACTATGGGTTAAAATTTCAGCCTTTCGTAAAACTGAACTCGGGCCGGATTTGACTTTAAATTGATGACTGGAACATTTTATAACATCAATGACCTATATAGACAGAAACACATAAAATCTCGCATGCCCCCCCCCCCCCACGAAGGATATGATGACCCAAATAATAGTCGCTGGGGAGCTCAAACAACAACACATAGAAAATATATTTGTTGCAAGAGAAGTCACTAGAAAATAAATTACATAATGTCTTTTTTTAGACAGATGCATGTATGGGGAGATGAGATATTATTTGCCAAAACACAGGAAGTTGTTTGATCCTAATTTATGGAAACCGCTACAAATCAAATCACCCGACAGTTTCCTATTTCCGAATGGATTCTACTTCCGGTTATGTCTAACGTACGGCTTCTACTTCCGGTGAAGAATCGATAACATTTTATAAATTTTTAGCGTAAAAAAATAAACGATGAAATTACTACAGTAGACTATCGACCGGAAATAGGTGGCTAATAGAGTTAGAACCTCGCACCACTGTTCCATATAATCATAGACAGTTTCTTCAGAATTCTTCCTGTTTACAGCCAGGTTATCCACGGGTATGCTCGCAAGACGCTCAGAACCGAGCCGAAAAAATCTAATTGTTGAAAACATTGTTTCATTGGCGGACCCCGCATTCCCGACGCCGGATTTGGTTCCTAAAGCACCGCTAATTACCTTTAACAAAAATAACGTTGAAAAGGGAGCCACAAATACAAGAAATACAATGACGACAGCGTGAAGTGTTTTATTAGATCGGACACTGTTTCGTTTCGTATTCGAATTAACAGTTTTATCCTTGCTTGCCGCAGTTAACATCGAGAAAATTAGAATCAGAAAAACAGGAATTATGTCACACACAAAAATCGTTTTAACGCGTAGAAATTGAGCAACTTTTAATGAATACATAGTAACTCCTAGAATCATCCAGTTAAAACTGAATGGGTCACTGGTACAGGTAATAGTAGAATAGGTTGAATGAATATATCTTTCCCCACGAGTCCGGTTCTCTCCAACACCAGTCCATCTATACCGAAAAACAATAATAGGTAACTTCGTTGACAAAATTGTTAGAAAGTCCGGAAGTGATATCAATACAGCTGACAGTACTGCGGCTGTAACTGCGTATTGTCGCAACTTGATGGTCACGTGTTTCATGTGAAAAAATGGCGTTTTAACGGCGACGAAACGTTCAATAGAGATAATTACAACTAACCAGTTACATGTGAAATTAACAGACGTAGTTATTAGGTGAGATAGATAACAAAACGAATAGTGCCATTGAATTATATCGAAATAACGAATATAAAATAGTAGAATCTGACTGGAACACCGATTAGTGAAGTAACAATCTTTGAGTAATGTTTGAATATAGATCGGATATCTGAATATTCCTTTAAACAACACGTACGTCTGATCAGAGACCGCGAGAGCTATCAAATAGATAAACGTCGCCCGAATCGAAACATTACGACGATATTTCAACAAGTAAATTATAGTGAACGTGTTCAGCACAACTCCTATCGGGTAGAGAACCACAGGAAAATACCGACCGAATTCTCTGCGGAATGAAACTAAACGCCTATAATGATACCTCGCTATCATGGTCTACGTCTGATGTCTATAATTTAGATGCAGGTTTGAAATCAGTAATTTGTATTCCTGTATCTGTTATATATATGTAATTCTCCTTGGTCTCTCAAACTTTTAGAAATAAATCATGATTTACATAATGTAATGTACAATTCTATGATAGAACACACTCTATGAACCATGCTATTTCACTCCTCTGTTAGGATCGATGTGGATGTCATCATAACTTCAAAATCTACAATACTGCGCGCCTGGTGTGATGTGTGTACTGCTGGTTGTCTGACGAGTTCGCTTGACGACGTTTTAATACTTTTTAAAAATGATAATATTCTTATCAAATTTCAACACCATGTTGACATGGTTGCTAACAAAATTCAGAAGGCAATAAACCCGCTAAAGTTCGTATAAGAAAAACAAACTCAAATCAACTGATCTTAACAGAATCTATATAATCTTATCCATCCCCATTCCGAATATTGTATAAACCTGTAACATTTATATATAATATTAAGTAACTGTTTATCTACTCTATATCTGCTTATCGTCTTTCAAAAGACTTCAACTCATTCATAAATTGTAGTTAAAATCTCTGAAAATTCGGGACTTGATTCTGAGCCAGTTCCACACGACACGTAGAGTTAGAATATTGGAAATGTCCCAGTTGAGTCCGGGGTTAACTTAATGAGCACTAAAGAGACAGGAGTCCGTGTTAGAGTATGAGATCCAGTGATAGGGAGAGAAAGGCAAGAAGAATGAGGGTATTTTCTCGGCAAAACAGTGAGAACAAAAAAAATTACGGATATACCACTCGCTGCTGGCAGCTAACCCTAGACGCGTAACCCTAACCCTAGGTGCAGCCACTCACTGCTGGCCGCTAACCCTAGACGCGTAACCCTAACCCTAGGTGCAGTCAACCTAACCCTAGACGCGTAACCCTAACCCTAGGTGCAGTCAACCTAACCCTAGGTGCAGTCACCCAACGGGATTTGAACCTGGGTCTCTCAGTTGCCAGTCCACTGTCCAAACCACTAGACCACTGAGCTGTAGTGACTGCGTGAGTTTGTAAGTTGGTGCAATGGTCAGTGGTGACCAGTCAGGTGTGGTAACTGTGACCAATCAGGTGTGGTGACTTTATTCACTAAACAGTACTTGTCAGCAAATTTGAAAAACAGTTGCTAATCAGACCAAGAATACCCGTCAGACAATCTCATAGAAATGCATGCATCTTTCAGGGCACAGTTCGAACAACCCGGTTCTATTAGTTCTCTGTCATATTGCATTCATTTGAATTGACGAGATTCAGAAAATCTCTTCCTTGCCCCGTAATTTCTCGAATATTCCAGTCTCTTCAGTTCCTTCCTTTGACTCTCAATCTAGCAATTTCCGCTCTAACTGGAATCGTCAACGTTTCATCGATTCTTGATTATTTTTGTCTTTTCCAGATTTAAACAAACGATAAAAAAAAACCGTTGGTTTCAGGAATTCACGCGACTTGAATCTAGTTACAAGTTCCACATCCAGTTCATTGCTTAATCTAATAACGAAAAATAAGGTCTGAAATGTTTCCTTCGCATAGAGTTTATTCATAGTTTCGACTTTATCCTATAGAGTTATATCTACAGCGGCTGGTGTTATAACAAAATAATGACAGAAAGGAAATATTTCGGACTTATTGTTTTTTTATCGAAATTAAGTGTAGAATTTGTTAAATAAAACTGATATTAATAAATCGCTATTCATTTTCACTCACGATTTCAAATATTTTTTGGAAAATGAAGTCATGATATTCGACGATTTATGATCGCAAAGTTTCAATTTCATGACTTTAAACTTCCTTTTTCCACAACCACAAACATGGACCGGCCCACTTGAGGGAAGATATAGTTTTACGGAAAAGATTTACACCCAATTTAAATTCTTCGTAACTCTCTCGATTTAACTCATAGAAATTGAAAACTATTTGTGATGCGTGTTTTATCATATTTCACTGGTTTGATGAACTTTGACAGTTTTATCAACATTCAAACCGTGCGATTGACGGCTAGCAACTGTAAAATAGTTTATCGTAAAATGTCGATTAGGTTTTACTCAAAATTGAAATTAGTCCAATTCAACAGTTTTTCCTTTAGAGTGAAGTACTAACAAATACTTGGATCCAGTTCCACAGTCAAGAGTTAGAATTAACTCTGAACTCAGGATCCAGTTCCACACTTGTGGGTTAGAATTAACTCTTAGTGGAAATCAGTTGATTATCAATTAGTTAAATCATAACTCATTATTGCGGAATTTTGTCTTGATGAATTAAGAATTAACTGACAGAAAATAAATGTATTACAACTAAAATTGTAAACTAACTACATTTAACCGAAGAGTTGAATCAAACTCTGAACCGGTGGCGCATAGGTTACAGATAGTGAGTAGCTCCGAGATAGGATTAAATTGAAACATATTTTATAATACCTCGTCTCTTACCTGTAGCGCTATGAAAGATAAATCCAGTTAAGTTGATTCCCATGTCAAACTACTCTGACATCCTGTGGCGTTTACTGAGAGAATGATGATTCGCGATAAGACGGTTGCGTCCTTGCGTCAGTTCAGAATCTCTTTAGATCAATTTCATGTATTGTATCGACCTGTCCTCTCTCTCTCCCCCCTCTCTCTCCCTCTTACTCTCACTCACCCCGTGGCGAGAGAGTTGTCAGATTTTCGTGATCTATCTGTCCGATTTTGCTTCCGTTATGTCACCAGTCACAATACAGTATATTGTCATTATTTCTGACTCCACGCGACTATGTACAATTTCGATACCATACGTACATTAGTATATTTCACCCATATGCACTAGTAGGGACAGTTTTATTTTCAGGACCAAGTTCAACAGTTTGGGGCCAAGGAACTGTGGAACTGGGTCCGGTACTGTGGAACTGGGTCCGGTACTGTGGAACTGAGTCCAGAACTGTGGAACTGGGTCCGGTACTGTGGAACTGGGTCCGGTACTGTGGAACTGAGTCCAGAACTGTGGAACTGGGTCCGGTACTGTGGAACTGGGTCCGGTACTGTGGAACTGAGTCCAGAACTGTGGAACTGGATCCGTTACTGTGGAACTGGGTCCGGTACGTTGGAACTGGGTCCGGTACTGTGGAACTGAGTCCAGAACTGTGGAACTGGGTCCGGTACTGTGGAACTGGGGCCAGCTTCTAAGCCACCGTCAATTGATCGAACTCCACTTATATGATGATACTGTTGGGAGATTGCGAGGGGGAAAAGTCGCATCTGACCCAATTTTTCAAAGCATTTTTTTGGTATTTGCGGCAATTGATTGGACAATATTCTCGTCAAATAACGGCCGGAGCTCAGTTCAAATAGCACGTGTTTACAGAGTGAGGGTTAAAAATAATCACCTTTCATCGACTGTAAATAATCTCTTTATCATCATCAGTAGCAGCAGACGAGACCCAGAGATATTTACTGAATAAAGGATGAGAGGTCAAAACATTAACATCTTTACTGCGAGACTGGGCCCTGGTCATAAGCTACGGTACATTAGATGAGCATGTTTCACTAGAATATACAGACCATTTATAGACCGTATTAGACCATAATGAATTGATTTGAAATTATTGTGAAATTGGACAGTAAGGGTTTTTTTGTATAGCGAGTCCAATGGTTAGTACTGACTAGTTAGGAGAGAGTACTAAAGCACTAACTGGGTGATGCGTTTTACTGTAATTCTGAAGTGCCGAATAGAATTGGTTTTCTTTCAAACAAATAGTTAAAATATTAATGATTTGCAGTTTAATCCAATAGCGCATCGAATCAAGTGTCAGACAGTAGTAGGGAAACGGAGGACTCCTGGATACAGCTGGATACTGCTGGGTACAGGATAAACTGAACAACGAATTAATTATTAATTCAAAACCATTAACGGTTGTTAAACTTGTAAACAAGTTGAGGACATCGAGATATATCGATATCATTCTATATCACCGGGTTTCTAACGTATTTCTACCGCAGGTTCTGCTGGCGCGAGGTTCTTTAGTTCTAGAGTTTTTAATCATTAGTTTCTAATAGAATTAAAACATTGGAGATGAACCAATCCTATTCGACAACACTGTCAGTCATCCCGCCAGGTGGCGGTGTCTCTCCATTTTTCCGGATATGCTCAGTCCAGCACCGCGCTGTTAGGGTCACTAGGGTCCAGTTCACTAAGTTGTTTACTTTTGCTTTGCAAATCGATCCAAAGTAGTTTATATAGTCTAATGAAATTGGGATCTGGCAGCACGCGTTGGGAACAAGCGGTTTAGTGGAAGATCGTGGGTGGAGGTAGGCCGTGGATGATCGGGGCCGTGAATGATCAAGGGCCGCGGAAGATCTATGTGTCGATCGGTTGAAAACACTTAATGGAAATTTTTCTTTTTCTCATCAAGAATTATCAGAAATGTCTGTCAAGCGTCACAGAGCAGACGACAAGTAGAAAGAACGCGGTTTGTCGATGAAATATCAGAGCCGCAGTAAGGTATCGAGGAGAGATCGGAAGAGATTGATTCTGGATGCTATTAATAGATTGATGAATGTTTTACGGTTCGACTGAGAACAGCATCAGATCCACACTGTCTCTCAGTCTCCGCACTGGATCGCAATGATCCGATATATCTGAGACACACAGACAACTAGAATTATCGATATTTGATATTTGATACAGAGATGATTCTCTTCAAACTATTTGTTGTGTTTATTTTTAGAACATTTTTGTACCAAATTATTGACTTAACATGAAATAGAAAATAAATAACTTTAAACTTTTATTACAATGAAATAAACTGAAATAAACACTAAACACGTGGTTACACACAGGACCGGATCATTCGCTATGTTGGAGACTTGTCCAAATAACGACTTACGTTTGCTACAGGGAATTAAATTGAAAATACAATTGGAGACTCAAAAATAGAGACAACTCCAGTAATTGCGACGATTTATCCAAATGATGACTTACGTCAGTTTGACGATGAATTCAAAACGATAATAATTTGTGATATAGAAAATGAAATGTTTATCGTATGTTTTAAATCTTAAATGATATTATAATTATTTTCATTATTATTATTATTATTATTATCAACTAACGGAGATATTTTCAGTTGCGTCTGCGTCGGCAATACATCACGTGGTGAATGTTGTAGTTTTTTCACTTCCGGTTTCAGTTGGACACCGCTGACATCCATATGCGGATGAATATCGACATTAATTCCCGCCTCGTTACACATTTCAATCAACGTAGCTACGTTATTCGCCGAGAGTCTCAGATATCGGCAGCTCAGCATCGCTAACGGGTCAAAATCAACGGCATCTTTTTGTAGAGTCGCCGGTAACTGTTTCAGTAACACCTCCAGTGCCATCAGTCTTTTTCTGTTTTTCTGGTCTATGGAGCAAACGGGTCCGTGAACCAGCGGTAACGGTATATAATCCTCACGTCTGTAAACGACAACAAACAAAAAAATAACCATAACGATTTAACGATTGTATCACGCTGAATAAAAAGTGTCGTCATTTGAGACGAGGGGATTTTTGTGACGAACAAAGGTCAAGGTCGCCGGAATGAATGGCGGCTTAAAAACGACCAGAATTCAAAGGAACGATCTTTCATAAGATGCAAACCTGAGATCTAGGAGCCATCTTCTGATGACGTCTAGACAACCTTTATTATAAACGTCGTATTAGAATAGATACAACGTGACGAATAGTTCTTTATCGGTGTAACTAGTAATGTTTATTAGCTTCATCAGGTGAATGAATATTAGACTAATTAAATTCAATGACATTTTCACTCGACTTTGAAGATATTAACTTCCAGTCTCCTAATTATTGGCTGTTTTTACAGCATTGTTATCTTTCAAATCATTTAGACTAAATCACAAATAAGCAACTGTGATCAGGATTTATAAGAGAGGTATCGGAGGCCAACTTTTTTACAAGATATTTTTTCAGACACGCATGTATCATAACTAAAACGGTATCCAAGCTAATATTTTAAAACAATCCATGGACGCATCTTTCACGAAGTCACTCACTTTAGTTTGTCTTCGTTCAGTATTTCATGTAGATTTTTCAGTGTTTTCTGTGATAAACTCGTGTGATGGAATTCAATCTGTTCACGCGGTTTTCGCTCCTAAAAAACAATATTCAACAATATCTGAATTTCCACACTGAGGATCACATACACATAAACAAGGTTTCCGGGTTCCATACTCAGGTCCAACGGCATGAGTGGTTCTAAGTTTGTATATTGGCTATAGAAAAATGAACTATTTTTTGAACCCCCACAAAACCACTGTGAATAATAGGCTTAACCTGTGGTTAATTTCACTTATGAAAAGATTATGGAAATCATTGTATCGGTGAAGAATTTACCGATTAGTTGAATGATAGATATTACCTTCACGGGATTAGAACCTGATTGTAACGGGATTTTATACCTTTCGTTTAACTAGCACCCTCTCTTCCGGCGGGGACTTTCTCTTTTTCATTGTCGACTGCGAATCTTTTTGATCCGTTATTTTCAACGCTGATCTATTTACAATCTGGGAACTGCTCAGCGTGTCCAATCCCACGTGACTTCCGGTCGCTCGATTCGGTCGAATTTGTAACAAACCGTCGTTATCATTGGACACGTGACGTGAGCTCAACTGACCGTGATTCGAGTCGGGCGAATCTGGAGATTCTTCAGTTGACAATTTAATTTTCGGATCTCGCGACTTTTTCTTCTTCTTACTCGGTGCTGGAATTCGCCTGTATTTAGTTTGCTGTCTGTCTCTCGGTGAAATATCCCCGGAACTCTTAGTGTCTGCCACCATCGCCAGGTTTCTCAGTTTAGGCAGTGTTAGATGATGTGTACCGCTGTCGGTAGGGGGGACCAATGTCGAATTCGGTTGCCACATTTGTTCCAACATTTCCGAACTGCTGCTGTCCGCACAGCGTTCTACGGATCTTTGAGTCATGTGCAGTTTTTTAGGTCTGAGTTTTGATGGTTGCGAATTTCCTAAAATCAAACATTTACCGGAATAACTGGGTCATATTCAGCAGTTGTAAAATCAGCAATATATTTAATTGAAATTTTTTAAGGGGTAATATATAATTGAGTTGGTATTTGATTAAATTTGCCTTCCGATGGGACTCGAACCTGATTGTATGAAACCAATCAGAGCACCCGTTAGTTCTCGCTTCGATGATTACTTTGCATACGTAAATAAGCGCAACGCGAATGCAACCTGACTCGTTATTGGCTAAAAATGTACGGTATCGGAAATCGATGTAGTCATACCCGACGATGGATCGATAAAGTTTCTATTTACCAGACACGGAGGCTCCATCGAGTATGCGCAAAGCTATGTCGTGAGAACTAAGAGCAATATTTGAATTTGAAGATTCATCCGGGTCTTTTAACCGTAAAATTCGGTGACTTCGCGCTTGTTTATTTTCATAATCAAATAATCTGGATTTGACGTTCGATTCTTTCTTCTGTGGTACGAGTGACGCGGAGGCTGCAAAACTGCGGATACAGAGATAAAACAACCGTCAGACATTAGACACTGTAACAGACATTAGATATTAGATTGTCATCAAGACGTCAGTTTGAGTCAGGATCAATGAACAAATAGAAACCGAAGGTCCAGATGGTCAGACATCACACGAGACTGTCAGACATCAGATATTTATCTCTCAGACATCAGATATGAGACATCCGACTCTCAGACATCAGATATGAGATTGATTTTTTTCAGATTTATTCCTATATTTTACCTTAAAGTCTCAATACTACGATTACTGTTTTGACGTGATGGGGCATCGGAAAATTCAGTTGACTACAAAAATAAACAATAGATTATCTCCACAATCCCACTATGACATCATCAGATTCCCTCTTCTGATTTAAACTAATAGACCCATCTTCCTCTGACGTCATTAGATAGCCTGCTATGGATAGGATGTAGGCCTATCCATATTCTGCTCAAGGGTTTATCAAATCACTACAGCAGGGGTGGATCCGGGGGGACTTGTGAGACTTACAAGTCCATCAAAATTTTTGGGTGTCCTTTAATGATATTGCGTTTTTAAACATCGAAGCATCCTTTGAGATGTGACAAGTCCTGGCAATGTGACTGACTCCACAGTGATCTACGTCCGATCCTGAATAACCACCATGTTACAACTACGTACCATCTATGGTACATCAGACACTAGGGTTCTTGGTGAACCTTTGAGATGTGACAAGTCCTTAAAAATGGCCTCTCGATCTGCCCCTGTGTAGCAGGCATATTTGATGATGTCATAGGGTGATTGAGGGCAGTGTCTATATACGGTTTACCGATGTTATTGACGGTGGTTTTCTGGGTAACGCATGAATGGTTGAACCAGGATTCGCCCAGATGCTGTGACGTTCGTTCTGTAAACGTGTGAACTGATGTTTTAATTCATCTTCCTCGCGACTGAAATATATACACGATCTGAACAACTGACTTCAAAATGTTTCAGCTCTGGCTCTTTGACGTAGGAAGTTATGGATTTCAGAGTTGTGGGGGATACAATTCACAACCCAAACTGAACACATGACTTTTAGGCAGTTGGAAAAAATAATATATTTATGTTGAATTTATTTGTATGGTGAAGCCAACAAAGACAACAGTTTTAAATTTTTGAAAATATTTTGGCCTCGTTCTCTGATGTAACGATGAGTTATTTAACTTTCCTTCTTAAAGAATCTCTCGTTAATATCTTGAAAATTTGAAAAAAATGAACCATCAAAAGATAAGACAAATGAACAAACGGGCAACGAAATTATCGATTACCGAAATATTAATTCTCTGCTTTCTTTTCGTTTTTCCAGAGTTGTTGAGAATTTCCTCAGTTTTGCCTGATCTTTCGAATGGTTGACTTTAGCCAGAGCGCCTTGATAGATGTCCCGTTCCATCTTGCACTTTCTAACTTTAAAGAAATCAACGGATCCTCTATTCGGGTAATGCGCATAACCACTCTCAAAATGGCGCCATCTTTGAACTAGATTCCATGACTACGGATCACATGGAGACACATAACAACAAAATACGTAAATTACGTCATAGATTTCTTTATTCTTAAACTCGGTTCCAGAGTAGAAAAATATTTTGTAAACTCGGCATTTTGGGTCTAGATTAGCCAAGCCCAGTCTTAATCGTTTAGTGCGTTATTCGTCACTATGGAACCGAAAGAATTTTACATCACTATTTTTTAGATCCATTTATCAATTTTGCGTTTAATTTTTTCCCATATTTTGATAAACTCATGTTGTATTTTCGCGCTGAAACTGTCACTCAGATTATCTTTGTTATAGATATTGCGGTGTTTATTGAAGCACAATGTCACAGTTCGGTCACACGTGCATATAGCAGAACGACATGGTTCCTCATTCGGATCATCGACTATAGAAAAATTAGAATTAAGAAATAAATGAATTAAGAAATAAATGTATCTTTTAAAATGATGGTAACCTTATTCCTACAACTATGGCAATTATCGTCATGATTTTAAAGTCAATTCATCATTTATTTGACAAATCCTCCATAGTCACCAATACTCGGCCATCCTCGCTTGCCAGGGTCTGGTATCACTCCCGAACTCGCTTCCACCAGCTTTAGCGTAGTCGGTTCGAATCCCTTGGCGGGTGAAGATGCCACTCGGCTCAAATCTGTAGTCAATGGCCCATGATAAGGACCGGGATCGACTGCTCGAATAATTCGATAAATAACTTCAGATTCAGTCGTTAAATATGTCAACCCCAATTGAAGAGTTAAGTTCTGCGCGTTTGGACTTGGCCCGGGCCCCAGTTCTGCGCGTTTGGACTGGGCCCGGGCCCTAGTTCTGCACGTTTGGACTGGACCCGGGCCCTAGTTATACTTACGGCATCTGATAGAATCTTTCGTGACGTCATTGTTATAATGTATGAAATATGGCGCCTTCGGGACGTTTAGAATCGCCTTACATTCATCAGATTTACCCAAACTGATGTAACAATGGTCATGATGCATACAACATCTAAAATATACAATTTGTAAGAATATATCAGAACTACGGAACTGGCTCCAGAACTGCGGCATTGGGCCCGGAACTGTGAAACTGGGTCCGGAACTGCGGCCCTGGGGCCGGAACTGTGGAACTACCCCAGAATTGTGGAACTGTGGCCCCAAAAGTATGGATCAATCCAAAACTGTAGAACTGGGTCCGGAACCGTGGAACTGGGTCCAGAACTGTAGAACTGGGTTCGGAACCGTGGAACTGGGTCCAGAACTGTGGAACTGGGTCCGGAACTGTAAACTGGCCCCAGAAATGTGGAACTGTCTCGTGAAATGTGGAACTGGATATAAGAGAGACTCACTTGTCAATTTCATCTACTGGTTCACCTGAACCACCGACTCCGCAGTAATTTCCATAACCATCAAAATCTTTGCCGCTCATCCCTAGATATTTCACTAACATATCATCGAATTGAGTTAACAGTCGTTTTCCTATGCGCGCGCAGTCCACTAGAAATTAAACGATTACCTGATTATAGACCTTCGTTATAAATCAATTTTCAATTAATTTCAATTTTTCCAAAAGCAATAAAAGAAATGATTTATAAATTAGTAACAAACTATTATCTCATTTCAGTCAGAAACAAAGTTGATGGAATAAAAATATTTTTTTAAAATATAATTTACCGTTAACTGCGGACAAACAAAAAAGAGCTAGAATTGCTGATATCAACCACGTCATGTTTACCGAACTAAAATACAATATAAAATGAAAATATAATTTTTATCGTTCAAGGTTCACACATGACGAGTTCACAACTGATAAAACACAACTTAATTCCATCGATCATTATCAGTTTTGTGCGAGTTCATTCCCGATAGTTGTACCAGTGAATAAGCACGTTGCCCCTTTTACTTATTCCTACTCGATGATATTGATTTCAAGGTGAAATAATTTAGTGGATCATGAATTTAGGAAAATAGATTACAGCACAACTGACCCATGTTTAAAAAAGCGAATTTTGGCCTTACAGATATGTTTCAGATGATGGATGTATTTTCAGAGGGTATAATTTGGAACGCCAATAAGATCAGCCCCAAATTGTGATCGGTAGTGTGAGTGAGTGAACCCTGTGATGGCTCTCACTCAAAGCTCTCACTCTTAATTACGAATTCATTCAATTCTGTTCCAGTCTTGACATACAGTTGGTTTTTTACTGTTAGGTGCTGCCCCTATGTGTATCATATGCGGTGAATTTGGGAACTAACTGACTGTTCAATTTTCCTACTGTGGCGCGCGAGTAATGAGTTAGTTCATATATTCACCGTCTACGATATGTATAGGGGCAGCACTTGACGGTTAAAATATATATGGGTTCGAACAGTATTATCGGCATTTACATGTTTCGAACACGGGCGGACACCCCTGTACATCCTCTATTCAGCATCAGGACCACTCTGAATCAGTGTCAATAATTACTGGGTTCGAACCCGGGCGGACACCCTGTACATCCTCTATTCAGCATCAAGATCACTCTGAATGATAGTCTGAATACCAGTCGTTGTTACGGTTCCCTTGTTTGTATAACGACGGCTAGGTACTAGACTATCTGAATCAGTGTCAGTAATTACTGGGTTTGAACCCGGGACACCCCTGTATAGTGTAGTTATCTCTCTATTGATTATAGTCCACTCATCCTGCAGTATATCATGTTCCTCTGTTTGATTAGTTTTATTTCTAATCAGTTTTCTGTACCTCCGCCTCTCCTGCGAAGGTGTCAATTTGAATCTGCCCTCCGTAGTACGACCAGCTTTAGAAGAAATCATGAACTAACAATATTCATTTACAAGGTACACAATGAATGCATATAATTTATTATTTTCTGCTCAGACCAGAATTCTGCAAATACAGTGAATAAACATTAAATACCAGCAAGGAATTATACAGAACAATTACTAAGGGTCATCGTAAAGAGTTCACAGTTCCAACTACACCCTGAAGTAGATCACCGGGGATCAGCTTCACTATTTCACACCAGTCAAACATCATCTCACTCGTCTAAAGATTGCTTTGACTGAATGACTGAAGAGATGGAATCAAATAAGAGACTCCACAATTGTGGAACTGATCACCGAACACAACCATCGCACTTAACTCAAAGCTACAGTATAAAATATATCCACAACAATTGCAGAACTGGGTTCTATTTTTACAAAGTTCAATTGATAATCTATTGAATGAAGCACAGTGTTGTCATAAATCAGTTGTTTCATAGTGAATGTTTCTACTAGTGAAAATAAAGCCACATATTATATCAGTTTTATTTCATCAGAATTACAAAATACCCCCCCCCCCCCCGATATAATCTAGCCCACCGATCTAATCCAGCCAACAGAGTTCTGTTTTAGATTATGCGATGTAAGTTATCTTTAATCCTAGAACCAGTTCCACACATTCTCAGTAAAACCTCAAGTCTCACTCGACACGAGATCTCATTTACACCGTGTATCGCTTGAGTCAAATAGCTGAGACACTAGAAATTCCAATAATCTCACGGCTAGATTCACAGTCATGGCCTAAATTCAAAACCAGTCTAAGCTCATTTTGGCTCTATCACTAATCTTACAACTTAAAACCAGTCTAAGCTCATTTTGGCTCTATCACTAATCTTACAACTTAAAACCAGTCGAAGCTCACTTTGGTCCTATAACCAATCTAACCACTTAAAACCAGTCTAAGCTTATTTTAGTTATAGAGCCAATCCAACAACTTGAGACCAATCATGAAGTCTGCACGACTGTGCAACTCGGCCTCGGTCTGTTCAAACAGTGTTTTCACTGATTGTAGAAATAACTGATGTGAGCTGTTGATATCAATAACTTAAGAACAGTATTTGTAGGAGAATGAACGGTTTAAATACAATTTAAACTGGTAGTTTATATTTAACGTAAGGAACTTCTACATCTTCGCCATCTTTATCATTACAGCATATCTCGAACACTAGCGCCCTCACGTGTGACGGGATTTTCTTCTTGGATACTTTCTCAACAAGTTTCGACATCCTGAAATAAGATCGGAATCAATAATTGAATATTCTACCGCCGACAGATTGTGTAACTTACGCTTAGGTTTTCATTGATAATTGATTTCTTTTAATGAGAGGAAAATCCATGTGGATTGCATTGAAAAGTGCCAGACGATACTAGTAACATCCGGACATAATTTGTCTAATTGAAAAATTACTGTACTTACTCTAAAGCTAATCTTTCTTTTCGAGTTTCTTTTGAACCGGACATGAAGAATGAATATAGTAGACATACACCGTGAGACAACATTGTGATCTCTAAACCTAAATCATTCTAAAAATACATTACAATAAATACATTTACATTACATTAAAATATTGAGCTCTGGATCCATGTCTATAGTTGTGAGTTAGGGCTAAGGATCCAGTTCCACAGTTGTGAGTTAGGAGTTAACTGTAAACTCCAGAATCCAGTTCCACAGTTGTGAGTTAGGAGTTAACTGGAATCAAGTTCCACAGTTGTGAGTTAGGAGTTAACTGTAAACTCCAGAATCCAGTTCCACAGTTGTGAGTTAGGAGTTAACTGGAATCAAGTTCCACAGTTGTGAGTTAGGAGTTAACTGTAAACTCCAGAATCCAGTTCCACAGTTGTGAGTTAGGAGTTAACTGGAATCAAGTTCCACAGTTGTGAGTTAGGAGTTAACTGGAATCCAGTTCCACAGTTGTGTCAGTAAATCAGTTAATTGTCAACTTTTGATAATAATCTTGACCCGCAAAGTGAGGAACTGGATCCTGAGATTTGAAGAGAGATATTTTCTGTCATACCTGGAAATAGTCAAGGAATTCTTGCAGTGTCATACTAGTGTTGATTTCAAATCGGTCCCATAATGTAAATTCATTGTCATAGTACTGAAAATAAACAACACAATTTATAATAACATATCAATTAACATGAAATGGGCAAAAACAAGGCTTTATTTTTGTTTCTTACCTTATTCTTAGGAGCTGGCATCGGTTCAGAAAACCCGAAGAAAGGCAACGCCAAATTAACAAATCCGTTCTTGAACGTTTCTAATTTCTTGTGGCCTTGAACTAACTGAAATTACAAATCAAAATCTCACAGTTTTTAAACATTAAATTTCCCTTCGACCTCGTCTAATTGATATCAATTTTAAGGTTTTTAACTGGTTAAATTATCCATTCGATGATGTCATAGGCTGAAGTAAAAGCAGCTCTGGCAGGCGGGTAAATGTATAAATACCTTGTATAATTCAATACCGACGAGTCCAACAACTAGAGCAGTCGTCGTGGCAATAGCGGGTATAATCTTACCAGCGATCAGTTTACTCTACAAATAACAAACATTCATTCATCAACTTTCACTGCATGAGTTTCAAATATTCTCCTGGGGCTGGTTTATAGACTGGTATTACCTTTAACCCAGGGGCTAACTCAATTCATTTTCAATAGAGTTAACCCCCGGGTTTAAGGTAATTCCGGTCTATAAAACCAGCCCCTGATGATTTTAACGAAGAACTTTAGAGCAACTTATCACTTCGTTTCTGTTGTTTGAATTCATCCGCAAATATCTAACTATTAATCCTATTTGTAACAGATTCAGAACTGTTGAACACATGGATTTCAGATTCATATTCGATCTACCTATTGTAAGTCATTATTTGAATATGACGTCATCTGTTTACAGGGTTCGTACACTTCAGGGTTCGGTTTCACAAAAAGGATTAACGCCTAAATCGCTTTAAGATAAACTGAATTAATGAAGAAATTAAACCGATTTGAGAGTTAAACCTTTTTGTGAAACTGGGTCCAGGGCAACTGGAAATCCAGGCGTTTTCCAGGAGAAAAGTAAAAAATTCCATAAAACATAAACTTTATGTTTTTACCTTGTGTCTGTCAGCGGGAGGAATATCATAATTCTCAGCTCTCAGATTCGAAGCCGCGACAATGAAATCCATGTGGAAATTTGTGTCGTCATCTTTTTCAAATTCTAACGGACTGATTTTAAGATGTTTCAATTCGCTCGGAGCCGGAATCGATTTCTGAAGGGATTCAATCGAATCGCAATCGTTATCGTTCCTCATCGCGTTGTTTTCAGCTTCAGTCGTCGCGATTCGAACTCCCGATTTAGGAATGAATTCCGGAACGACGACATTGTTGAGAATCTCGACGATCTTCTCTCTGTTACCGGTACCCTTCATACCATACATATGGGCGCGGAGATTAGCAGCTGATACAACGAAATCTAAATGCAACTCCTATCAAAAATACAATTACAAAATGATTTCAATTCACAATTTATAGTAAGATATTCATAGAATCTGAAACCAGCGCGTCGAACCATCCGGCCAAAACATGATCAAAATAAGTTCATTTTCAATCAACTTTAATCTCAATTCTTGGTCTTCCAAATCCAAAAATTAGACAAATAACAAATCTAGATAGAGTCAGCTTAATCTTAAAGAGTTTATACGAGGCAAAATTTTCGTACAACATGCATAGAATCCGAGCAGAAATAATTGTTAGATTTTAATTGAGTTTGAGAGAAAAATTGAGCGTAGACGTCGTACTGTACACTAGCGACACCTGGCAGATTATGGTGGAATTCCGCTTGCCACAGTAGCATTGCCGGTACCATATTGCGCAATCATTGTTTAGATTTGAGATCTGTTCGAGTTCAGTTTCATGAAAATGTGCAACTCAAACTTACAATCGACGAATCAAATTTTAAATGATGAGGACATCTCTTCGGACCCGACCAAAATAAAGCTCCTGAACTCGTTTTCTGAAACCAGAAAATATAATCAACATATTGACGTAATTAAAGTGAGTAAAACATTTGTTTTCGATGATTATAAACTTACCGTGTCACTGGGGAAGTTAAATAGTAATTGTTTAATTGTGTTGTCGTAATTTTCCTGCCACAGATTTCTCGCCCACTCAACACAATCCTCAAACGAATTCGGTTTATCATCGACTAACATTCTCTTTACTCCGTCCAAAACTTCCGTCTAAATATAATTACAAAATATCAGTTAGAAGGGTACCTCTCTTTAACTACTGTGGGTCCCTCCCACCTCTCTTTAACTACTGTGGGTCCCTCCCACCTCTCTTTAACTACTGTGGGTCCCTCCCACCTCTCTTTAACTACTGTGGGTCCCTCCCAATTTCCCCCACTCCTGTGGGAATCAACCTCCTTCATGTGGGTCCCTCCCACCTCTCTTTAACTACTGTGGGTCCCTCTCACCTCTCTTTAACTACTGTGGGTCCCTCCCACCTCTCTCAACTCCAGTGAGAATCAGCCTCCTTCATGTGGGTCCCTCTCACCTCTCTTTAACTACTGTGGGTCCCTCCCACCTCTCTTAACTACTGTGGGTCCCTCTCACCTCTCTTTAACTACTGTAGGTCCCTCTCACCTCTCTTTAACTACTGTGGGTCCCTCCCACCTCCCTTTAACTACTGTGGGTCCCTCCCACCTCTCTTTAACTACTGTGGGTCCCTCCCAATTTCCCCCACTCCTGTGGGAATCAACCTCCTTCATGTGGGTCCCTCCCACCTCTCTATAACTACTGTGGGTCCCTCCCACCTCTCTTTAACTCCTGTGGGTCCCTCCCACCTCTCTTTAACTACTGTGGGTCCCTCCCACCTCTCTTTAACTCCTGTGGGTCCCTCCCACCTCTCTCAACTCCAGTGGGAATCAGCCTCCTTCATGTGGGTCCCTCCCACCTCTCTTTAACTACTGTGGGTCCCTCCAACCTCTCTTTAACTACTGTGGGTCCCTCCCAATTTCCCCCACTCCAGTGGGAATCAACCTCCTTCATGTGGGTCCCTCCCACCTCTATCAACTCCAGTGGGAATCAACCTCCTTCATGTGGGAGCCTTCCTCCCTCTATCCACTTGAAGGCCCTTCCTCCCTCTCTCCTCTTGAAGGCCCCTTCCTCCCTCTCTCCTCTTGAAGGCCCCTTCCTCCCTCTCTCACAGCTGCTGTTAGACCACTCCCCCCCTCCGGCCATCCTCTCTCCCCGGTCTTAGCCCATTAACTTACCGGTTGTATACCGGGCATTTTGAGTGTTCTCTCGAGGAACTTCGGGTCGGTGAGGTACAGATGCGCATCTTCAGCTTTCTGAGTGAATAAACCCTCAAACATATCCCTGGCCCACTGCAGGGTGTGTTCTATAGCATTCGGAAAGTTCTTCAACGTACAAACAGGAATCGATTTCTCCGGTGGATCTTGTGAAGACGAATAAGATTCAGTCATATGTGGAATTACGACTTGAACGTTTCCTTTAGTTCCTAATGTTCCTGATTCGAGGAGTGGTTTACAATAATAAACACATCGACGATCCATATACATTCCTACAATACACACACGGGTCAGGAAGAGAGAGTTAGAGATACAGCTCTAATCAAACACACAGGTCAGGAATAGAGAGAGTTAGAGATACAGCTCTAATCAAACACACAGGTCAGGTAGAGAGAGTTAGAGATACAGCTCTAATCAAACACACAGGTCAGGAATAGAGAGAGTTAGAGATACAGCTCTAATCAAACACACAGGTCAGGTATAGAGAGAGTTAGAGATACAGCTCTAATCAAACACACAGGTCAGGTAGAGAGAGTTAGAGATACAGCTCTAATCAAACACACAGGTCAGGTAGAGAGAGTTAGAGATACAGCTCTAATCAAACACACAGGTCAGGAATAGAGAGAGTTAGAGATACAGCTCTAATCAAACACACAGGTCAGGAAGAGAGAGTTAGAGATACAGCTCTAATCAAACACACGGGTCAGGTAGAGAGAGTTAGAGATACAGCTCTAATCAAACACACAGGTCAGGAATAGAGAGAGTTAGAGATACAGCTCTAATCAAACACACATGTCAGGAATAGAGAGAGTTAGAGATACAGCTCTAATCAAACACACAGGTCAGGTAGAGCTGAGTTAGAGAGATACAGCTCAATAACCTAACAACATCAAACTAAACCAGGGTCCCAACATAGATGTAAAGAGTTCAGATTTCAGATTTTGAGGAAGCGTCTGCATCATTTTTATATCGCAAATACAGTAGACTCGTCCTAATCTGTTCTGTTCATCCTCGTAGACAATTGATTCAATGGTTTTGTAAGCAAATTTTTATCCTTTACACTTCTACCTAAACTCTGCCTAATCGGGTAAAAAATCCTTGTCCCAACTGTACTGATTTAGGGCTAGTCGAGTTAGACAGACATTTCTAATTGCCTGTTTTTAAAAATTTTAAGGAGTTTCTGGCGTTCTGTTGGAATTAAAGGAGGTTAAAGCATGTATTTCAAAGGATTTTCCATTAAGAAGGAATTTAAACGGAATCAAGGAGTCATAGGAACTCTTTATAACTTACGGGCGTCAATATTATCGAGTGCGTTCGCGACACCGTCCAAATTCTCAAAGAATTCATCGTCGTATACTTTCTCGGTTTGCGGCCCGACGCGGTTTAAATGAGCGACGATATTCATGTTAGGATTCATCACTTTAACGGCTGCAGCTGCTGTCGATGATTTAGATTTCTGTAAAATTAAATCAATCATTTTTTTGAAATAACGACAGTCAACGACGGTTTAAATATTCGAATTCAACCGAATTTTAACTGACCTGAACGTCGTGAGATCGGAATAGAAACTGTCGGTTGAGATTTGATTTTTCAATGATATCCATATCGGTAACATAAACACAGCCGGAGTCACTCGCTCCAATTCCTACCATTGCACATGTCTTTAGTAACTCACAACCTATTGCTCCAGCTCCAACCTGAATAATAAAATCAGTTAAAACCACTGCCCTGTCACAGTAAGTCCCTGGGTTAAGGTTAAAACCGGTTTTTCGCTTACCACAAAATATTTGAGGTTGTTTAATTTATCCTGGAAGCTCTTCCCGAAAACAGCAATTTGTGCATCATATCTGCATCCAATCTAAAAATACAGAGAAAAACTCCTGAAATATCAAAGAGCAACGAAAGGAGGAGAGGTGAGAGGGAGGAGAGAGGGTGAGAGGAGAGAGGGAGGAGAGAGGGAGGAGAGAGTGTGAGAGGAGAGAGGCAAGGGTGGGAAGAGAGGGGTGAGAGTGAGGAGTGAGAGGGGTGAGAGGGAAGAGAGAGGGTGAGAGGCGAGGGTGGGAAGAGAGGGGTGAGAGAGAGTGAGGAGTGAGAGGGAAGAGAGAGAGAGAGGGAGCAGAGAGGGTGAGAGGAGAGAGGCGAGGGTGGGAAGAGAGAGGGAAGAGAGAGGGGTGAGAGAGAGGAGTGAGAGGGAAGTGAGAGGGAAGAGAGAGGGAGGAGAGAGGGAGGAGAGAGGGTGAGAGGAGAAAGAGGAGAGAGTGAGAGGAGAGAGTGAGAGGAGAGTGAGTGAGAGAGAGGAGAGAGGGTGAGAGGAGAGGAGTGAGAGGAGTGAGAGGGAAGAGAGAGAGAGGAGAGAGGGTGAGAGGAGAGGAGTGAGAGGGAAGAGAGAGAGAGGAGAGAGGGTGAGAGGAGAGGAGTGAGAGGGAAGAGAGAGAGAGGAGAGAGGGTGAGAGGAGTGAGAGGGAGGAGAGTGAGAGGAGAGGAGTGAGAGGAGAGAGGGTGAGAGGAGAGAGAGGAGCCAGTTAAACTTACCGGTTGACAATCATCTTCAGTTAAACTTCCTCCTTCCTCTTCTGGTAAACTTTCAAACGCATCAAAATATAAGAATTGCTGAATAGGAGTAAATTTACCACTAACAGCCTGAAATAATATCAAACAATCATTCGTTAAATATATCACATAACGGCTTCCCAGGCCATTCATTAAATCATCCCTCGATCCCCACTAGGTTACCGGTATTTCTATAATGTTTACCTTCATCACTTCCTGTGCAGTAACGCCACCTATAAACGCTACGACCGGGCAGACGTCACCCGCCGCCGTAAACGAGAACTTCTTCAATAATTCCTCGTTTAATTCTTCTACTTTAGCTTCACTTTTAGAATTCACTTCTTTAGCGACAGCAATAAACGTATCGGCATCAGCCTGAAATATAACCATACGTACAATAATATACTGCTGTTAATACTGAGTGACCCAGTTTCACAGTTTGAATCAAACTCACAACTGTGGAACTGGATCCTGAATATCTGAACAGTTGATTCAATATTATTTTGTTGACTCAATACCAATTTTAAATCAGATATGAATCTGAACCCAGTTCCAGACCCATTGAGAAGCGCCGCGTCTAATTGAGGTGGATATTTGTGTATAACTGACCTGATTTCTAGGTTTAGGCAGACGTCCGTGTCGACCCTGAAACTCATCTAAAGCTTGGAATGCAATATGGAGTTGACCGGGAGCTTCGAACTTTCCAAAATCTGTCATCACAAATTCCGGAGCTTTCATCGCTTCAGAGATTGATTTATAGTTGAATGATTTGGGCATTTTAACCTGCGTCACGATTCCACCTCGTACATAGTCAGAATAACTCGATGTATCGCCGATACTGAACGTGTACGGACCTGAAATAATTCAATCAAACATCAGCAACTATCGTTTAATGTTCTCAATCTGCTCGGATTCTAAACGGGCTGTGTTTATTGTTCAGTGTATGACATTGTACCAAGGCTTTCAATCCCTCAAAAATTACAGAAATTAAGCTTAATTTTGGTAATCTCCTATTTTTTCATTAGCTGAATATATTTCAAAGCACTTATCAGCATCAATAATATGATGGAATATTGACATCCACTCTGGTAGGGGCAGAAGGTGGCTGATTTTGATTTTCAGAGGGATAGATGTAAATATGAGGAGGCCACCCCTCTAAAACCTGTTGTGGAATCACTTTCGTTCCAAAGAAAATAAATTTCTTATTCTCTTAACAGAATGACAAATATCTTAACGTTTTATATTTACCGAGTACTTTAATTTTCCGTGGTTCACAGCCGTTTAATTCGGTCATTCCATTGATTTCTGAGAACGTTACAAAATCTCCATCTTCATAATTATGTCTGGTTTCATCGAGGCAAGTGACGACAGCTTCTGTATCCTAGAACGCACAGAGATACAAGCAATCATTTCTTCTGGAGAACTGGCTCAAATGACGCATTAAGAGACAGGGGTGGGAGGTAGGGAGTGAGGGGGGAGGTTGCCATATCACCTTGGACTTCCCTCAATTGTTACAATTAGCATCCAGTTCTATACTCCAAATTTGACTCTTATTTGAGTTAAAAGTTTATTTTCAATCATTCTCATGCGTCATACTTCAAATTAAAACTGTGTTACTGGGTGGTGAACTGTTATTGTTTAGATAGGAGGCCTACCTTATCAATACCAGCAATCATGTTACTGATCGGTTGTTCACCGTTTGTATCAAACACAGTGAAATTCTCACCGAAATCACAGAATATTTGACTGAAAAAATAAAACATCGAATCAAATCTAAAATTCACAACTACTTCAAAACCTCAACAAATCACAACATCTAAATCTTATTTCTCTTCTGAAAATTAATCTAGTCACTGGTACTACAAGGATTCTCACTGGTATGTTAAGCGAACTCATCCACACTGAGGCTACAGAGATACTGAGGTAAACTCACCCACACAATCCAGTAGTATTCGCTACGATGAATTTGATTCCGTTTTCGTGACAAAATCCACCTAGTTCTAACTGTTCGATCAATGTAGAATTTGTAAGTACGACAGCCTGTAAATAAATACAAATAAAATCCTGCAGTGTTTTTGCTGGTTTTACTGAAACAGAATGAAATGTGTTGAAACGATGCGTTACCTGAAACTGACTGATGAATTCAGTAGTGAGTTTATCAGTATGAGCTGTAACTGGAACGTAACTGTTCAACTCGGCCAAACGTGACTGACAAACTTCAGCTCGGTTCTTACCGATATCCTCTTCACGTAGGAAAAACTACGTTAAATAAATCAATTTTATTAATATTTCACTGACAAATAGAGAACGTGAGTTAAAGAGTTAACTCTGAACTCAGGATCCAGTTCCACGGTTGTGAGTTAAGATTGTGAGTTTTAACTCATAGAAAATGAACTGAATTTAACTCTAACCCTCGACTGTGGAACTGACCTGTAGAGTTTAAAAGTTTCTAAGTTGACGGGTTTTTAAGTTAACAGAGTTCTCAGGGGAGAGGATGAAGGGATGTTTAATACTAACCTGTGTTGATAGATCAGTCATACTCGCGTTCTGTTGGTCGTGTATAGTAACTGATTTAACACCACTTAATACGACATTCTTAGCAATTTCAACTCCTAGACCTCTCATACCAGATATCAGTACATTAGATACACCCATACGCCTCATAGCGTCGTGACCCAAAACATACCTACAATTCATTATCATTTACTCCATTAATTGATGTTAGAGTTTAAAAATTTGCGAAACAAGAACCCCCATAACATTCCAGATTTTTAAAAAGGTTATAATCTATTGATTTCGTCATAAATTTAGTTCAATTTGCTCTGACTCTGAGTCTGTGGTTCATCTAAACAACGATTAAGGAACTTGTTTAGTTTTTTGTGAAGACTGGGCGTTAAGATTTGCGCTGGTTCATGTATTTTATTTCGATCAGCAAAAAATGCAAAACAGTTTTGAGTTGCATGGTGCGACCCTCTCAATGTGTCATGTGATACTTACAGTTGTCTTGAATATAAACCTTCATCGATATCGGTTTTATTTTCAGTCCCGTTACTCGTCATTTTGGCCTGAAATTTAATCACATCATCCATTATTAACATTATGAGATATACACAGATCGAACTAATTTCTCAATAACTGGATGAATCTTAAACGATCTCCGCCTGCCGTTAAGCAGGTTTTCAAACCACTATATTTCATAAGAGTCCACTAATAATAGATATAGTCACTCAGTGGTCAGTGCTGGTCACTCAGTGGTCAGTGCTGGTCACTCAGTGGTCGGTGCAAAACAAAAGTACATTTATATCATTTCTAAAAACAAACGACGCAATAGAATAGCATCTTCTTGAATCATACTAACATTCATGATTAGATAACCAGGTTTAGACAGCAGTTTGATTCATTCATTATTCAAACAGTTTACAGGGTACAGTTTGACTCAAACAGTTTACAGGGTACAGTTTGACTCAAACAGTTTACAGGGTACAGTTTGACTCAAACCGTTTACAGGGTACAGTTTGACTCAAACCGTTTACAGGGTACAGTTTGACTCAAACCGTTTACAGGGTACAGTTTGACTCAAACAGTTTACAGGGTACAGTTTGACCCAAACAGTTTACAGGGTACAGTTTGACTCAAACAGTTTACAGGGTACAGTTTGACCCAAACAGTTTACAGGGTACAGTTTGACTCAAACAGTTTACAGGGTACAGTTTGACCCAAACAGTTTACAGGGTACAGTTTGACCCAAACAGTTTACAGGGTACAGTTTGACTCAAACAGTTTAAATCAATTCATTTTCAGTGTATTAAACTTAAAACATCGAAAATGAACTAGAATTATTTTAACCGATCAATTGCGGAAGTTTTGATGAAGTTCACGACAAAGAGTGGAATCATTCACTGTGACCTCAACAACGATCAGAGACTGTGAACATCACAATCTTAACCTAGTCATCGAGCCTACCCCAGAACAGGAGAACCTAGTTTCAAGAAATATGTACAGGAATACAAAGTAGGTTTCATTCCCCATCCGTTCAAATTCTCATGATGTATAGAAGCAAAAGAGTTCAGAGTTTGTTTCAGAGTTTATGAGCAGGATTTACAAATAACTATCGATCAGGAGACATTGAGGGAAAAAGGTGTTTGAGGTGACACTAAAACTCATGCCTAGGGTTCCCCTTCATAGAACTATCAAAGCCTATCAAATAAAGGCAAAATAAGGAGTAGAAGAATAGGATGATATAGGTTTAGCCTACTCTATATCAGCTAGGTTCAGTAGGATGAAACCTTAAGCGATAGATTTGATAGAATCGTGTTTGCTTAATAAGATGGAACCCTTTCATGAGAATTTGAACAGCCAGAAATTATAGAACCTACCTTGTATCTTCTATACATTAGAGACAGTGAGGGGGAGTTTATACCTATTGAACACAGTGAGTGGATCCACTCAGCGAGCGAGCGAGTGAGGGGGTCTCACAACTGCTGCAAATACCAACCAAAACCACTATTAACTAATAGTAGAATCTGTTTATAACAATGAGACAACCAACCCCTTACAATCTATTTATAGACATTAAAAACCCCATTGATTTGGAGGCCTCCACAATTGATTTCATTCAAGGAACCCTCCATTGATTAGGAGTTATACAAGTAGTATGAATGAGTCATCATAAAAATCATTCTACTGTCTGTCACACATGCTCTTCGTGCGACGTTTTGGTCCGTAATTTCGTTAATAATCGGTTGATCTGTAAATATTATGCATCAATTTGTTCAGTAAGGAATTTGCATTCAGAAATAAATCATGAACTGGCATAAATTTGTTTGTGTTTTCTTCTATCAGCGATAGTTCACCTAGCATACGCTCGCGTAATGCTGAAAAACGGCGTTTATGGCCCGTCACGTGGCGCCACCTACTGTATTTTGATATGCTAATGAGCAGGTGATGACGTCACTGTAACGTTTCCGAGCGTCCGCGGAGCGGATTTTTCAGCATTACGCGAGCGTATGCTGAGTAAACTATCGCTCATAAATGAAAACAAAAACAACTTTAGTAAAAATTGTTGTTTATTTCTGAATGCAAATTCCACACTGAACAAACTGATGCGTAATAAAGGTAGATAAACCGATTATTAACGAAATTACGGACCAAAACGTCGCACGGAGAGTAGGTGTGACAGACAGTAGATGATTCCATAAAATAGAAATTTTTAGCTTGGATAGGCCTATAGATTTATTAGAATTCAAATATTCCTAACTGCTGTAGGGGTGGGGGTGATTAGACCTTCAAACTTCCTAGTTGGGTTAGAACATTTAGAATTGTTTAAAGAATTTAAAAAGGTCCCCACGGTTTATCGCGACCGGTTTTTACTTACACTCTTCGTTGTTAAAGCTGAATTATTCGATGATAATTTATCGGAGATGTTTTGAGTTGAGTCGGTTTGCAGCGCGGTGTCGTCACTAGTCGTCGTCTTTCGTTTCTTGGATGGAGGAGAACTTACAGCTTGATTTACCTCGATATCAGACATCTAAAATTTCCAACATTCAATAGAAACAAATCTGGCTGATACCACACAATCCACGGAACCACAAACAATAACAGCTTCAATGAAATCTGATTTTAGTCTCACTGTCCAACTTCGTCTGATAAATGAACTGTCATCGGTATCTGAAGATGCTTTGTGATTCTAAATACACGTAATAAATGAAAAATGGCCGATTGTAAAGCGGCGCCAGTGCTGACAACTTGTGTCTAACTCATAAACTAAAATCTATCCTTTATTCTACCACGTTTTAAACTTAAATTCGGCTTTGAAAGTTGCCGCAAGCGAATGCAAGATGCCGATATCATTCTAGATGGTTTGTATATGGCAGAAAAGTGCGTAAAAGTACCTTAAATCGACGAAATCGTAACGAGCATCTCCAGACTGTCTCAGTCAGACTCTCAGAGTGCAACTACACACAGACTCCACACGTGCCGCACACCGGTTCCTATTGTACGCGGAACATTTTACCAGCAGTCATCGGAACATAACCTCCGCTTCATCCAGCGCGGTCCAACTATTCAATTAATTGCTGGCGGTCGTCATTAATAATTTTGTAAATTAGAAAACAATACCCGACCTGTATTGTGGTCACCTGGCCAGCAAAATAAAGTCTTTGAAATTTCATACCTTTCTTTTATTATTTTTTTTTGATAGAAAAATTGAGAATATTTCTTTTTCTAGGATAAATATTTAAAAAGAAAGGATTTTCCAAAATCAATCAATGTCTACATTTCAACTTCGATCATGAACTGGTTAGGATTCAATTGAGAGTGAATGATGAAAAACCAAAACATGAACACATTCTGAGAAAACTTTTTCATACAAAAAAACAAACAAACAAAACTTTAAATTACCAACAAGATATAATCTTTTATTTATTTAAAACCAATAGTGTACAGTATAAGCAGTGATTTTATTTGTACATTTTATCAACATATTAATTAAATCTACTAAAATTTGAATAATTCTAAACACAAACATCCCAGCCTCAGTTATAACACCTCCACATACTCAGCACATTTATACTTAAAGTCAGTCAAACTGATACCCAGCTGAAATACATAATTTCATTCTCACTTAAATTCACACTTACTGGAGCCAAGTCTGTATTTATTTATGACAGAGTTAAAATAAGTTCATTTTGAATTGACTGTTTGGGTCTGTATGTCAAATGGGGGCAACTGTGTGAGTATATGAGCTGACCCCTTATCCCTACTGTGAGGCTATCAAATACCACTGACCAATCAATGACCACCAACTAGCGCTAGCCAATCACATTAACCCTAGCAGACTACTAGGTCACTGTGGATACCTAGGGTTAGCCAATCACGGTAACCCTAGGGTTAGCAGACCACTTCATGTAGACCAATCAGAAACTAGGACTGTGACTGACCAATACAGATTGCCCTTACATCATAGTCACAACATGTCAACAAACAGTATGAACATTACAGTGGGATTGAGATCCTACAACTATTACAATCTTAACAATTAAAGACCAGCAATAAGACTTCAGACCACTTTCAGTTTCAGTCAAGACTGTGCAACTCAATTGGAAACTGGTTCCTGTAATGAATTCAGTTCAAGACTTATTGCTATAAATACATTTATATAATTAATCTAATCAGCAGACACCAGCAACATATCACATTACAACTTCAAATATTTCAGCCCTTGGGATAAAAACATTTATCAGTAAAACTGCATAGAACAAGTGATGATAATTTATATACATTTGAATAGCTTATCTTCGAGGTAAGAATGATACAGGTTTGTTAAACAAGCACCAATAAGAAGGACACTAATCTTTAATCTGTATGAAGATTTAGGATTGATCCATCATTTTCTGAAATAGTTTTTCACACAATTTTGAGCTTCATGAAGTTTTAGCAGCACTTAAAACTTTATCTGCAGTTGCACAGATGAGTCATGTTTTATATCATGTTGTTCATTTCGTACTTTAAGTTTGTTTTGAGCAAATAAGTACAAATTAGAAAATAGACAATAAATTCTTTCTTATGAAAATAGATTTATACATACTGTAAACTAAATCTTACTTGGTGGCTTTGGGACTGCTCTAAGTATTGCACAGTGTTTAGAATTAAAGAACTCTGTAGCGTTGAGACTGCTGTAAATATCTCACCGAGTTTCGTAGTAACCAAAACCCTTATCCTTTACCCCGAGTTTGACCAGTCTGCCGAGTAAGGTAGAGTCTACTGTATTGATTATTACGCACAAAAAGTTATGAAATTCTATTCTTCGGTCAGAACTGATTTTTAAATCATATTCAACCCTAAATTCAAATTCTAATTGCGCGACTACGGAATGGGAGGGATATGCATTATTGAGATACATTTCATCAGCGTACATCAATAAGTAACGACTAATTAAAATCATGTCCAACTAATTAACGAAACGTTCGTTAATCGCCGACATCGGAATCTTTATCGCCGACGAGATAAAGTATCTGGAACGCGACGGCTAAAAACGCTGTACCGAGTAAATCTCCGATCGCCGTTAGATACGGAATAGCGAAATTATCAGGATCGTCGCCTTGATTCCACATCCAGTGAACCATCCAATTAGCTATAAATAACAGCAAGAACACCTGCAATACAAATCAATACTATTCAAAACAATACAATTCATTCAGTTTAAATAAACAAGGCTTTTAGATTCATAATCATCTTTTTTGACGTACTTTATGACAGTAGTATCCTAGTGACAAAGTGAATATATATCTCATAAGTCTTTAAGATGACTATTAGGATGTAGTTTAAACGTTGAATAAACTGGGCCCTGCCCCGAGTTTGCAGTTCAATTCGACTCTTAGGGAGTTATTAAACAAGATGAACAATCAACTAATTCAACTCAGATTTAACCAAGAAATGCACAACTGGGTCTCGAGGAACTGGGACAATAGTTTCTCAGTTGTGAGTATCAATAATTGACTGATTTTGAGTTAAATTTTTCCATATAAGACAATCTGATTGATTCCATACTGGATACAACAAACTATCGGTTATAACGAATAGACTTTCTGATCCAATGAAGTTTGTAGTAGTAACAAGGTTAGACCGTATAAAGGCCGTTTGCACCGGTCAAGGGAAGGCAAATGATAAATAATAAGTACCTGTAGGAGAGCTGCAGTTAAATAAACAGCAGCAAACATCAGTGTAATAGATGTATGACCAGCTTTCATATAGGAGATCGTATACATGAATATCAGATGACCGGGAATAACCATCATTAATAAAACACGTGCTGTTCGAGCGTGGATTCCTAGAATACAATCATACAACTCAATATACAGTTCCACAACAGTTCCACCGCAGTTCCACAACAGTTCCACTACAGTTCCACAACAGTTTCACTGCAGTTCTACCAGAGTTCCACAGTACTGAGATTTGACCGGAAATTTGTTAGAACTCTTAGAGCTCAACTTCAATCAAAAACTGCGGAACTCGATTCAGAATTGTTAATACTCATATCGAGATTGAAGAAATTTGAATTTATTTTCAAAGAAAAGATAGTTCTTATACAGTACCAGGAATGGGAGGCAGGAATGGGAGGCTGGAAGGAATGGGAGGCTGGAAATGTCGACAACTTGTGTAGAGCTTATTTAGACAATGCTTACCACAGATGCTCTTTTGTATCATTATCTTAAGAATCAAGCGATTGCAGGGAAAGGAAGAGAATGGGTGACAGTGAATGGACTGACTATGTAGCAGGGAATGGAAGAGAATGGGTGACAGTGAATGGACTGACTATGTAGCAGGAATGGAAGAGAATGGGTGACAGTGAATGGACTGACTATGTAGCAGGGAATGGAAGAGAATGGGTGACAGTGAATGGACTGACTATGTAGCAGGGAATGGAAGAGAATGGGTGACAGTGAATGGACTGACTATGGAGCAGGGAATGGAAGAGAATGGGTGACAGTGAATGGACTGACTATGTAGCAGGGAATGGAAGAGAATGGGTGACAGTGAATGGACTGACTATGTAGCAGGGAATGGAAGAGAATGGGTGACAGTGAATGGACTGACTATGTAGCAGGGAATGGAAGAGAATGGGTGACAGTGAATGGACTGACTATGGAGCAGGGAATGGAAGAGAATGGGTGACAGTGAATGGACTGACTATGTAGCAGGGAATGGAAGAGAATGGGTGACAGTGAATGGACTGACTATGTAGCAGGGAATGGAAGAGAATGGGTGACAGTGAATGGACTGACTATGTAGCAGGGAATGGAAGAGAATGGGTGACAGTGAATGGACTGACTATGTAGCAGGGAATGGAAGAGAATGGGTGACAGTGAATGGACTGACTATGGAGCAGGGAATGGAAGAGAATGGGCCACAGTGAATGGACTGACTATGGAGCAGGGAATGGAAGAGAATGGGTGACAGTGAATGGACTGACTATGTAGCAGGGAATGGAAGAGAATGGGTGACAGTGAATGGACTGACTATGTAGCAGGGAATGGAAGAGAATGGGTGACAGTGAATGGACTGACTATGTAGCAGGGAATGGAAGAGAATGGGTGACAGTGAATGGACTGACTATGTAGCAGGGAATGGAAGAGAATGGGTGACAGTGAATGGACTGACTATGTAGCAGGGAATGGAAGAGAATGGGCCACAGTGAATGGACTGACTATGGAGCAGGGAATGGAAGAGAATGGGTGACAGTGAATGGACTGACTATGTAGCAGGGAATGGAAGAGAATGGGTGACAGTGAATGGACTGACTATGTAGCAGGGAATGGAAGAGAATGGGTGACAGTGAATGGACTGACTATGTAGCAGGGAATGGAAGAGAATGGGTGACAGTGAATGGACTGACTATGTAGCAGGGAATGGAAGAGAATGGGCCACAGTGAATATAGATGTAGTGGTAGTAACTCACCAGAATGGCAGTAAACTTTGAATGGATTAGGACAACCACGCGGTATATGATCAGGTAATATACCGGGTTTACTGATCTGATGTAAATATGTGGATAAACGACTTGCTTGAACAGCGACTAAATTACCGCCAACTCCTACAATCAAACATAATATATAACAGTATCATAAATACAGCTGACAAACTGAATCCAGAACAAGTGATATATGAGATAAAAGGAAATCAGTTTTTGTTTGAGTTGTTGAAAATTACTGAGTCTGAGTTTACAGTAAAATGAAATTGTTCATCAACTCACAACATACAACTCACAACTCACCACATACAACTCACAACATACAACTTACCATTTATAACTGGTTGGAAAACGGCTATGCCGTGAAAGTTCTCAACGGTGAAATCTAAAATTAACCCTCCAATGCTGTAAATGTATGAAAACAAGAGAGAGATTCAGTGAATTTATAAAAATACTTTTTTCCTGATCAGTAATTGACTTCATCCTGCACGTGTAGTACTGGAGGTATTTCAGAGATTTGAGATGAATAATGCTTACCTGCTGATTACCATAGCTGAGATGACCGGCGTCCAGCCCGTATAAATCACCTCACTGGTGTAACGATTCTTAGCAGATATTACACAAAATACAGGAATCAAAGCAAGAAAAAATACTATAATCACGGGAGACAGCCAGACCTGTTTACCTGAAATTATACAACCAGACCTGTTTACCTGAAATTATACAACCAGACCTGTTTACTTATAATTACATACAATGATATCAAACAGTGCTATAGTCCACACTTCACATGTGTTCAGTGTTTCATCTAATTGAAAATGAACTACAAACACCAGATATTAGACATTTTATCAGCACACTATCAAAAACTGATCGTCCAAACTTCACATGTGTTCAGTGCTTCACCTGAGACATTTTTAATTGAAAATGAACTACAAACACCAGATATTAGACATTTTATCAGCACACTATCAAAAACTGATCGTCCACACTTCACATGTGTTCAGTGCTTCAACTGAGACATTTCTAATTGAAAATGAACTACAAACACCAGATATTAGACATTTTATCAGCATACTTTCAAAAACTGATCGTCCACACTTCACATGTGTTCAGTGCTTCACCTGAGACATTTTTAATTGAAAATGAACTACAAACACCAGATATTAGACATTTTATCAGCGCACTTTCAAAAACTGATTGTCCACACTTCACATGTGTTCAGTGCTTCACCTGAGACGCTTAATCAGCTCACTTCCAAACCCTAAGATGTCTAAACGGCAGAAGTTTGGTGGTTTGGTGCTGGAGATTGGAATTTAAAACTCATGTACCTATTGCGTGATAAAGTACACCAGATATAGCAGCGAGGAGACTCAATGTTGTAACGTCTCCGAGACTGGCGGCTATCGGAGTAGCTACATTATCAGGGTTGATCTTACATTGACGAGATCCTAATACAACTAAAATCATTATAGCACCTGAAATATATAAAAACAAACACAATGAGTCGACTGTAAGTCCGCTGTGGAACTGAACTCAATCAGTCTGAAGTGGAACTGATCCACAGTATCCGCTGACCGGCCAGAGAATCATATTTACCCAAGATAAGACTTGCTATTGATGCAGTTACGATGCTACTACAGCACAATAATAAACCGTGATCAATATCGAACTTTCCTTTAGGAATCCAACCGAATATCATAGCAGCCATTGACGCTAGAAACCCCACAACTATAGCCTGAGCCTGAAAATATAATAAATTCAACTACTTTAGAAACTTGAAATAGAGCAGAGGGTCTTGTTAAGTAGTTGACTCAGGGAGTTTCAACATTGAAATGAACTAATTTTCACTCTAAGAGTCCTGAACTGACTCCTGACTGAAGTGAGTCCTTACTGAAGTGAGTCCTTACTGAACTGACTCCTTACTGAAGTGACTCCTTACTGACCTGACTCCTTACTGAACTGACTCCCTACTGAACTGAGTCTTTCCTGAACTGACTCCTTACTGAAGTGAGTCCTTACTGAAGTGAGTCCTTACTGAACTGACTCCTTACTGACCTGACTCCTTACTGACCTGACTCCTTACTGAACTGACTCCCTACTGAACTGAGTCTTTCCTGAACTGACTCCTTACTGAAATGACTCCTTACTGAACTGAGTCATTCCTGAACTGACTCCTTACTGAAGTGAGTCTTTCCTGAACTGACTCCTTACTGAACTGACTCCTTACTGAAGTGAGTTTTTCTTGAACTGACTCCTTACTGAAACGAGTCCTGGTGTTCTTTTAAATGAATTCACTTACTTGTATTAAAGCCATATTTCCACCAATCATCAACCATTTCTCTTTAGGCGAGTCCATTTTCCCTAAATTCGCCTAAAAATACCACAAGCAATTAGAGAAATATCTGGAACAGCAATGAAATATTGAGGTGATATTTCATATATTTTACCTGTGTCGATAATCTCGAAGCTAAAGTCATTTCTAGGTTTCCTTTCAGACCGAGTAAGGCTGGTACTAATATAAAAATCTCAGAAATTACATCAAATACTTCCCAATGCTGAAAATAAACAAAACATGCATTTGTTATAGAATCATTGACAGTTACATGTGAACAAACTCAGAAAGAAACTGTTTAACTCAAAGACTACTTCTGACTATATTTATGATACCATCAAACACATATCACATCACATTCTCAAGTCAGAGTTTTTACAGTCTAAACCTTCCTGGATCCATAAACTGGGGTAAATATCCTCATGATATATGTTTGAGATACCAGAATCAACTTCCACAGTTCCAGGTTAAATCTGATTAAGTTTGAATTCATTTTCAATTTATTGAAACTAACTGTGAAACAGGGTTTAGTGTTTCATGCAGTTCATGTTTAAATCAGAATTAATTTAGTTATTTATCAATTTCACAACTTTAAAAGTTAACTGCGGAACCGGCTCCCGGTATTCCTAACATTGTAACTATAATGTAACTACCTGTACTATATCTAGAATGATACCAGCGCTGACTGTTCCTAAACCGGCCAAAACAAACGGTACAAAAACTTGAACTCCGACTGTCCAAACATTATTCTCATCAAACCGTAAATATTCAAAAACTCGTAACAACTGCCAAATTCGAAACGGTTTCAGCAACGAGTGAACAGGATTGAAACGTAGATAAATCCCACGTGGTTTAAACCCTAACCGGAACATACCAAGAGCTGACACAAATAATATTCAATAATATTCAGTTCGCGAGGTTTTAGGTTTTAAAATGTAAATCCTGAACACCATCTGTAACTAACTGCTGCAAACTGTATCAATGATTCACCGCCACAAAACAGAGTTGAATTATTAAAATTATAACCAATTTCGAAAATACTAAAATAAATATTTCCACTGATATTATCTTTGTTCAGTTGCTTCAATATCACATTCATATCCACGCGTACATTAAGAGTTCTAGGTGAATGTATGGTACATTTATTATTTTTTATTTGTCTAAAAATGTCTGATACACCTGCCGTATGTCACTACTGGGAATAACTACACAGTACTCTATATATATGACTCTATGACTATTAGACTGACAAAGAGACTCACTGGGACTCAATGACTCCCAGTGATGATCAGCAGAAACACATCACCGCATTTATTTCATATTTAAATCATTGACTGATTGAGAATGTGATTGAATTCTGTGAACACAATGAATTTGGGATCAATTAAAAATTCATTTGTCGTTTATGATAAACTAAAGGTAAGACATAATGGGGTAGGGGAGGGGGAGAGTTACCTGTACTATATCTAGCACCATGCCAGCTCCCGACCCAGGAGGGAGGGGAGGGGAGGGGGAGGGAGGGGAGAGTTACCTGTACTATATCTAGCACCATGCCAGCTCCCGACCCAGGAGGAGGGAGGAGAGGGGAAGGGGGAGAGTTACCTGTACTATATCTAGCACCATGCCAGCTCCCGACCCAGGAGGAGGGAGGGGAGGGGGAGGGGAGGGGGAGAGTTACCTGTACTATATCTAGCACCATGCCAGCTCCCGACCCAGGAGGAGGGAGGGAGGGGAGGAGAGGGGAAGGGGGAGAGTTACCTGTACTATATCTAGCACCATGCCAGCTCCCGACCCAGGAGGAGGGAGGGGAGGGGGAGGGGAGGGGGAGAGTTACCTGTACTATATCTAGCACCATGCCAGCTCCCGACCCAGGAGGAGGGAGGGGAGGGGGAGGGGAGGGGGAGAGTTACCTGTACTATATCTAGCACCATGCCAGCTCCTGACCCAGGGGGAGGGAGGGCAGGGGGGATGGGGAGGGGGAGAGTTACCTGTACTATATCTAGCACCATGCCAGCTCCCGACCCAGGAGGAGGGAGGGGAGGGGGAGGGGATGGGGAGGGGGAGAGTTACCTGTACTATATCTAGCACCATGCCAGCTCCCGACCCAGGGGGAGGGAGGGCAGGGGGGATGGGGAGGGGGAGAGTTACCTGTACTATATCTAGCACCATGCCAGCTCCTGACCCAGGGGGAGGGAGGGCAGGGGGGATGGGGAGGGGGAGAGTTACCTGTACTATATCTAGCACCATGCCAGCTCCCGACCCAGGAGGAGGGAGGGGAGGGGGAGGGGATGGGGAGGGGGAGAGTTACCTGTACTATATCTAGCACCATGCCAGCTCCCGACCCAGGGGGAGGGAGGGGAGGGGGAGGGAGGGGAGGGGGAGAGTTACCTGTACTATATCTAGCACCATGCCAGCTCCCGACCCAGGAGGAGGGAGAGGGAGGGAGGGGTGGGGAAGGGTGGGGGAGGGTGGGAAGGGAGGGGGAGAGTAACCTGTACTATATCTAGCACCATGCCAGCTCCCGACCCAGGAGGGAGGGGGAGGGAGGGGTGGGGGAGGGTGGGGAGGGAGGGGGAGAGTTACCTGTACTATATCTAGCACCATGCCAGCTCCAACTGTACCGAATCCTGCTATAACGTATGGTATAAAAACTTGTAATGAAATCGACCATGAATTCTCATTTTCAAGCGTCGCCAGTTTCATTTGAAAATCATCATCATCGTTATCACCATGGTTACCAGAGTGAGCGTCATTAGTAACCGGCAACAATGGCGTTGTATCCGCGGTGATTTCGTTGTTTTCAGTGTCTTCGAGTTTCTTATAATCCGTTTCGATTTCGATGTTTGCGGACGTTGTTTTGTCCGTCTGCTCAACACCGACGGTGCTGCCATCTACGTTTAAACTAGGAACCATTTTTCTACGTTTTCGTACGGTTGCTATCGATGATGACGACCGATTGTTATCGTTGCTCGTGGTAACGGTAGTAGCCATTGTTGTTATTGATGAAATACTCGACTTCACTTGCCACAGTAGACTTACAGTTATCTGAAACACAGTGATTTATCGATATTTACAGAGCTGGCAATAATTCGATATTTTTCGAAATCCTTGAAATTTGTTATTCTCAAAAAACAGCTGCAACAATAACTGTTACAGCAGTGAATAGAGAGGCAGTTCGAGAGAGAGAGAGAAATAACCTATAAAACATGTCAGAATACAGTGAAACTCATTGCTTACGAAGATCATTACGTAAATGACTTATCAAAATAATGACTTAGACTTGTAGTAAATTGGATCGCAAAATACAAATAGAAACTCAAAAATAATAGAGATGACTTTTGACTAATTATCATACGACAACACGAGTTAAACTGTATGTGACATAAACTATCTAACATCATAGAGAGCCAAAAAATATATATCAGAAAAATCGAAAATATTTTACAGTAAACTTCACCCAAAATTAGACAACCCGGGACTGATGTTAAATGACAAAATTAATCTGAGGTGTCTTGAGGTAAGCAGGTTTGAAAGAGTGAATTAGGGCAAGGTTTACTGTATTGATTTTTTGATACAAAGAATTATAATATACGCATAAAATCAACATAAGTTTCGAATTATGCATCCAAAAAATAACTTTTGATAAAAGGTTTAAATTTTCAAAACGATGCTTCATTCCGTATCAATCGAAAAATCGAATAGAAAATTAATAAAAATCAGAAAAATGTTTTTGGGAAAATTTTGACAACAATTTAATTCACGGGCAGGAAAAACTTCATGTGAAAATCCATGCAAATATATGGACGCACGTAGATTAGTTTAACTGTCTGAATAATGAGGGCGCCACCGAGAGAATGAGTTAATCGGGGGATTTTCATTCATGATAGGAAAAAATCACGAAGACAAAAATTCTCATAAAGCTAAAAATGAAAATGACCACAACCACAAAATACGGTACAGACAGAGCCCTGGCACTTACATATTACACCGGTTAATAATCTTTCAAATAATTCTAAAAATTCAAATAGAAATTTGTAATATTCGTTAATAGGATATTTTCGTGGGTGTTTATTTTCACCGCGGGTTACGACAAAATCTTCAACACGTGTAAATTTCATCATCATCATCATCATTATGACTATAACAGACACCATCTGTTTTATAAATCACATATTGCTGTAGTACTTATATATATATATACAGAGACTGGTCTTTAATAAACCATTAATAATCTATCAGATAATAGAATAGACTGAGATAACTTCATCACCAGTAACACAGAATTCAGGACCCAGATTTACAGTTCATCGATAAATTTATCTTTTGAAATTGACATAATTCATTTCAGTGTCTTTACTTAAAGAGTAGCCTGAAATCAGAAAACTGCAGAACTGGATCCAGAACCGGCGTAATCAAGATAACGAATGTAAAGCTGAAAAGAATAGTTTAAAATTATGTTTCCTCTAATTCTATGTTAGAGAATGAATTTTAAATTGCAAGCGCAACTATCTAAGACAATCATTTATGAATTTGGGTCAATACTCCACTTCTCTCCCCCTCCCCCCAATTGCGCCCAGATTTTCAAAACACATTATCTATAATACACTGACTACCACGTTTCAAACCATATTTCATGTGAAAACGCTTCTCTTACCCATCATGATTGACAATAAATCCACAAAATAGAATAAACGAATTCTCAAGGTTTGGTGTTAGCGTTGTTTGCGCTGAACTGCAGCTGAATAACTGATTTAGTCTAAACACAGTAACACATAAATACGAACTGTCCAACCCGCGTGTCTGCGAAATATTGATTAATAATTTTAGTTCATCCTGAAATAAACGAGTCAATGTTTCAACGCTCTCGATTCAACTCCACAGATGTCGGTTAAGTTTGATACAACAGTGAAAATTATATCATTTTCTATTTGTTTAACCTACAGTCAAATATTAACCAAGAACTCGATTCCGTACTATCCAGTTGTGAGAGGTCAAATCGACTCCAGTCAAATACAACTCAAACAACTGAGATACGGAATCCAGTTGAAGATTATAATTTGTCTCAAACGTTAAAACGATGTAAATGAACTAATTTCAAACTGAACCTCTCAACGAAGCAAGCAACTGGATGAGAGTTAACCGTGTAACTATTGACAGTGTTACTGGAGCGATGCATTTACCGCAATCAAGTGAACTCTTATGTAAAACCTGCGTTCATCGATATTTTAATAATCTCGATCTCACTAATATCACACGATATATTGTCTGGTAACATGTGTTAGATTACCAGACAAACCCCGCGACCGGCCAGCTACGTGCTGCTGGTTACTGCTGGTTACTGCCAACAACTGTTCAACCATTCAAATCAATTAATTTAACAAAATTTGAATTTATGATGATGTAAAGTAACCCGTTGATATTTGTAACAACTGGGTCGAATGCGATTAACAGTGAATAAAAAATCTGTGGCGCGTTAAATATAGGACTCCTGAAAAATATCTACAGTAACAGCTGCAGCAGTGGAAAATAGAAATAGGAAACACAACAATAGAATGTCAGATTTCAAAACCAGAAAATAATCTAAAAATGTCACTTTCTATATATTAAACAACGGTACAATTTTGACAAAATTTCTAGGTCAAAAACAAAACTTCTGAAAATGGAATTTCGTAACATTCTGGAAATGTCAGAATGACATTTTCTCGGTAATTTACCCTAAAAATTGTTGGGCTTAGCGATGCATGAAGAATGCTGTTCTCCTCCACGTCCCCTCTGTACAGGCTAACAGCTGTACTACCCCACTGCTGCCATTACAAACATCTGTGAATAAACTATTGAATATCAGTCATAATCTGAAATCTATAAATGTCTCCATTATTTATAACATTAAGTGAATTAAGCCCAGTTATTAGTTAGACCCGGTTTATAATTATATCAAATAGACGAGACATTAATCAATAAACAGATGAGTAACAGCCCCAGGTGTTATAGTTCGAAGTTTAGATGCCTTATGCTACTAAAATATAATTTCATCCAATTAACTCTAAATCATAGATACCTCGTAGAGAGGATCCAGTCTCAATACTGCGACAATCTAACCGACCCTAGACTCAACCCCCCGGAGAGGATCCAGTCTCAATACTGCGACAATCTAACCGACCCTAGACTCAACCCCCCGGAGAGGATCCAGTCTCAATACTGCGACAATCTAACCGACCCTAGACTCAACCCTCCGGAGAGGATCCAGTCTCAATACTGAGACAATCTAACCGACCCTAGACTCAACCCCCGGAGAGGATCCAGTCTCAATACTGAGACAATCTAACCGACCCTAGACTCAACCCCCAAAGAGGATCCAGTCTCAATACTGAGACAATCTAACCGACCCTAGACTCAACCCCCGGAGAGGATCCAGTCTCAATACTGAGACAATCTAACGGACCCTAGACTCAATCCCCCCGAGAGGATCCAGTCTCAATACTGAGACAATCTAACGGACCCTAGACTCAACCCCCGGAGAGGATCCAGTCTCAATACTGAGACAATCTAACCGACCCTAGACTCAACCCCCGGAGAGGATCCAGTCTCAATACTGAGACAATCTAACCGACCCTAGACTCAACCCCCGGAGAGGATCCAGTCTCAATACTGCGACAATCTAACCGACCCTAGACTCAACCCCCCGGAGGGGATCCAGTCTCAATACTGAGACAATCTAACCGACCCTAGACTCAACCCCCCCGGAGGGGATCCAGTCTCAATACTGAGACAATCTAACGGACCCTAGACTCAACCCCCCGGAGAGGATCCAGTCTCAATACTGCGACAATCTAACCGACCCTAGACTCAACCCCCGGAGAGGATCCAGTCTCAATACTGAGACAATCTAACCGACCCTAGACTCAACCCCCGGAGAGGATCCAGTCTCAATACTGTGACAATCTAACCGACACTAGACTCAACCCCCCGGAGAGGATCCAGTCTCAATACTGAGACAATCTAACCGACCCTAGACTCAACCCCCCGGAGAGGATCCAGTCTCAATACTGAGACAATCTAACCGACCCTAGACTCAACCCCCCGGAGAGGATCCAGTCTCAATACTGAGACAATCTAACCGACCCTAGACTCAACCCCCGGAGAGGATCCAGTCTCAATACTGAGACAATCTAACGGACCCTAGACTCAATCCCCCCGAGAGGATCCAGTCTCAATACTGAGACAATCTAACGGACCCTAGACTCAACCCCCCCGAGAGGATCCAGTCTCAATACTGAGACAATCTAACCGACCCTAGACTCAACCCCCGGAGAGGATCCAGTCTCAATACTGAGACAATCTAACCGACCCTAGACTCAACCCCCAAAGAGGATCCAGTCTCAATACTGAGACAATCTAACCGACCCTAGACTCAACCCCCGGAGAGGATCCAGTCTCAATACTGAGACAATCTAACGGACCCTAGACTCAATCCCCCCGAGAGGATCCAGTCTCAATACTGAGACAATCTAACGGACCCTAGACTCAACCCCCGGAGAGGATCCAGTCTCAATACTGAGACAATCTAACCGACCCTAGACTCAACCCCCCCGGAGAGGATCCAGTCTCAATACTGAGACAATCTAACCGACCCTAGACTCAACCCCCCGGAGAGGATCCAGTCTCACTGCTGAGACAATCTAACCGACCCTAGACTCAACCCCCCCGAGAGGATCCAGTCTCAATACTGAGACAATCTAACGGACCCTAGACTCAATCCCCCCGAGAGGATCCAGTCTCAATACTGAGACAATCTAACGGACCCTAGACTCAACCCCCGGAGAGGATCCAGTCTCAATACTGAGACAATCTAACCGACCCTAGACTCAACCCCCGGAGAGGATCCAGTCTCAATACTGAGACAATCTAACCGACCCTAGACTCAACCCCCGGAGAGGATCCAGTCTCAATACTGAGACAATCTAACCGACCCTAGACTCAACCCCCCGGAGAGGATCCAGTCTCAATACTGAGACAATCTAACGGACCCTAGACTCAACCCCCCCGAATGGATCCAGTCTCAATACTGAGACAATCTAACCGACCCTAGACTCAACCCCCCGGAGAGGATCCAGTCTCAATACTGAGACAATCTGACAAAGACTCTAGGTACTGGGGGTGAACCCGAGCTGAAAGGTCAAGAGTTTGTGTCAGTTTCACATAGGCCTAGGGCCTGCACCAGTGACCCGCCTGGCCCGGAGATGCTAAAACAAACAGCTGTCATTGACAACTGAATCACGAACACTGTTTCTTTTTTTGGGTGGTTGGTGGTAGATACTCATGAGAAATGATTTCTTCACACAAAAAATGAGTGTGTCCTATACTGTTTTGGGGGCAAGGGGGTGAATACGGGTCCCGGGGTAGTAGGCCTAAAAATAGTTACAATATAATATACATTGATATTGAATTGATACAGTATAATGCTGTTTTTGTTGTTGTTTTTATTCGAATTGGTTTCAATTTCATCCAAATTTTCTTACAATAAGAAAAGCGAGGCGATTTTCCGAGGTTTAAAGTCATTTTCTCCTTGTTAAACGATGAATAAATCGAATATTTCCGAAAAACTGCCACACAATCACTACCGCCAGGTGGCGCTCACAACCCGGAAATAAATTCAATCCAATTAGGTTTTATTGAGCGTTTCTGTTTCGCAGTTATAAAACGGCGGTAACAACAAGTAGGAATAGAACGAATAGCTAGAAATAACATGATGTATGAGAGGTTCCAGAAGGTTTATCCAACAGCCTGTCAAATATAGAACCGTCGTCGGCTAATTCAATTGAATTTAAACAACATTATTAACATTATAACAAACAGTAACACACAACCGGCCGCGACCAGAATTCTATTTCTAGTTCGGGGTTGTGTGAAGAATTGAAACAAATAAAATGAAAGCAACCCTCATCTCTCCCCTCTCACTTTCTGCTATTATCTGTCAGATCGCCAGTAGTTTGGAGTCGTGAGGTTTCCCCGCCCCCCCCCCCGCCCATGTTACGCTGCTGGATTCTACTACTACTACTCTACAACCAAGTGTTACGGTGCAGAGAATAACCAATAACATCTGGTATTCAGACTACCCCTTCTCTGCCTGTAATCGTTCCCCCGATCGCTGGACTGAAATCCTCCCCTCTCTGTCATCTAAATCATACACACACTTCAGCTAAACTAGTCAAACATTTTAAGGGAACAGTTTCGGCGATTTTTCTGGAAAAACTTATGAAATTAGGTTTAAGATGATTTAGGGTAATGTTTGATAACTTCAGTATGAGATTCAATGGATGATGAAGATGCAGTGATGGATGATACAGTTATAGAGAGGCAGGTGATCGCGTTCGACGAATGGCCGAGTTCATCGTCTGAATCATCTAGTAGCACGCACAACAACACGATTAATTCAGCTTCTTATCAGAAAGCTCAAGATGGCTGGTACCTTCTCAAAAACTGTTTCGATGAAGCAGATCTCGGAAAAGCGCTACAGTTGTTATATGATTGTTGCAATGATGGTAAGTTTAAGAAAAAGGGAAGTTTGTCCATTTGAGTTTTCAAATCAGTTTGACATAAACATATCGATATTCCCCTAGTTCATAACCCTAAGTCCTTAACCCTAACCCTAGGTCCGTAACCCTAACCCTAGCTGCAGCCCATCCCGAGATTTGAACCTGGGTCCCTCAGGTGCCAGTCCTCTGTCCTAACCACTAGACTACTGAGTACTAGTGATTGAGTGAGTTTGTAAGTTGGTGCAATGGTCAGTGGTGACCAGTGAGCTGAGTGCTGACCAGTCAGGTGTGGTAACTGGTGACCAGTCAGGTATGGTAACTCTATTCACAAACAATACCGACTATCATTCTTTGATAACAAGAGGTTTATATCAGCCCCTTTGTCAACTGGACATTCATAAACAAATCTCCCTAAGCTACAGCCTAAACACTGCAGTTTCTCAGTGAACAAAATGGAAAGAATTTTGAAAAAATAAAACCCAGTGATAGCCTTGAAGAGATCACTTCTCTTTCATCTGTATTTATTTTAACTATTGAATACATTTCAATTGGTGCTTATTTTCATCCATTTCTAACTTGCCTTGTTTTATTTTATGTCTATCAGAAATGGCGCTTAATTTTCTTGAAGACAATCACATTCAGAAACTGATATTGGATAAGTTTAAATTCTTCAAAAGCTATGAAAAGCTGTTCGAGGTAAATAAATATATATATATATATATTTTGAGTTGCTTTTTAACTCTATTTAGACAGCTTTCAGATTTATAGGGGTATTGTATCGGTTTATAGGGGAATTGTATCGGTTTTTAAATTGTTGCTTCTCAGCTTAAATACTTGGAGATTTGGAGGTTTTAACCACATATTTTGCGAGCTTGTTAATTTTCAGCGCTTAAACAAATCAACATTTCTTTCAGTGCCATTTGGATTTCACTTCTATTTTCAGAAATTTTCACACTTTTTCATTCGTTTCTGTTACAATTATTCACTTAAATGGTTAATTGGATTTAATGCTTTTAAGTCTGAAATGTTTCCTTGAGCCTGTAGGATGATGTTCCGACTTGGGCCCATTCCTAACCATCATCTATAGAGGGATACTGAATAGTAGTTCTGAATGCATTATTCGTGAAGATGACTATTTGGATAATAAACCGTCATCACAAGGAAACATTTCATACGTATCTTAACAATATAAAACATAGACATGACATGCGTAGAGTGTTTTATCAATGGTTAATCTCTGTATGCTATGTGGTTCTTGCTTTAGAATTGTATTTTAACACACGCTGCTTACGTGCGTGATAATTTGTTTTTTTTCTCACAGCTTTCTCATAATAATTGCTATTTTTAATTGCTTTAACTGTGAATTTCAGCTCCACCCAAAATATTGCACAGTTGTTGATTTGTCAATCATCAGGTAAACTCCACCTACAATTAACTAATCATCCATCAATAAAACAAAAACATCCCAAATTTCCATCGCAAACTATTCATCAGTTCTTGTCTAATTGGTGACTGTTTTAAATCTAATGCATGTGTACAAATTTCAATCCAAAATTTCAACTTGAAAATGACAATTTATCCTTCCTGCAATAGTGTTGTTTTGCTTCAATATTCTAAGATTTTCAAAATGTGCATGTTTTACTCGTACATGCACATGTTTGGTTTGTACATGTGTGTGTTTGTATTGTACATGTACATGTTTGTCTCGTACATGTACATGTTTGCATTGTACATGTACATGTATTGATGATAACCTTCTGTTTTCAGTCTGGTTGTTTGTTGCTTTATCGGCTGTGTTTCTATAGTAACACATTGAGACAAAGAATCATCAATTTGGATTCCGCGAAGTAAGTGAATTTTCATATTTCAATATAATGAGAATTGATGGTCGTATCTGCACGTGAGACTGATTCAAATAAATTGAGATGTTAATCTTTTTGAATCTAGAATTTGCGTAAAACTGTTAAACCAGCAGCCAATCACAGACAGTGCTCAGGTGATAGCCTTGAAACTGATTTCCTACTTGACCACCAGCGGTATGTATCAAAAAATATCAAACCATTCTAGAAAAATCCGTTGCTCAAAAAAGTGGTTGAATTTAATGATCAGATGAATAGCATCGGGAACCAGGCAGTTTTAGTAGTCACTTTGTCAGTTGATGAACTTAAAACAACATTTATTACTATAACACTATAAGAGTTATTGACTCTGGGTGTCGGGGCATTGTTTCATGGATAGCATATTCTCTGATGAATCTTTAGGCAGATGAATCTTAAAAGGGGATCATTTATATCAATAAGCAAGGTGGCATCAAAGGAATCATGCAGGAACTAGGAGTATGTGGAGGATCGAGGAGATATCAGGAGCACAGTTCTTGAGTTAGAATCAAGATCCTAGGGTTTTATTCATTCAAAATTCTAGAGCCAGGTTTCGGAACTGTCGAACTGGATCCATGAAGCTTCTAATTATGAGATGTTTATTTTGTGTTTAGATGAAGTGAAGAAATTTTTATTGTCACAAGGGCAGAATGTGATGAGTAGTATTAGAATATCTATGGGTGTGTACGTTGTGAATGCTGAGCTACAGTGTATCAGTTGTAATGTACTGCATATTCTATTGAAAAGAGGTGAGAGTCGAGAGAAACAAGAGCTACTAGAATTTCCATTCGCAAAAAGAATAAATAAATAACAAATCAATAAACAGCTGGTGAGTGTTTAGAATTTCTAGTATCGGATCCAATGTCATGATTCCGCAGTTGTGAATAAGATTTGAGCCGCGCAATATGAGCTAGTTAACTTTTGATTACTTACAATTTGAAACCTGGTTCAAGTTGTTATTCATATTCAAATGTATTCAAGTTTTGCTTCTAATTTTCTGTTTTCAGATCAATCGAGGCAACAGATATTTATAGAGAATGGTGATCTGAAAGCTGTAATTATAGCGTTGAAAACACATATTAACAATGCATCAGTTTTAAAAGAGGCTTCGAGTTTATTGACGATACTGATTAAACACGGTTCGTATACAACAGAAATAATCCAGTTTTAATCCACTTATTCCGATACTCACTCCTGTGCGGTTAGCTCAGTTGGTTGAGTGGAGGACTGGGAACCGAGAGGTCCCTAGTTCAGAGCCACCTCTGGCGTTGGCTTTCAAGACACATTCATGGACTAATTTCTTGCTAACTTAGTCAGGTTGTGAGACATAACAATCTCTAAAAAGGTCCTGGCCGTCTCTTTAAGTAAGACTACTTGTAGGGTTACACTGTTACTCGCAGTTGGGACATAAAACACTTCTAAACAAAACTACTCCAGGGTCAGCTGCACTAGGGTTCAGTTTCATGGAAATGTTTAAGCTTCTAAAAACGTCAAGTAAGGCGAAACAAAAATGATACCTTGTTTCTCCGCAGCGGCTGGGTCATTTTTGTAAAATATGATAGAATTTGTAAATAGTTCATTTCTATAGCGGCCTGGTCTGTTATGGTAAAATTGATCACGATTTTAAAAAAAGTAATGTTTAGGGTAGATAGGCGGCCGGCCGGGTCAACATTTAAGCTCAGCAGAGCGGAGAAACAAGGTATCAATTTTTTTTAGCCTAAGAATTGTTGCCGGTATGTTGCAATTAAACCAATTTTTAGTAAAACTGGACCCAGTTTTAATTCTATAGTCTCTACTGACGTCAAGTTGGATGATTCTCTAGAAATGTTTCTTCATCCACAACGTGTATCGTACTAATTACTAAAACAAGACAGTATTATTTGTATGTTTATAGACGGAGTGCGAAGTCATCTCGTTGAAAATCAGATTCATTGTATCATTGTTGAGTCTCGACCAATCAAACGAGTCTCGGCTACGGAGGAAGTTTGGTCGGCGTGTATGTTACTCATCAGTAAACTCTGTTCAGACGGTAATTAAAAACATTCTTATCATTTTAGAAATTATAGAAAGCATTGAGGACCCGATTCCACAGTTCTTATTGTACTCGGTGTTAAAAACTGACTGTAGACCGTCGTGTGGAATCAGGTCCACAATTCAGTTTCAAAGTTCTCAGTCAAAAACGTTGCTCAAATAAAGAAACCAAAATATTGTAATTAGCTAAGCAATTATTGCACCTTTATGACAACTTGGTAGCAAAAATTCTTAATTGTTAAGAATGGGCTCGGTCAGACTCTGGCGCCTCATCAAAATGTGTGGGTGATAATGTGTATACCGGGACAATTATTTTGTATATACAGTTGAACCTCTCGTTCATGTTTAGTGTTTCAAAGTTTATTTTTACTCTATGTATGTATATATCTGTAATTAGCTGCTTGTGTCTGTTGTTTGTAGATGTTGTTGTGGATTATGTAATTGAGAAGGATATTCAATCTAATATTCTTACACGTCTGATGCTGTGTCCTAAAGATCGCGACGTCCAAACAGCCGGATTCAAAACATTCTACGCAATCGGTAAATAATTCATATGAAATTTGTCAGTTTTTAGGGGCCATGTTGAGGATGCTGTGATACCCGGGCCATGTGAGGTTTCTCTCATACCCGGGCCATGTTGAGGTTTCTCTCATACCCGGGCCATGTTGAGGTTTCTCTGATACCCGGGCCATGTTGAGGTTTCTCTGATACCCGGGCCATGTTGAGGTTTTTCTCATACCCGGGCCATGTTGAGGATGTTCTGATACCCGGGCCATGTTGAGGATGCTCTGATACCCGGGCCATGTTGAGGATTCTCTGATACCCGGGCTACGAAACTAATTCAATTCACATTGGGGTGTTTATATTTTAGCTCATGCCATGTTTGAAGACGTTGAGTATCCTCAAGAATACGACGATCAATGGTTGAAATTAATTTGGGTGGCAATTAAAACATATTTAGAAGACAGTGCTGTTCAGGTAGGTCAACTACAACCCACACTAGATGTTTATGCAGTTGGCTTTAGATCTCTAAATATGTAACCCAAAAAAGACCCGAGTTCACAGTTCTGTGTCAGATATAAGTCCAGTTTTTTCATGAAAAAGTTTTAACTCCTTAAATCAATTTCATTTCTTAGTAAGTGTACTTTATCTTGAATCCTTAAAAGAGTTGATCTTTTTTTCTGAAACTGAACTAGAGTTTTTCTGAAACTGAACTAGGGTTGAGTATTTAGAAATATAGTAATTTAACTCTAGTTAGGAGGGGGTCGTTAAGGATCATGATCTCTTTGTTATTGCTGTTTTTAGTCTATATGTATGAAAGCATTGGCGAAACTGATGGAATATCGACCAGTTCTTGAGTCGAGAATAGGTGAAGATCCTGACCTCAAACAGTAAGTAAACCCAACTTCAGAGCTAAGTACCGGTAATTTCCTCGAAAACGAATTTTTTTCCAATGATTTTTTGTAGAGATCCGATTCATACAATGTGTTGTGGAGCAATTTTTGTTCATTGGAAGAATGCTAAAGTATTTTCAAATGCTTGTACTGCCATCTACTGGATTTGTGCGGATAATGGTAAATATTGTATTTCACTTCATATCAGTAAAACATTCAGCATTTCTTCATATCTGGTGTAGAGTCTGTAGCTCAAGTCTGATCGGACTAACTCAGAGATAACCAGCCTAAACTAGCCTATATATGAAATATATAACATCAAAGACCTCAGTGAAGTCACTGAATTTTCAAAATAAAATCTGTCTTGAGCGGAGTCCTCGTCTTCTTTATGCGGGCAAATATTACAAGTAAAAGCCTTCATATCTTGTAAGGTTTTTTAAGAATCGACTGCATATTCTAGACTTAGACATTTCCCTAGAGAATATTCATGCAGTAAATGTTATTTCTAGAGAGACTTCAGGATTTAATGATGGAGAAGAATATTCACCTGGCAATTTTACTAGGAATGAAAGAACATTGGAAAAGTCGTACAGCTCAAGCTGCGGGTTGTATGGCTATAAGAGGTCTTACTATATTCAGGTTTGTGTCTTACCGAAGTTTCTATAGATTTAAATGAAAAATGCTCGGATTTTGAAATTCAAAATGAACGCGCTGTTTTATTTTGCATGCAGTCAAAAATGGAAATCAGAGATGGCTAAGCATGAGCCGCTGAATTCATTAATCAGAGCTTTAATCGAGTTTCCAAAAACTGAAGAAGTTCAATTTCAAGCTGTAGCAGCTATTGCATGTCTCGCTGATAATGGTAAGTACATGTACATGTTTCGTGTTAATTGTGTACATGTGCATGTCGAAGTGTACATGTTTTGTATCAAAAGTACATGTCATTTTGTACATAGTCTATATTGCATGCATGTTTCATGTCAAAAGTATATGTCAGCTTACAGTGATTGTGCATTATGTGATTGTCTTGTACAGTTTATGTACACTGCTATAATACATGTGCATGTTTCAGTGTGTAAAGATCAAAAGAACATGAATTTCACATAGAATATTCTACTACAAATCATTTCAACAAGGACTCGATACTTAAAGGAAAAAGGGTTATCAAAGTTTTCAGGAAATATTGAAGTTTTATTTGAGTTGATCAGTAGATCTATAATCATCCGAGCAGCATATCGGTATATTCCGGTGTATTTATATTTTTCGTTGCTATGACGTTCATTGCAAATGCCGTCTGCAGACTGACCAGCGCCGCCGGCGCCCCCACGTATCTGACTAACAGATGATTACCGGATGAGATTCCGGACCGGAGTCCCGATGCTGACAGTTTCTGCATGGTACAGTATAGTTCTCCGTAGTCAGCCTCTTGTCCGGTTAAACTGAGCTGTATACCTACACTACACGGGTCTCCTGCTGCATCTACAGCGCCCTCTGCTGGATTCATTAGTAAAACATCGTAACCTACACGCTGAAATTATTGATTGTAGATTGTGGAGAAGGGGTCGAGGTAAAAGTTTGTAGGTTGACTCCGGTATTACTTACCATCTCATCACCAATAGCGTAAACATTCATTGTAACTGCTGAATCAGCTGAATGATGACCATAAACCTTCTTATACGGTTCATCTTTCTTTACATGAATAACTGAGTTTTCAGGTGGAAGACCTGCAGGTAAAACATAGCGACAGATCGTCATACCCAGTCCTACAGTTCTGGACCCAGTCCTACAGTTCTGGACTATATATATATTATGTATTATATGCTGTATTATATTGAGGCGTCTAGTGAAATATTCTTACCCGTCTGTTGTGGACAGAGTCGTTGACAGTCTCTGTTCTGTGGATATATTTCACAGAATGTTTTCCTCGGTTGCGGCGGGATTGGCTGATGAGACAAACCTGTATAATACGGGTTTGGAAACTGTGGGGTTTGCTGATAATTGGGCAGATGGGCACCACCCCACATTGAACCCCAGTTCGGTTTCTGATTCCAAATATTCCAACCTAAAATTAGAAAATTTGATTATCGGTGTAGTTTTGACTAACACGCAATGATACAGAGAAATAAGAATAAATCATACTGACTCTACACCTGTACTTGCTTACCTATATTTCCATGATTCCAGGGTGGACTGGAGATGGTATCTCTCATTATCAATATCAGCAACAGTAAACTATGTAACTTCATCTGTTAAAAACATTGTAAGATATTTACACAGCAAGAAACCCCTGACAGAACCAACGTTAAAGACTTATTCATAAAACTCAATCACTTTAATACCTGGTCTATAGAATTATCCCTAGAGATAACTGTGATACCTGGTCTATGACCTAAGCTCTTTGACTTACCGTGAATCTATGGATCAAGTAAATACAATTCTATGAAACTGGATAAGAGTTGACTGTCACACATCCAGACTTGTTATGAAGGAAATTCCAAACATGAACGAGAAATAACTTTAGAATTCAATTTTACGTAATGCATTTACCATTATGTTTCTGACATTTTATAAGCCGTTCTCGACCATTAAATAAATTGTTATATCATTTCTACGTGACGACATATTTTCGGAATGTTTTCGTCCCATTGATAGAAACTAACGGATCTTCAATCATCTCAAACTGTAGGCGTTTTAACTGCATTTTACTATTTTTGTAGAGGTAATTCGACACCAGTGTTTGGTTGAAAAGGTTCATCATAAAGTATTGACAGCGATGCAGGTTCACGATCGTTCTGAATTAATGCAGGAATGTGCTTTAGAAGCCATGGCGATACTCGCTAGCGCAGGTATGAGTTTAACTACTGGCGCCATCTACATCTTACCCCAAGACCCAGTTCCAAGATTTAACTTAAGAGTTAACTCATTGAAAATGAACTGATTTCAATTGAGAGTTAACTTACTCAATGACCATGGAACTGGAGGTGGTTCCACCTTGATGGTTCCACCTTGAAAATAAGCTTAAAGCCTAGGACTAGTTTAAATATATGGAATACATGAGAACCATTTAAAAAATATCAGCCATTCGAGCGTTTGAGACTACCATACGATTTTGTATTTTAGAGGGTGGGACTAAATTGTTGATTGACAGCTATGATTTTGTATTTTAGAGGGTGGTACTAAACTTATGATTGACGCTGAGGCTATTGAACAAGTGATACAAACTATGGAAATTCATCAATTCAGTGCAGGTCAGTTATATTTAACTTATGCTTTAGATAGAGATGAAAAAACAGTTGATTTCGAAAAAGTTTAATTTTGACTCAATAGCGTATCACAGCAACACGATGATTGTTGTTATTTCAGGTATTCAGAAACGTGCTATGGTTGTTTTACAAATATTCTCTGAAGAATGGCAGTTTCATGATGAACAGTTATTACTGAGTCTAGCGTCTGTGTTACAGTCCGTTCTTGATGTATTTTTTGATGATATATTTCTGCTGAAAGAGGTAAGAGTGATGGAGGGAGGGGAGAGAGGGAGAGGAGAGAGGAGAGAGAGGAGAGAGGGTGTTAGGAGAGGGGAGAGGGAGGGCAGAGAGAGGAAAAGTTGGGGGAGATGGAGGGGAGAGGGAGGGGAGAGAGAGGGGAGAGAGGAAAAGTTGGGGGAGAGGGAGGGGAGAAAAGGGGAACAACTTGTTCATGTTATTCTTGGCAGTGACATTAGCTTTATAGAAAATGACTACTAGTTACTCTTGAACTTCTGTAAGATTTATAATCTAGCTTTCTTTTTGCTTGGGCACTAGAGTAAAAAGGGCTGCAACTTTAACTCACAAAATCATCCTTAAAATCTACTCCTGATCTTATTGTTGAATATACAGTGCCCCCTGGTGACGACAGCATTGTTTATTTCAGACGTGTGTTGCTATTCATCTATTGGCTGAAGAAGGTAGCGATATTTGTCATGCTTTTATCGATCGCAAAGTTGAACGAGGACTTTTCAATATATTGGAACAAAAACAGGATTATGCCGGTAAATAAATATATATCTGTTCTACATCTCAACTTTCAGACTGAGTGCCGCATCCAGTTCATTAATTGACTCTTGAGCAAAACTTTGGTATGGTTTCTGTATCCTAATGTAACCTAGAACTGTGTTAAACCAGGTCCTAGAACTTAAACCAGGTTCTAGAACTTGAACCAGGTCCTAGAACTTGAACCAGGTCCCGCTGCCTCTAATATGGATATATGACCTGTATATATGAAATCCAGCAGTGATTTTGTAAAATTTGTTGATGTTTTGTTGTTTTTTTCAGATTTATTGGAGTATGCTAGTTATTGTATTTATATAATAGGATGGGTGGCAGGATTCAATCCAAGACTTCTACTATCGGCGTGTGAACTCGGTTTACTAAAGGTACATGTGCCTGTTATATATCTGTCTTACATGTACATGTCACATTCATTATTGATTATATCAAACCCTGACAACTGTTCAGCTGGATGCTGATTGTTTGTTTGCTGTGAGATAATCTAAGCTCATCTTGCTTTTGGCATCTTCATGTGTTCTTCAAACTTTTGAAACTTTTTCCGCTGAATTACAGACTCCCCTCTCCATCTCCTCTCCCCTATTGAATTCATCAGAATGCATCACTTATTTTATATGATATCACATTAAGGCCTCAGGCCTATGTACAGACAGCCTCATTAATCAATTTAGTTATTTATTTGTCGTTGGAACTACTTTTTGTTCAGAAGAATATGCGCCTTCACGCATATTCCGCCGTGCTTCACACATGCGCGCCACAAGACTCGCAATGTAATCTGTGCATGTACTGTATATGAAAAGCGTGCCTCTCATGTGGTGGCCTAGTTAAAAGTTTTCCAGGAAACTGCATCTGATACAACTGCCAGGGTTCGTAAATGATTCACGGGCCGGCTGTAAAAAGCAGTGAATTTAATAGAAGGGCAGTGAAATGGGGGTGTTACTAAAACTATGTGCTACTAAAATGAAGACCTATGCACTTAGAGGTGTAAGAACTATGCATGACTAAAACGAAGTCCGATGAGCTATTGCACTCATTAGAAATCATCACTAGGGGTGCTATCTGTGTATTCAACCATCTCTGCCAATGAGTGTAGGCAATACCAGATATAAACAAATGCATCTGAAACGTAAATTGGTCGGTTTTCTCCGGTGCATATAGTCTTTTTATTTAGTAGTGCTTCGTTTTAGTAACACTTGTTGCTTAACTCAACGAATGACAAATTTCAAAATCATATTTATTCTCATACAACAATTATACAAAATGCCAGGTTTGTGCTCGAGGAATTATAACGTAAGCTCCTCAAACACGTGGACTTTCAAAAACAATTAGTCCAACCACCATAGGCGTATAAACTATAAATGAGTGTTTATACTCCCCTTGGTCCAAACATAGACTCTATAACAAAAAAGTCTAAGTCTATGGCCCAACCATGGACTCAATTGTCCATGGCCCCCGCACTAAAACCAGAGATAAACCTGGCCAAATACTCTGGAAAGCGTAGGATTAATCAATCTGATTTACATTCTTTACATCATTTAATTTCACATGTCAAATTATTAACTTTTAGCTTATTTTCTCAAATTTTAATAATAATTTTATTTATATTACCATGTATGAAATTGTACTAACTTTAAAAAACCACAAAAGTTACATGTAAGGTATTTATAAGTGTTTATATATGATACATTTCCACTACAGCTGATTTATACAATTTGCATCAATAAGAAAATAACAAAAGTACACAAAGAATTGTAATTTTTGATCCATAAAACACCAAAAAAGGACTAGTCTGAAAGTCTAAGATTATGAATTTGACAATTCATGAGGTCAATATAACTGACACTTTGTTATATTTCATGAAATATGAATCTATCATCGTCAACTTTTCAAATGACATCGAGATTGAGGACATCTCAGTTGTCAAGAAAAAGCTCAACTTTATTCGATAGGACCTTAATAAATCAGTGATTTATGAACAATTGACATGAACGTGTCATGTTATCCCCGCAACAACAATCATACCTAAATGACAGGTATTCATATACTTGGGGTAGTGCCTCAGTCATTTACAAAAACATGACCTTTATTTCAAAAAAGTCTCCAAAATAAAATATAAAAACCAGAGATAAAACCACAAATTCAAACTGGAAAGCTTATGATTAACTAAACAGTCTTTGATTTAATTTTCATCAACATTATTTTACGATAATTAATATAATTTAAGATAACTAAAGAGTTTTGCCACCTTTGCCTTGTCTTTTAGAGTCCATATATTGCTGGCACAATCTGCTAATTAACACTGTTCATATGTCCTCATTTATCAAGAGACTGCTCCTCTATTTTGCTCCTCTATTTTCCATAAGGGCCTTAATAAAAATAGTATTTTATGAACCATTGATGAGCACCACAGTAAAAAAGTTGCAATACACGTAACTAAACAATTGAACAGTTTTAACATGAATGACGAACATGTCTGTCGTTTTTATTCTTGCACAACAATTATACCCTGGTGGCTTAACGAGTTATTTTAAAACAGTTCAAAATAAAAACATTAAACCTACAAATTCACTCACTCTGGAAAGCGCAAGGTTAACTAATTAATCTTGATTATTACTAGAAAACTAAAAACATTGCCAAATTTTCCTCATCTTTAAGAGATTTCTTCAAACATAATCAACTACTTTTTTACAAATTTTACATTTGAAACAAAGCAGGGTCTGATCTAAGCACTAGTCCAATTGCGCGGGACAAATATATTTTCATTAGGGCATGAAGGTTATCATAATCACTCATCCACCAGGCTTGTGTAATTCTATGTCTCAAAGCTTTTATCCCACTCGATGCAAGGGATTATTGTGTCACAATCGGACTATTCGTGTAGGACAAGTTGATTTTTGAGGGGGCAAGTGATATAACATATATGCTTGCCCCAAGGTCAGGTGGCATTTATTCCTCAGATCAAACCCTGCAAACTATTATAAAGGTTTTTCTTCGTGATAATTTAAGATAAATCGAGTATCTTCAAACAAATATGGTTTGACTGACGAAGCTACGGTAACTTGTTAATTAAATTATTCAACTTGATAGTAAATATAGATACAACTCTATATAAAGATCAGAAATTCTTCAAGTCGAGATATTACAGGCCCCACACGGACGCGGTTAAACTGATATTCAAAACAAAGCTAGGACAATTATTCTATGCTCCTGCTATTTTCGACAGGGCCTTGATTAGATCAGTATTTTATGAACCACTGAAAAGCACCTAAGTGAAATCCTATCCTAATTTTTGCTATAAAACTTAACAACTGAAAAGTTTCAACATGAATGATGAAAATGTACATCGTTTTATTCACGCAACAATAATATCTTAATCGTCATGCAAGTTCCTAATTTACAAACACGCGAACCGTGTTACAATAACCGTCTCCAACATAGAGCATTAAAACTAGAGATGAGAAACTCAGATTCACTCTGGAACTCTTTGTAATAATTAATCATTACTTTCACTAGAAAACTAGAATTTTGCCAACTTTGCCTTGTCTTAAATATTTCCGAACACCTCGACATTACATACTAAGTATTCTGACGTTTTTCCTGGCAGCTTCAACATAATTATACAATCGGTAACTAATCAATAACATCAATAACTTAAGTTTATAGCTGTTTTGAATTCTTTCTAAAAAGTAAAATGTATGTACCAGATTTTAGATAACAGTCACAGCAGTGATTGAGCGCGGCTAGTTGAAAGGACGGGTCAATCTTTCATCACAGTAATTCAAAGCATTCTATCATATCAGTTATTTTTTAAATGTTTTCGATTTAGTTAAGGTTTATGGTTATTTGTTTTGTTCATTACAATAACTGAGTTGATAGAATGCTTTGAATAACAACAGAAAAGATCTCGGGTTTTCGCTATACTTAGGGAAGGTTGTTCGATAAATGAAGAACCGTGTTGATAAATATTTGAAAAAATGCCTTTTCATGTAAATAGAATATTAATTTGTTGTTTGTTTGTATTGTTGTTTATTCTATTTATTATTTATTGGTTTTTTTTATTTTTTAGAATTACTTTATGTACTTGTAGTTTGTAGTTATGTATTATTTATACTCCTCTATTTACAACTGCAGGCATTTTTTCACTGTAAAGTTCTGGGCCCATTTTAAGAAAGCGCTACTGATTCACTGCCACTCCTTAATAATCATTATACACCCGATTTGAAGCTAAGTGATTATTCACGAGAGCCATCTCGTGATATGGATTTACCCATTACAATAAAAGAAGTTCAAACAGCTATAAACAATGTTAAAACGTTGAAAATGAGTCCTAGCTATAACTTTATGCCTTGTTATTCCTAGCTTTAACTCTCAAATGTAAATAATGGTCTCCTTTCAGATAAAGCTTTAGTTTTCAAATACGTAGATATGATCATCAAACAGATTGAAGGACGCTTAAATCGAAATCTACGATTTGTTTCAAATTTTTCAAATTGGTTACTTTCGAAACTCACAATTCATGTTGAAACTATATCTCAGTTTAGGAGTTAACTCAACAGACCTACAAGTCAAAACTAGGCACTCAACACGACCATTTACCCCTAGTGACTAACTTAACTTGACTTATGTATCGACCAAGGATCAAAGACCAAAATCGTGCATTAATGGAGCTTAGCTTTTATTAGACTCTCACATCGCATAAACATTATCAAATAGTTTCCTCGAAAACACTATATTATCCATCAGACTGGTTTGAAAAAGGTGATAAGCAAAAAAATCAATACTTTACTACAGAAGTCCGCTATTGTCTTCGCCGCTCCTGGATCTCAGTGTTTATAACATGCACTATTGTCTATGCTGCTCCTAATAAGATACACTATTGTCTTTGCTGCTTTTAAAACAGTGTTTATCCTGAATCAGTGTTTATGAGATAATCCATTAGCTTTGTCGCTTGAATCAGTGTTTATAAAATTCACTATTGTCTCTGCTGCTCCTGATAAAATGTTTTATAGAAATCACCGATTGTAGAATAATCCATCGTTGAGTGATTAATCCGTTGCTGGCTCCTCAACTTCTCATTCCGGCTTCTGCAGTTTTCATCAGCAAATAGGTCGATCAGTATTCATCTACTTGTGAGTGTCTTCTTCAGGCCAATTTTTCCGAGATGTAGTTTGGCTGAAACAAAGTGAAGAAAGCAAAACATTTCAGACAGATTTATCATAATTTACGTGTCATTTCAAATTACAAGCCACCCTGTTTTTCACAAAGTAAAATTCATTGAAGTCAATTGCTGATTTAAACCCCAATAATTAATTGCAGTAATAGGACTAGTTCATCATTGTTTAAGACTAGTGTAGATAAAAGTTCAGCCATTTGGACCGGTAAATAGATTTTGATGATAGTCAATTATGAAATGATATTCATATGAGGACTGAAATTTCTATATACAGGTAATTTCATGTATATCAACTTACCTTTAAAGATTGCTGGGTTCAGTTCTGGCCTTTTCTGTGCACCGTTGCAGTTTGTAGATTTTGGACGAGTGTTTGGTCTCAAGATGGGCTTTTTCTTATAGTTGAAATTCAGCTGAAATGATTAAAAGAAGATATCCTGTAATGACAAAATATTTCATTTAGAATTTATCGAAATAATTTCATGTATATCAATTTACCTTTAATGATTGCTTGGTTATCGGCGATTATCCTATTAGTTGGTTAGTAAGTTGGCCTCATCTGTGCACTGTTCCAGTTGATCGATTTTGGACGAGTAGTTGATCTCAAACTGGGTTTTTCTCATAGTTGAAATTTGGCTGCAATGATTAAAAGAAGATATCCTGTAATGACAAAATATTTCATTTAGAATTTATCGAAATAATTCCATGTATATCAAGTTACCTTTTATGATTGCTTGGTTCGTAATCGGCGTGGATCATCTTAAGTTTGTTAGTTGATAAGTTGGATTTTAGTTGGCCTCATTTTACATTTCAAGTTTGCTAGGTTCAGTATCGGTTAGAACAATTGGTTGATGCATTTGATTCAAGCTTGGATCGTTCAGTGGGCAGAGCTTATCTGTAGATATTTGATGAGTCGTTGATTTAAAGCTTGGCAGTTTCATATAGATAGGATTTAGCTGAAATGAGCAAACAAAAATATCCTGTAATGACAAAATATTTCATTTAGAATTTATCGACATAATTCCACATATATCAAGTTACCTTTAATGATTGCTTGGTTCGTTATCGGCGATTATCCTATTAGTTGGTTAGGTAGTTGGCCTCATCTGAGCACTGTTCCAGTTGGTCGATTTTGGGCGAGTAGTTGATCTCAAACTGGGTTTTTCTCATAGTTGAAATTTAGCTGCAATGATTAAAAGAAGATATCCTGTAATGACATAATATTTCATTTAGAATTTATCATAATAATTTCCATAAATAATATACCTAGAATAGCCTACTTGGTTATATTCGTAAAACCGAACAAATTATAATTATCGCCATTTGGTTTTGGGTTCCACATTGGGTTTTCCCAATGGGCTTTCCCAATTACATCAGAAGTTCCCGGAATATCCGGTTTATCCAACAAACAGCCAATCACATTCAATGTAGCTCAGGTAATGAGGTCAACTCAGATAAATAGAAGCTAGAAAACTTTTGGGGTTTATAAAGTGAGGACCTGTAGGTCGAAAAGTACATCGAGATGAGTCACACAAAAAATGGCAACACTTCCAGGAAGGATTGGATTTTTATATATTTCAATTCCAAGTAAGCAAATTCTCATATATGAAAACGTGCCATTACTTAGTGCTAAAAAGCAGGTTTTTACGTGTTTTTCAAGAATAAGTCCCCTACTATAACTCGATCACTATGAAATTTTTGTGGGCTCGAGAACTCATTAAGCCAAACCATGACACCAAAATCAACACTATTGGTTCAACAGCCAATGTTTGTGCCTTGTTGACACACCGGTACTCTATTCGTTTTCAATGAAAACTGCTTCTCCAGACCATTTGCGTAGGCAAACATAAAGTTCGCCAAAAATCAACTTACATTTCAAGTTTGCTCGGTTCAGTATCCGTTAAAATGTTCTAAGTTCATATCAAATATCAAATTACTTTTTATGATGGCTGGGTTCTCCTAAGTTGGTTGGTTGAGTTTCATCCAAATTGGCCCCTTCTGTGCACTGTTCTCTAATCGGCAGATCTTAGTTGATGAGCTCTCGTTCAACTTTTTGAGTTGGTGTCCCTTACGATCGTGACACACCTGCCAGGAGCGAAACAGGCGGGAATCGAAGTACAGATATAGTTGTGTGATCGTCGGTTGATTTTACATAATTTTTTTTCGATAATTTTACAATATTTGGTCTTTTTTTTCATGTAGTCCGAAAGTTTACAAGGTTGAAGATAATTTTGTCTAATTTTTTTTTTCGAAATCGAAGTACAGATATAGTTGTGTGATCGTCGGTCGATTTTACATCATTTTTTTCAAAATCGAAGTACTTCTTTGTCTTCTTGGGTTTCGTCGAAGCTGAAATTGAGAAAAAGAAAAACATTTTGTAGTCACACATTTCTTCATCATTAATCCTAATTTACATGTGAATCAACTTAACTTTCAAGATTGTGAAGAGTTCACTATTCTTTTTTCGGCATCTTCTGTAGTCGCCTTCTAGCATCTCCTTCTTCAACTTCTTGGGAGTCCTGAAATGAAAAAAAAAGAGAAGAGCGATGAAAACCTGGTACGGAACAAAACTAATGTTCGAAAGCTTTTCAGCTCTCCGTCGCCGGTCACATGCCGAGAACACCAGACAATGAGCCAGCCAGGAATATACTGCCCTCTACACGCCCTCACACAGAACGCGAAAACCAGAATGACAACGCCTCACATTCCCCATCTAACTGCAGGATGTACTGGGCGACGTCAGTAACTGACAAACCTGTAAAATTGCACGAAACACAAATAGCGCAGTACAACCAGCTGGACCGGGTTGAGATTCAGGATCTCAACTAGCACCCAAAAGCGTGACAAGAGACTTCATCCACTGACCGAGGTTGTCACAAGGACACAATGAAACTAGCACTCACAAGCCGACGAGAGACTTCATCCACTGACCGGGGTTATCACAAGGACACAATGAAAACTAGCACTCAAACTAGAAATCAAAGAGCGTGACAGTAGAATCATCCCTCAGCCGACTCAGAATACCAGAAACAAAGAGCGTGACAGTAGAATCATCCCTCATCCGGGCGGTCACAAGGACACAATGAATGCTAGTAGCGTGACAATCCAGTATAACCGCTCCATTTGTATCCCGCGCAATCTCACAGATATGCCTGTCATTGACATCACTCAGCACACTTTGTAGATAGGTGGGGGCAGTGAGGCCTCGTCATCCTGGTTTTCGTGTTCCGTATGAGGGCGTGTAGAGGGCAGAATTTCCTGACCGACTCTTTGTCTGACATCCTCGACACATGACCGGCGAAGGAGAGCCGACGCTTTCGGACATTAGTTTTGTTCCAGCAAACGTTGAAATTCGACAGAGAAATCGGCCCTGAAAAATAAAACGGGTTAATTGCTGAAAAATAGAACGGATTAATAAACACGGAACAGTACAGGACAGCACGGAGACGAACAGTAACACATAAAACATAAAGACGTCGTTCCTCAGGAAGCAGGAACAGGAGCAGGAGCAGGAGCGGGAGCGCCAGGAGGAGAATCCACGGTAGCATGTTCACAGTGTGAGTGTGCAGAGGTGAATGGTCTATGCTTGTGTACACCGTGGTCAGCCGGTGACGTATTCAATAGCGCGTGTCAGAATGATATCAACAACTCTGAAAAGCCGCAATTGTGTCTCTATTGTTGAATAGATTTACATTGAGAGCTTATAGAAGTTGAATGAAAAGGTTCTACTGCCGGGTTGAATACGCGCCAGTAGCCAGCTGAACAACTGGAACTTTAATAAGGCCATAGAAATAAATTTCTTTGATTCCCAACAGCTCCCCTCCTAATTTAGCCGCCGCCTGTTTTTTTTTTTTTCTAAATTTTAGAATGATTTATTGCAATCAAAGAATAAAAACGTTAACATTTATTGATGAAAACCTCTAGCTTTATTTCTCATAAATCCATAGATACCCCGAAGTGGTGACATTAAATAATTCCAAGTTCAAGGCTAATCAAAAATGATACTTTGTTCTTCAGTTCATTTCTATAGCTGATGCGGGTCTATTATGGTAAAATAGATCACGATTCTAAAAAACAGTAATGTCCAAGGTAGATAGGCGGCTGGGTCAAGTTTTAAGCTCAGCAGAGCGGAGAAACAAGGTATCAATTTTTTTGCCTACGATTTGTTTTGTTGAAGTGAATAAATTGTCTAACAAACTTCGTACACAGTGTACAATCGATCGGTAGTTCACATGATGTAAGTGGAATGTATTTATAATTAATCATCATTTCATGCTGTTATCACAGAGATCCCGTACCTGTAGGGCCGTATTCAGGGGGGGGTGCGAACGCTCCTACCCCCAAAAGTTCGAGTTCTGCTTCATATTTTCCATGCGTTATGTGTTGTTTATGTCTTACAATTTATGTGGTTGGTATCCTGTTTGTTGTTTTGTCAACAATTATAAATGTTAAATGTTATTCCAATCTGTATAGGCCTCATCAGTAGTATGCACAGGGGTCAAAGATCATGATGGCACGATAGACCCATTGCATAGAATGATTCTATGCAATGTTTCATCATGGGATTCTTCAAATGCAAATTATTTGAAAAAATAAACGTAACATTAGTCGCGGATTTTCTACATGAGTCGATCTTAGGTTTTTTAATTGCATAGATAATTTTTCTGTGGTTTGGAAGCATTAATGATTACATTGCTATGAGGTGATGATCATCAAATCAAATTTTCAGATTATAAAAAAATCATTTAGATTCTGCCGTACATGGAAAATGTCAGAAAAGAAAGATAGCCAGAAAGCCCTCAGAATACACCTAGAGTTACTTAGATAAATGAAAAAAATTTTACCTACCCATAGACGGGGCTGCATACGGCCCAGCCGTCAGATTTTCATAAAAACTCCCTGATTCAATTCATGGGAGAAATATAAGGATTTTTTGAATCACTCGGAGCACGGATCCTCTGAAATTCTGCCAAAAACTTCATGCCTACCACTCATGATTTAAAAAAAAAAAAATTTTTCTTTAATTTTGATTCTAGATTAAACGGTCAAGTCCATATTAAGAATTTCGTTTCTTGTTTATCTCTGTTTTAGGTTGTCGAGTGTTTAATAGAATTAGGGGTTGATTGTAATCAAGGTGAAGGTCAGGATACTCCGATCTGCTACGCCTGTCGACATCAGAACGAGGCTATGGTACAGTGTCTGCTTCAACAGGTATATATCGATATATCGAGTATCAGTGACTCCAGTGAGAGAGCCAGCCACTCCAGTTTATATCTACTGAAATCCATAAATCACATCTGGCTGAGCTCATTTTCATCTTAAGATCAGTTTTAGATAAGAACATGCTATGAGTGTCCCTAAGACCAATCGAAGAAGCATCTTGTATCTAGATCTTGACTGGAATCAACCCTACACTGATTTATAGCTAGAAATTATCAAATTTAAAGGTTAACTTTCTTTGAGGTCCGACTGTGAAGTGGTTGTATATATTTTCAGGGTATCAATGATGTACAAACTGCGCTGAAATTAAGTTTAGATTTAGAAGCTCATAATATTACAGGCATGCTGCTTCATCATATGGGATTTGATAAAGAAGGTTAGTACTGAACAAATCTTCTAGTTTCACGGTTGTGAGTTAGTTTCAAACTTGATTCGAAACTATGAAACCGTATCTTTGAATATTTTGTTCAAGATAAGAATGTTTTGTAGGTGAAAATGTGTTGTTTATTTTGTAGCTGGAATTGTATCGTGGAGTGGTTTAAACCTCGGGAATATTCAACCAGAATGGTTGATAGCTACGCTATTAGACTCCCCTGATAGGGTATCTAAACCTACTGGTGAGTGTCTAACCAGCAGAACTCGGTTCCCCTATTCTTAGAGTAAGAATCAATTCATTTTCAATTGGTTTATTGCGCAGTTCAATTCAAACTAAAAAATCATGGAACTGCATCCAGGACCTGGTCAGAAATACCAGTCTGTGGTTGAGTTTTACGATTGGATGTTTCCACAAACCTTAATTAAAGCTTACAAACAATAATAAGATTACCCTACTAACTTATCAGGAACCAGATCACAAAAAGTATCAAGATGCCTCGCAATGGGATAGATACAAGTTTTATAAGATTTTCGCGCTGTAACATTTCCGATTCATTAACACTAAATTTAAAGGAAATCCCATATTTTGCAGAAGACGACCAACTGAAACCATTAATGCAACAAACAAGAGCTCGACAACAAGCGCGAAGCTGTCTGAATTTATCAGTTGAGAGTCAAGTTTTAATGGGTAGTCGACTGGCGCTCAGATACCCTGTAGATATCGGTAAGTCAGCAATCTAACTCTTCTCTTGTAGTCTTGCTTCCTAATTGTGGGTTATTCTTTTCAGTAGATTATTAGTTATTTGATTTTTGTTTAGATTTACGAGAAAATGAAGACATATCTAAACAGTTGACGACTTGTCCCGATACGGTTTACCGACAAAATGTCGAACGGCGATCATTTCTGTCGAAGTTACGTTTAAAACGACAATCTTCGCCGGATGTCTGCAAAATCAACCCGTTCGATTTCAACAGTGCTCAACCGAATTCTCCGTTACTACGGAAACGATATTCCGAAAACGATATATTCAAAGATTATCGACGTAAGTAGTAAGAGAGTTTTGAGATATATCTAAATCCTTTCTTAAAGGAGCGATAAGTAATAGGGCTGGGTTTCATAGATGTAGAAGAAAAATAGTCCCTGGCAACATTTTGAAATCTATCAGTTATAACCATGGTGTCTCATTGTAACCATGGTGGTTTTGTCACCCAGATTGAGGATTTACCCCTAGGGATAACTTTGATACTCAGTCTATGAAACCAGGCCCAGGTTTCCCAATACTCAGAAACAGTGATATCAGTGCGGGATTATTCATTATAACTGACTAGTTTTGAAAGTCTTCTGTCTGTAACCGGTAGATGAGTAACAGATATTTCCTTGTATTTGTTCATGTATTTTGGTAATTGTTTTTAAATGCAGCGACTCGTAAACAGTTTGTATTTGTCGACTGGCCACAAGAGATTGAAACGTGGAAACAGCAGACGGTTAGTGGAGCGAATACTCCGTTCAGTAATAAAGATCCCAGACGTAAACAAGCAGCGGTCGGAGATAAAGTCATTCCTGTCGGTAAGAAACAAACATCTCAATCCAGTCCTACAGTTCGACTTGAGAATTTAGAATTGAATGTTTTAACCCGAGTGTGAAACTGATCTCTGGAATCAGTTGTCTAATTTTTAAAGTTAGTTCAGTTTTCATTATTTTAACACTAAGGTCAAATTTCAACCTCGAACAGTCGGACTGTCTCACTCACTAATACAACCATTGAACTGAATATCAGTTTTATAATATCAATTTTATTTTATGAATATTTCATGTATGAATTTGTGTTTTAGAATCGAGCTGGCTGCGGAAATCACCGACTCCGTTCTCTCGCAATAAACGTAAATCGTTGTCACGACGATCAGCGATTTATGAGATTTCAAATCATTACGGCAGCACGGACAGTTTGATTGATGTAAGTTTTACATTTACCAAAAATCTAGCCAACCTAATTTTGGTCCAGTTCTAGAGTTGAGACTTCAAATAAGACTAGGAAAATCTCATTTCGGTCCAGTCCAAACTTGAGACTAAACATAAGACTGGGATAAACTAACTTTTGTCTATTTCTACAGAGACACAAAAAATCTCAGTCCAGGCTTAATTTTCACTGTACTCCTCAAAACCTCCCCTAGCACAGCTTAAGTTTTATTTGAATTCAGATATAAAGATTTTTTGGGATATTTTCAACAAGTTCTGCTTAGTTCCCATTTCTTTAACATTCAAATTAGGTTTGATAATCATTTTCACGATTTTCTCAATTTTCTAGAGGAAATTTTCATTACCTGAGAATATCGAAGTAGTTTATGAAGAGGATAGCGACCGAACAGACGGAACGGACGGAACGGACGGAGTTGATGGGGTACTGTTTGAAGAGACAGAACATGAATTATGTGAAATAGAACGAGCTCAAACTGATCCGGATCAGGACACGTCGTTAGAGGATGAACCGTCTTCATATAAACGCCATCAACCATTCGGTAAATACTGATCAAACTAAAATCCACTGTTGATGATGATTTATGATTTGAAGTGAGTTCGGAACGTTCTGAACCCAGGTTTAAGTAACTTGGATCATATTCATAGTGGTTTTAGTTGAGAATTATTATACGTAGCAGAGTTATAGATTGAAGATTGACTGTAGAAACAAAATGATCCTAGATTAGAAGCAATGACTGAGCACCACTCAGGACACTATTAGTAGAGTTTCTCTTTGCCTTCAACCAACTGAGTACCGTGCAGGGCACTGTTAGCAAGTTCAGAGTTTCTTCTCAAACTCAGGGTATAATGGGCAGGTTGAGGTCTCGTTGAGCCAAGGCAGTGAAGAACCATCAACCCAGAAACTTCTGCCTTTCAAATCTTGGTAAATGAGACCATGACTGATGGTTCACACTACTCCCTGCTACTGCATCCCCCTCATTGAATATAGATCTTAAATAAGTAAAACGGATTTAGAACAGAAGTGAGTTTTGAAGTTCCTTTCAATCGTAGAACTGAAGAATGTTTTTATTTATTTTTAGATCGTAATAGAAGAAGATACCGATCGAACTTGGATCATATTCCGAATGAGAATATCGTGAAGAAACCTGTGAAACACCAGGTCAATCTGTTCGACGTTTCGTCCAATAATATTCGAGATTTATCTTCGATCGTCGTGATTGGTTCAACTTTATCTTCGATGTTTGAATCAATTGAGAAACTCGTGCTCAGTCGTAACTGCCTCTTATCTTTACCAGAATCAATATTCAAGGTGATGATTGTTTCATTTATTCTGTATTGATTTATTGTGTAATTATTCTGAATTTTCTTTTAACCTAACATTGTAAAACTGGGCTCAGCGATGGGTCTCAAAGTTTCAAATTGATCCTTCATCGAAGCATATGTATTTATATTCATACTATAAACCGGTACTTGAAAAATAAACTGAACAGTCGTTGTACTAAGGGACCCTGGAACCAGTTCCTCTGCTGGGTGATTATTAAGTTTGGCTTTGTTTTTCAGTGTCTTCCATTGTTACAACATCTAGATGTCAGTCACAATGAACTACAAGTGTTTCCTACGCAATGCTTGTCGTGTCAGAAAATCAAAATCCTCGACCTTTCTCACAATCAACTGCAGGTACGTTTCACAGAGTCTGAACACTTCAAAATTGATGTGTAAGATTGGATTAGAACTGACTGAATAAGTTGAATTTAAGACTGTTACTATCTCGAGGACCAGTGTCTGATGAATTGTGTGTTTTATATTTTGTAGTCTTATTACATGGATAATTCGATGCCTGTTTCGTTCAGTTTAACTGAATTGTATCTGTCTTACAACAAGTTGGATAGTTACCCGACGTGGCTTAATGAAAAACTGCCTCACCTCACGACTTTATACCTAAACAGGTCGGTACTCAGAATATTCATCTTAGCACTGGTTTTAACTTGAACCCTCTCTTGGGCTGACTCTTATACAACTATGTATCAAAATCTGGACCAACTTCCAAAGTTCTAAGTTTTTCTTGAGTTAAAACATTAGAAATAAGTGATTTTTAGCCTTGATTTTAAGTCAAACTATAGGGACAGCTATATGGAACTGGGTGCTGGTTATCATCCAGAGCTCAGTTCCACAGTTGGTTTAGATGATGGGGTGGAACTGGGTCCGGGTCTACGAAACCAACCCCTCTATATTTCTCTCTGATTTTTGTAAATATTTATCTAAATGTGTCTAAATTCATGTTTGCAGTAACAAGATTTCTGAACTTCCCGAAGAGAACAAACTGAAGAAACTTGTAACGTTGAGTTTATCGCATAATTATCTAAATCACATTCCTGAGGAATATTTGATCGTGAAATATCTGGAAACTTTCGAATGTTCCGGAAATGAATTAGGTACGTCAAATTCTTTCCACAATTCTACAGTTCTGAATCCAGTTCATTTCTAACTATTTAAATGTAGAACTGGGTCCTGATGATAGAGATTAATGAGGCGGAATGGATCTCTTGGTTTTCTATATTTCTGTTGTTTTATTTTGCAGTGAGCCTGCCATCAGAGAAGCAAGCATCTTTACTCATCAGATTGAACTGCGTAAAACTTGCTAACAATTCATTACACGTAAAAGAACCATATTTCATACCAAAATTCATTCTGGAGCTGCCCTCGTAAGTTTGATATTCTGATATGCTTCATCAGATTTTATCTGTAATAGACCTCAATGGTGGGTGGTTGTCAGCCAGGTAGCGGTAACTTCGATAGCCCTGTTGTTATCAGCTTGAATATCAATGGAAGTTTTAGAGAATCAACCTTTGAAGATCAGGATTTATTGAGACTTGACCCAGTTCTACAGTTCTAAAAAAACATTGGAAATGAACTTATTTCAGCTTTAGATTCAAATTTAACCAACAACTTGTGGAATTGGATCGTGGGGTCTAGTTGTCTAGGTCGTATTGAAGTTAGTATCTGATTGTTGATTGTAGATTGCGAGCTCTAGATATCAGCGGTAATGGACTCGTAGGATTCCCTCCACCGGTTCTGTGGCAGACAAATAACCTACGTGAATTACTGCTATCAAACAACAATATCGATAAGCTGAACCTCGGGTTAGACGTTAAACGTTGGACGACGCTGGAGCGCCTGGTCATACAGAAAAATGATTTATCCGAGGTAACACATACTCACTTGCCAAGGGTAAACGTGAGCTTCATTGGAAGGTAACCAAGCTCTGGCAAGTGAGGATGGTCTTAATTTGGCTCTCTTATAATTGAAGTTTCATTTAAAATCAGTTTTGTTTTCTTCAATTGATGCTGAATGTTTGATCACGCTGTATTTACGAATGTGTTTGATTATTTGTAGCTTCCTAAAGAGATTGGTCAATTATCTGGATTAACATCTTTAGACATCAGTCATAATACAGCTATAACAACATTACCAGATGAACTGGGAAAACTATCAAAGCTCTGGGAGGTTCGCACGTTTGTTTTAATGTTATGATTATTTCAGTAGATGTTGTAGAGACTCAGTGTTTTGTTAAATCATTGTCTGATCATTTTAGTTATCATTTGATAATCTACGTTTGGACATCGATGAAGCTTTGTTGAGAGGAAGAACTCGAGATTTAATCGGATTTCTCCACGAAAAATTAAAAAATGTAAGTACAGAAAAACTACCCTCTCCTTAGTCTCTCTCTTCTCTCCCTGACCTCTTCCTCTCCTCTCTTTCCCTCTCCTTTCAGCTCTCTCCTCCCTTTCTCTATCCCTCTCATTATTCTGGGTCCAGTTCCACAGTTCGAAGTATAGAGTTACTCATCAGTTACTCATTGAAAATGAACCAACTTTAACTGAGAGTTAACTCTAACTGTGGAACTGGGTCCAGCTCTACAGTGGAGCCTTTAAGATAAGGTTCTACTGTTGGTAGTAAATGATACGATTAAAACCTCATAATCTATATTTAAGTCAGAAGAATATTACCGCATTAAGATGATGGTAGTCGGATTCGGAGGTCGCGGAAAAACAACTTTACTTCGTACACTGCAGAGACCGAAAAAATCAGCGCATAGGAACGAAAAAAGTGTCGCCACGGTCGGGATTCTCGTTAAAGACTGGAGGTGACATCATAGAAATGCTTCACACCTCAAATATACCATAATGCCAATTTTTCTGAGTTTGTGACCAGACTTTAGACGGATGTAATTTATTTGTAGATTTTTAACAGCGAGACCAGTTCGAGATGGAAGAGACAGAGATTCTAGACCTGTTACTTATACATTGAGTACGTGGGATTTCGCTGGTCAGGAAGAGTTCTACAGCACTCATCAGTGTTTCCTCTCTAACAGAGCGCTTTATCTGGTAAATAAAATCTCTTCCTCACTTCCTCATTTCTCTCTTGTGGATCAGGAACTAAGTTCCACACAATCAAATTTCTCAACTCACAACTGTGGGTGCAGAGTCAAATTAAACCCACACAACTGTGGAATTGGATCCAGAGTCAGATTAAACCCTTACATCTGTGGAACTGCGTCCAGAGTCAGATTGAACTGAAACAGTGGAACTAGAGTGTTGAGCTTACTGATAGCTGTATTTACCCAGAACTAAGTTCAAATATAAAATAAACTTTCCCTCCCCTTTTAGTAGAAGTAATAGATCAGGTATGATGTGTATTTTACAGGTGGTTTATGATTTATCTCGTGGTCTCAGTGAAGTCGAAACATTGAAACCGTGGCTGGTAAATATCCACGCAAGAGCTCCCGGATGCCCGGTTATCATCGTAGGAACTCATAAAGATGCTATCCCTCCTGAAGATCTCGAGAACTGTATTTATGAAATGAGATGTGCTATTCTAAGATTAACCAGTAAACCAGGTAAAATTCAAACAACATCCTCTGGAGATTTGCTCTGGATATCGGACTGATTTGAATTCTCTGATTCAAACCTAACCTGAAATCAAATTCAGCCCACAATGCGCTGCCGTCTCTTGTGCCCAGAAAGAAACCAGAAATCGACCACACATTGCTGGAGATACTTTCAAATATTCTGGAGATTTGCTCTGGAAATATGCATTAGAATTGTGTTCCTGTGTACTTTGAATTTGAACCTCTTGAAATTTGCCTTTCTGTTTTTGTTTGTCAGGTTTTCCGGAAATTAAAGATATGGTAATCGTGAATGCTACGAAAGATACAAGAGAAATAAATGAACTTGAACAAAAAATACGAAAAGTTATAAATGAGTGAGTTTCATTTACCGTAGTCTTTCAATTTACTTAGTATAAGTCGTGATTTGATTAATAAGTCATCAACAAAATGATCATCACAACTCTAAGGACTTTAGCCACAGGTTTCACTGTATTTTACTGAATTGATTGATGATTTCAGGTTTAAATTGAAAGGTAAATTCGTGATGGGACAAAAAATCCCTGTGAGTTACAAACAACTGGAGGAGTTGATCACGGAGCAGGCGAAAATACGTTCGTTTCCCGTTTTACGTCAACATGAATTGAATAGATTGATTAAAGGAGCTAAAATAGAGTTAGATCACGATGAACTACAACAAGTGAGTGTTTCAATTCTAGTTTCACAATTAGATTTCACGCATAAACCGTAGATTTATTGAGATTGTGTTGAGACAAGCGTCAGACAGTCGAATGCATAAAATTATCTGTCAAATGGCTGTCTTTTAACTTCTGTTTGCCGCTTGACTGACAATTGACGTTCAATAAGATGAACTGTGTGATGTCACTAGCATAACCTCTATAAGACCCGATATAGACACGCACAATCACCACCTGTAGTTACAACCACTCTGTGGTTTCACAGTGAATTCCGACCTAGGTTCCCCCTGCAGTTGACTGCTCACTAATTACATTCTAGCAGCTACAGGCATTGCAACCCGGTTACATTGTTATAACTACTCTTGGGGAATAAATCTATTTTGGAAATGGCTCTTTGCTTCTGAAATGTCAAAATCCTCTGATAGTTTTCCTATTTACTGTGGGTAGCTTGTTAAAACCCTGTTTGATTCTTATAGGCTGTACGGTTTTTACATGAAGTCGGCGTTCTGCTACATTTCGAAGATTCTACGCTTTATTTGAAAGATCTGTATTTCATAAATCCTGAATGGTTGTGTCGAATGTTTGCACAAGTCGTCACCGTACGAGAAATTAATCCATTCATCAGCGAACAAGGGGTATGTCACTGTCGAAAACAAACAACTCATCAGTTGGATTCAGTTGGATTTGAAATTCAAAAATTTGAAATTACAGATACTGTTGAGAAGTAACGTTCCGCAGTTATTTACCGGCAAGAAAGTCGGTCGAGATGTTAATTATTCGTTTCCGAAGGATATGATCGGTCAATATCTACGTCTGCTTGAGAAGTAAGTTCATTATAGCCTGTTCTCGAATAAATGACTTCCTCCCTAGAATCCTCCTATTACATCACTTATGTGAAATCAACCAAATCAGTTAGAATTTTTCTGTTTTCAACTTGTAGAAACGAGTAGATTCAGTAGATTTCTGGCATAAAGATGATCTCAATCTTCAACTGATCCGAGATCTTCTCTGAAATATTGTAGATTTGAGATAGGTTTCTTGTATTGTAGATTTGAGATAGCTCTACCACTGAATGATAGAGAATTGTTGATTCCTTGTCGGGTTTCACCTAAGCGACCTCAATTAAATCTACCCGGGAAAGCACGCACTGGTGAGTGAGTCAAAGGCGGCTAAGTAAATGGTAGTTGTTTGAGTGAGATTTGTTTTAGGTGTTAGATGAGCTAGGCCTGGTGTTAGATTGGTTGCTGAGCTAAGATGAGCATAACCTGGTCATTTTGTGTGTTTCTAGACTATAGCGTTTGAATTTCTACGCGTAAACGTATGTTCTTAGTTCAGTTATTGATATGATGAATATATTTCGTTACAGACTATATTCACCGTCACTATGAAATGCCGTTTGTACCGATTGGATTCTGGTCTCGTTTAATTTGCAGATTTCTATCGTTCATGAAGGAAATGATGCCTGAGGTACTTTTTACTCAATCTCTGTAGCCTACCCTCAGCCATTGATTACTCAATCTCTGTAGCCTACCCTCAGCCATTGATTACTCAATCTCTGTAGCCTACCCCCAGCCATTGATTACTCATATCTCTGTAACCTACCCTCAGCCATTGATTACTCAATCTCTGTAGCCTACCCTCAGCCATTGATTACTCAATCTCTGTAACCTACCCTCAGTCTAAAGTCCATGTGAAGAATTTCACTTTTTTAATGAATTTCAGATGATATCTGGAGTTCAGGATACGAAATATTGGCAACAAGGAATCTACTTGTATAAGTCTGATGTAAGTAATGTTACTATATGGGGTTAGTCTAGGGATTAACCAAGATCTGAATGACGTCATTCAAAAACAAACAAACAATGCAATGTGTCAGATGATTAGCCGACTGTGTTTCATTTTCTAGGATAATTTTGTGCTGGTTGAATTCAATCACGAAGATGCTATTGTGATAACTGTTCCTGCTTCGAAGAGAGGAGGAGTGTAAGTGTCTCAGGGGACGAGGGAGAGTAAAATGTGGGTCCCTTTTTTGCATAAAGCTTAAACAGTAAAGATAAAGTAAAAAGTCTAACCAAACGTCTTTAACATAAATTTGAATATTTCACGGGAAGAAATATGTTTTTACTGACCGGTATTGTTGTGTTATCGTGACAGGTTATTGGGTCATATAGTTGATCACATGGACGCTCTGATCGAGGAATGGTACCCTGGTTTACTAGTTAAAGATCCGTTCACCGGTGAAGAAATATTACAGAGAAAAATCCCTTGCAGTTTCTGTGAGCGTGAGTATTTACAATAAGGATTCATGTGTGAAGGCTTTATGAGCTAGGGATAACTGTGATACCCAGTCTATAAAACTGGACTCAGGATCCATCACTAGGGATAACTGTGATACCCAGTCTATAAAACTGCTCCAAGATGTTACCAATATTGTAAAGGAAATGAAGTAGGAATTTCAATTTTATTTGTAGCTGAAGATGTTCACTTTTTCTCTTTGGAAGAACTGATAAATCAATCTGATTTTGATGATGTTATTTCGTGTCCGAATCATGATATTCCAGTGTCTCTGCGGATACTGGTTTGTAATCAATCACTTTCTGAAACTGAGTTCATACTGAGAGAGACAGTCTGTGATGATGTATTTTATTATTTATATAGACTCCTGATGTGATGTTGTGGGATTTAGACAGACGATTTTTACTGGAAGAAGATTACTTCACCTTTTTGCCAAAGTAAGTTCTATTTGAACTGTAGAAAATAAACAACAATCTACATTCACCTCAATACAACAAGCAAAACAAGTAAATCATTGAATTTCTCATTTTCTGTTCAAGATTTCGATTCTATTTTGACTTATTCACAAAAACTCCGTGATCAGAATCATGAATTGTTAGATTAGTTGTTTGTGGAATCTGCCATGGAGATATTGTCCATCCAGGAAGACACCAACACCTCCTTTTTGTTGTATTTCGATGAAACTTGGTACAATTGTTCTGTGTATAGCATGTACTTGTGCACCTGCGATTTATTTTATTAGAAAATTCAAAAAAAAGATTCTCTTCAAGTATCAATGTAGTGAATCTCTTCCAGCCTGTACAGGGGGAGGAGGGAGGATGGGGTACAGGGGGATGAGGGAGGGAGGATGGGGTACAGGGGAAGGAGGGAGGATGGATGGGTACAGGGGGAGGAGGGAGGATGGATGGGGTACAGGGGGAGGAGGGAGGATGGATGGGGTACAAGGGGAGGAGGGAGGGAGGATGGGGTAAAGGGGAAGGAGGGAGGGAGGATGGGTACAGGGGAGGAGGGAGGGAGGATGGATGGGGTACAGGGGGAGGAGGGAGGGGAGGATGGGGTACAGGGGAGGAGGGAGGGGAGGATGGGGTACAGGGAAGAAGGGAGGGGAGGATGGATGGTACAGGGAAGAAGGGAGGGGAGGATGGATGGTACAGGGAAGGAGGGAGGGGAGGATGGGGTACAGGGGAGGAGTGATTGGAGGGGAGGTTTGTTCTGTAAGATATTTCTAGTAAAAGATATTGAATATTTTACAGTAATGAATCTCGTATTGGTGAAGGTAGTTTCGGATCAGTTTACCGAGCCACGTATAAAGATAGATCGGTAGCTGTGAAGGTGTTTAATAAAGTCGGTGATGTTAGTCCACATACGATGATGAGACAGGAAGTAACAATCCTCAGACGTCTGCAACACCCGAGTTTAATCGAGATGTTAGCGGTCGGACTGCGACCGAGGGTTATACTACTAGAACTAGCTCCACTCGGTTCACTCGGTGGACTACTGAAAACAGGACGAGCTTTGAGCAGACGCTTGATGCATAGAATTGCTACACAGGTATTATCAATAATCCACCACCACACAATTCCACAATTCTGGATCCACTTCCACAATTCGCGATTGAGTTCTACAGTACTGGATCCAGTTCTACAGTTCAGGATAGAGTTCCACAATTCTGACCCCAGTTCCACAATTCTGGTCCAAGTTACACAGTTCTAGACCCGTTTCCACAATTCTGGTCCCAGTTACACAGTTCTACCCCAGTTCCACAATTCTGGTCCAAGTTACACAGTTCTAGACCCAGTTCCACAATTCTGACCCCAGTTCCACGGTTCTACCCCAGTTCCACAATTCTGGTCCCAGTTACACAGTTCTAGACCCAGTTCCACAATTGTGTTCCCAGTTACACAGTTCATGACCCAGATCTACAGTTCTAGATCCAGTTCCACAGTTCTGGTCGCAATTCCACAGTTATGAGTTAGATTTACCTTGGGTCACTTCCAGATTTTGCTCTTATTTTGTGTATGTATTTATTCTGTAGGTGTCCGAAGGATTGATGTATTTACAGAAATATAAAATCATTTATAGAGATATGAAACCAGACAATGTTCTTATCTTCAGTTTGTCTTTGAATGTTGTCGTAAGTATGAGAGACTCTTATGCATTTCATATAAATAATCTTTGAGGCAGTTACCCGTTAAATATTTCAGTTTTTGTGATACTCAGAACCCAGTTCCCCAGTCCTGGATCATGTTCCAGCTTTATGAGTTATGATTTGTTTATTTCAGGTGAATGCTAAGATCACAGATTACGGAATAGCTCGGTTTGCGGCGTCGTATGGGTTTTACGCGTCGGAGGGTACAGCTGGATACAAGGCACCAGAGGTAGCTCGTGAAGAGACTTACACATACCAGGCAGACGTTTACTCACTGGGTATCACTCTTTATACACTCGTTACTGGAGGTCATCATCCGTTTGAGGAATTAATCTGTCGAGCTGAACTCGATGCTGCAGTTCTAGAGGTCAGTTCATGAAATATATCAGAATCCTGTTTACCCCGGGAGTCGATCTCGTGCCCTGCCCGTCAATATGTAACAAATTTTCTTGCTCTAATTCATCCTGATACGACTGGTATTCGCATACCCCAGAGAGAATTGATTGGTCCCACAAATAGAGTCTGGAGGATAATGATTGATAAACTTGGATTGCTGTTCTGCAGTCCTAGTGCTTCAATCACTGGCTCTGAGATTAAGCACTTAATCGTTTACATTGACATCAGCCCTTGATGTAAACATAACATAATCAAGTTGTTTATGATGTATTTGTAGCAAAGACCAATCAACCCGATCACAAGCAAAGGACAAGAACCGTGGCCCGATATGGAGGACGTTATTGATACGTGTCTTAAAGAAGATCCTGATAAAAGACTGACAGTAAGTTAACAGCTACCAGAGTAGTCTGGATCCGGAGTCATCCACAACTGGATCTGGAGTCATCCCAAACTGGATCTGGAGTCATCCACAACTGACCGCGTCAGTCTAAGGTTGTTTATTTTTAATTGTAGGCTGCTGAAGTCTATGATTGTTTGAATTGTGCTGAGGTTGTGTCTCTGAAGCGAGTGATGTATGTATCGAAGGATTTAGCTGTTGAATGTATCGCTGTGAGGGTAAGTTGTCAATCATACGGGAGGGGAGGAGCAATAGGTCATATATCAAAGGATGTTTTATGTTTTTGGCTGGGTCTGCGATAAATCCACAACCTGGGCCCTGGTTCATAGACAGGGTTAGGATTAACTACATATGCTACAAGCCTGTAAGTGACATCAGATGCTACTAGCCCTGGTATGTGAGTGAATTGTTTGAGTTTATATTTGTAGAGACATGAGGATCAGTTAGTGGAAGCTTGGTTTGGCAGCGGAGAGAGAGGTCACTCTCAATTATCCTGGGTCAATCTTACTGACAGTAAATCAGAAATCAAGGTTATTTGAACAATTCACTTGTTTTATTAAGAGTTACTACGAACACTGAGAATACTTCTATGAGTGTGGTTATCTAGATTTAGGTTTGAATAGACTTATAGTTCAATAAGATTAGTTATAGGACTGTAATGAGGTAAGACTGATCTCATTCCATGGCTTTAGACTGGTCTAATGAAACTGACTCCTGGCCTTAGAAAATGAATTGAGGCATGACCGTACAGTTAGACCTAGCCTAGTAGTTGGTGTTTTATAATTTCTGAATGTTTGGGTTTGAATGACAAGTTTTTTTGGGGGGTTTTATTTCGCAGGGAATGATATTACCTAAACCGCAAAGACATGGTCGAATCTGGTGTATGTGTACTGTTAGACAGACGGCTGTATTAGTCGGAGTTCAAGCAAACGAAGTCGGTCACATTATAGTTTACGATGCCTGGGAACATCAACTCAGACATACAATGGATGCACTTCCAGACGCTGTTATTTCATTGTTACACTATACAAGGTAGATATAATCATGATCTAATTCAATTGAATAGAATTCTTGAAATCTCTGAACAGGGGTAGATCCACGGGCGCATCCAGGGGCGCATCCAGGCAGGGGCGGAAACAGGACCGCATCCAGGGCCGGGTCCAGGGGCAGATCCAGTGGCAGCCAGGGCAGACTCTGACAGGAGCACAAACAAATGAAAAGGGCATACAGTTAAAAGGGGCAGCTATCCGCACAATTCTTAAACTATCTGTTTTCGCAGGTTCAGGGTATCTGTTTTATTCTTGTTTGACTCTTAGGTCTATAACTATGGAACTTAGATAATAATTCAGATGTTTTATGTTTTGTTTTTAGTCATGATGCGAGGGATTTAATTCTAGCTGGTTTAGCAAATGGTTACCTGGCTGTATATGATACTGCTACACTTCTTACTGTAAGTAATCAGACCCAATCGGGCCCAACTCAACAACAATCTCAACATTTCATTCAAGTTTCGTCATTGTGGTATTATGACTGATAAAACTTTATGTCATTCAGCTGAGCCACTTCCCCTCCCCTCATCCAGCCACCCCATCCCCAAGTTCCATACGTTAAAATTTGACTCCTGCAAAAAGTGATTACAAACGGACTATATCATTTAACTAGAACTGAGTCGTGCAGCTCTTGGATCCAGTTCCACATTTAAGTTTTTTTAATTTATATTTCAGAGTGCAACTATTGAGCCCTATTATATTCAGCTTCTACCCGGAAACTCTACCCCAGTGCGATGTCTTCTCTATCACAACGGTTTGATTTACGCGTCGTGTGGAAGTCATGTTGTAGTATTTGAAGAGTTGACCAGTCAGTCGTATGATATTAAACATATGTGGGATACTGATCAAAATCTACCGTAAGTCGACAGTTCACTGTCACCCTGATGATACGGTGCTGCCCCCAGGTGCCACACTAATGTACTTGAAGGTTGGCACTGGAGCTGTTACATAGTCAGCCTTTGCTCAAAATTGACCAATTAATGACAGAGTTTGTTCTCATAGCCGTCCAATCAGGAAATGTGTCATTCCCATGTGCCAACTAGAAGTGGTAACGATGAGCCAGATATATGAGTTTACTCTTAGCCGCCAGTGAACGTGTTCTTGAGTAGCCTTTAATATCTTCTTATGTTTCAAAATTTGTGCTGCATTTTCTTCATTCTTTTCAGAAATCTGATCACATGTATGGTGATGGGTCATGATTTGTATATCGGTAAAATGCATAGTTCCGTCGTTGAGGTTTGGTCCGTCCAATCTTTACAGAAACTCAAAATCAAACGAAGCAGTGTTATCGACATTCAGGAGATTGTCAGGTCCGTTTGAGAAAATGCGATTCAATTTTATTTTCATCTGGATTTCTGGTCAGGTTGATTATTAATTTTCATACGATGTTAACTTTTTGTAGTTTTGTACTTTATTATTTTAGATTTAATTCGAAGAATTTGAAGAACATTCAAACGGCTACACAAGTATCGACGTTGATGTTACAGGATTTTACGAGTCTGTGGATCGGGACTCGAGGGGGTCATATCGTACTGATTAACCCAGCTACACATCACTGTATCGGGATCATACATAGACATACATCATCAATCAGATCAATAGTTCAAGTCAAAACTACAGGTGAATTAAACAAAATACACTTATATCTATTTCAACTTGTTTGCAGAGAAGTCGGGTGCCATAATTCATGATCGGCAGCTGAATTAAAACATCGATTTTTTAAACTAAAAGATCGATTTTAACCCATTGTTCGCAATATTGAAGAAAGTCTATTTTCACTCGTTGAAGCCAGAGAAAATATGAATGTGGTCTGTCATTTTATAGGTAGCAGAATCGAAATGCCGGCAAGAAAACTAAACCTGAAATCATCAAAGGATCTTTTTTACAGAAGGATGAATAGTTTAGGTAAAAAAGAGCTAAACTTTCAATACATTGTTTGCTAATAGCGATGGCTACATTCTTATAAAACACTTATTCAATCATTCACCTGATGAAGCTACAATACACTAGTAAGGAAGCTCGTACTTTATAAACAAGTTACCTATAAAGTCTTATCCATCTTGATATGATATGATATATGATATGATATATGATATGATATGATATATGATATATGATATGATAATGATAATGACGTATGACGTATGACGTATGACGTATGACGTATGACGTATGACGTATGACGTATGATATATGATATATGATATATGATATGATTTATTTGCATAAACGATTGTTACAGAGTTTTCAAATGAATACACAATATATGGAAAACAATATACCAATAAATTATGCGAGGAATTAGGAGAAGCCAAAGTTGGCTTAATCTAGTCCTAATCCCTCGTCCATACACTCCCACATACACACAGACATATACACCAATTCACATTCATTCCTAGTTTACCAAACAAACCAAATATACATAATATACATAGACAATTGCAGATAAAGTAATGTGGCACGTTATAAAAGATTACACAGTCTCGGTTTATTGATTCAACACTAGGTTAAGACAGATCCTCTATTGCTTTACTTTGAAGAAAAGTTGTCAGAATATGATGTGCCTCTCCTTGAGTTCTGAGTAAAAGGCCAAAAATATCTTTAATTTATATTTCTTTTTTGTTTGTTTATTTTTTAGAGAGCGTACCGACGATATCTTCGGTAATTCTAGTCAGTGGGATGGGTTATCACGGCGCTATAGACAGCACTCGAACTGGAACTGATTGTAAGCACTTTCTTGTGATAAGATATAGTCTAAAACTCTTATAAGTCGTCATATTTGAGATGATCTTTGTGTTGATGATGACTTACACTTAGTAATTTGAATCAGAAATACAAATTGCGGAATAGACTTATCACGACTTAAACGATCACTGTATATATTGTATGATATTTCAGTTTCTAACTATGGTTGCGTCACTGTTTGGGATCCGGAGCTGAAGTCTTATATCAATTCATTGAACGAAGAAATGAGGAAAAGACGAACTTTAGTTTGGCAAACACATTTCAACTCTACCGAACAACTGGCTGCAAATGTTCCTGAATTAAAAGAAAACACATTTCATATGAGTTTGTAATCTGTACCTGACCATAGAGGTCAAATACTGAGTAAGAGTGAAATAAAGGATCCAGGTCCACAGTCATGAGTTAGAGTTAACTATGAGTTAAAATTAGTTCATTTTCAATGAGTTAACAACTCTGAGTCAAATCTTAACTCACAACTGTGGAACTGGATCTTGTAGACTATGTGTACTGAGTTACTATTAAGGGCTGGGGGGGGGGGGGTGTGAGGGGGGTCAGTGGGAGGGTTTTAGAAGGGCCGTACTCTCAACAGTTGTGACTTGAATTTTTGATCTATGTATAAATGATATAGGGAGATTTCTAAATCTATTTGATTGCACAAGTCACTGTTTATAGATACTAGTCACAGCTGGTGGTCTACAGTTATTTTTTAAACTCGTAACTGATTAAACAATTCAATATTTGAACATTTTATGAATCCTTATTGTTTGCCAGATTCGTCAATATTTAAAAAACCTACGTTCCTCCCAAGTCTTCATTCATGAAGCTTAAAGCAAAGAGATAATTTATAGCGATGAAAATGCGATCGAATTTCTTTTTCCAATTGAAATGTGTTGGATTGCTAGGACCAAGGGCCCAGTTCTGTTCAGTCATAGCTTAAATCTGACACTGGCCCTAGCCCTGGTGTTTACATTGTACCCATCTTTGGGTTTTTGAATTTCTAGATTCTGTGATCGAGCCCAATATGTTTTGATTATAGATTGGGTAGTTATAAGTAATTCTAATTTAATTCTTTAGATTTTAGAATTTGAATTTAAACTGTGATATGATTGTTGTTTGTTAGTTCTCTTGATTTTAGTCGATTGTGTTTCATCATGTAATATATTTATAGAAATATATTTTCAATCATGTTAAAATATTCACTATTTGTTGAATAATCATGTACGGTTTTCATTTAAAGGAAATCGATTTTGTTGATTGTTCATTTTGAAATTCTTTTAAAAAGAGTTATTTTGATTCTTTATTGATTGCATCTTCTATTGATGGTATTCGGACAAATCTACCAGAACTGACTGCCGGTGCCCTTTTAACCAGGATTTGAGGTTCTCGATTTAACTATTTCTAAACATCCCTCTTTTTATGTCTAATTGATACGCTCGGTGGGGTCTAAGGTATACCGTAAGGTGCTGCCGCTATGGTTATCGTTAGCGGATTTTCCATACACTAACACGAGGCAACCCTGGCATTCGTTATACCACCATTTGCCAGAGGTGGTTCCTGTTAGTGTACATAAAATCCGCTAACGATAGCCATAGCGGCAGCACCTTACGGTGTAGGTAGGCATCAAATCGCGAGTCGCACTTGATGTCACAATATGAAATCAGCAACCGTGACAATATCAGTACTGGTGATAGATACCAGATCTCTGCAGTCAGCATCCTGTGAGGCTGTTTGCTATCAGTAGCTGATAGTTGATCCATCATCCGCATTCAGTTTGAATATTCCTAATAGGATTCTAAGGACCAATCAATGCGGATGGCATCAGTTCGGCCGCCCATCGCCTGCAACCCCGAACACTTACCTCAGCAAAAAATGGAATATTGTTTATCTGCTATCCCCAGATATACTTACTATCCGCAGCCTTTTTTTTCAAATTTTGATATCTGACTGATCCAACATTTTTTATCACTAATGCATGGCAACTGGCTCCAGGTGTAGCAACCTGCGTGGCATTGTTGGAAAGTTAATTAAGGCCCTCCCGTAAAAGACGACCACACTATAATCCTCGGAATAGAATGATCACTATCCTAAACTCGATCAAACTAGTGTGCTGCTGCGAGGCTAATACAATATTACACCAGAGCCCGAAATGAATAAAACTATGATCGAGAAATTGAATAAATGTAACAGTAATAATGAGTATTGATACAGATTGATACAATGTTTATCTCCCCGCGCGTTGTTTGAGCAGTTTCTCTGTATTTGATCTGAACCGATAAATGTTTACCGTTAATTATTACTTTAATGGTCAAAATTTACCGATCTTTTATTGATTTCACCAGTGAATCAACAGGGCGGATGAGGTGGGGGAGAGGGGGGAAATAAACTCAAATAAACCACTCAAACAAATACATCTGTTTAAATATCCGCAATTGGTGACAATTTATGAATTGCTCGGGTTCTTGTCATTTGATTTCATACTCGATGCTTTGAGAAGCAAGTATAGAACCAGTTCCACAGTTCTGGATCCAGTCTCACAGTTCTGGATCCAGTTCCACAGTTATGGATCAAGTTTCACAGTTCTGGACACAGTTCTGGACCCAGTTCCACAGTTCAGGATCCAGTTCCACAGTTCAGGACTGAGTTCCTCGAGCAGCTGTGCTGGATCCAGTTCCACACTTGTGTTCTGGGCCCGTACAGTCTCCATAGTTCTAGGCCCAGTTCTCTGGGATATTCTGGGCCCGTACAGTCTCCATGGTTCTAGGCCCAGTTCTCTGGGATATTCTTGATCCAGTTCCATACAGAATTCGGAGTCTAAAATAAACAATGAACCAGTTTTCACTCAGCGCCTAGCAACGAACGATAAGGAGTCTGTCAGCTTTCAGAAAATGGACGTCTGGAGGAAATTGCGGAGCGGTTTTTATCAATAAATTCTGCAGTTTGAATAATTGATAGTTGATGAGTTACAGTGAATGAGGTCACGCGAGGTGAACGTGCGGCACGCGCAGCAGTTTCTGTAAACTACTCAAACTATTGTCATCCGTTTCAGGTATAACGACGAGACTGTTAAATATTTTATTTCACGGTGGATATTTGGATGAATTAATTGGTAGCCATATGTCTATTATACCCCGGTTAGCTCTCAGAGAATAACCCCGTAAACACGCCGTAGAGAGGTTTCATTAAGCACTAGTAAACTGGGAATAGTTGAGGTGATAACAACAAAGAGGATTGATTTCAGTTTAACTCCTAAATCCAATTGAGAAATGAAACTGAAAATTGATTTAACACTTTTCAACATTTTGTGAAACTGGGCTTAGGACTCGAACTAGGGACTTTCGGCGAAGTTTGTAAAGTTCGTCTGGTCAATGTGTTGACCAGTCAGGTAGAGTGAACAATTTATCCTCGATCATTTTGCCAAAAAAATGGAATAAGCCTTTGCAAGACCTCATCGGTGTAAAGTAGCCCCAAGCGCAGCTCGTCCGTAACCCTAACCCTAGCGGGACCCGAACCACGGACCTTCCGATTGCCAGCAGAGCGTGCTAAAAACCAGACCATTAATCAGTAGTAACTGAAGCTATGTAGATTTGTCTCATGAATGGTGGCCAGTCAGGTCACCAGTCACTACACCTGACTGTTGACCACTCATGTGTGGTTACTCTATTCAGACTAAACCCCTTTTCTGGTTACAAGCGCATCTGATCACTCTCTTAAACCAGGGTCCAGTTCAACAGTTCCAAGTTAAGATTTAACTCTGGGTTAACTCATTGAAAATGAACTAACTTTAACTCAGAGTTAACTCTAACTCACAACTGTGGAACTGGGTCCAGGTGGTTTTCAAATAAGAAATCTGTCCGCGAATAAATGTGATTTAAGTAATAAATAATTTCTCCATATCTCACAAGTTTGTTGAATACAAATCCTCAGTTCCCGTTATCTGAGTCGTCTTAGATGATGTCAACCAATTATCTATTTTTGCGTGGCCTAATTGAAAAAAGCTTTCGTTCAGCATTTACCCAACGATAAAAAACGTCGATAATGGTAATCATAATAATTATATTTATTCATTGCCGGTAAGAATGACCGATTGAATGAGAGAAGTTGTTATCACTAGAAAACAGAGTGACTTCATTTTTACCCACAAACACGTAATCGATAAACGTGAAAAGGACATCGTTTTATCAGTCGTTTACCACGTGATATTCGAGTTGCGTCACGCTGGTTTTTCAATCAATCAGAAGAAAAGAAAGATTAGACAAAAATTACACAGAGTTACCGAAGCGTAATTCATAAGACCCTGACTGACTCCCGACGAATTTGGCTGAAAGATTTCATGCGGCGATGGACGCGACAGAATTCCTTCAACTTTCAACACAATTCCAGCATCGTGGAAAATACAGCGCATTTCTTCAAATGCAACATTTTCGTAAGAATTTCACAGAAACAACAGATAGATTTACTATGTTTATATATATATACATTTGTATATATATATATATAAAAACATTCACGTATTAATATCTTTTTCCGTATCTATAATTTGTAAATGTATAAGTATGAAAACATAAAAGGTTAAATGTATGAAATTTGACTCGCGGCTTTGACTGTGCAGCCTTTTGCAACCTTTTAGTGCAACAGTTAGGAAAATGTTTAGTGTTAAAAGGGTTCACATAGAAGGCAACGACGGATATGTCTAAAAGAATTTGAATTCTTTGTATTTTATTTCTCTGTGTATCGGAACGCCCAATCCGCTTCGATAGTGTCATGTCATCTCAAAACTCGGAGAACTATTACTTCAACCGGTTGGTAGCTGCGCGTAAGGAACTCGAGCGGTATTTTCCTGTGGTTCTCTACCCGATAGGAGTTGTGCTGAACACGTTCACTATAATTTACTTGTTGAAATATCGTCGTAACGTTTCGATTCGGGCGACGTTTATCTATTTGATAGCTCTCGCGGTCTCTGATCAGACGTACGTGTTGTTTAAAGGAATATTCAGATATCCGATCTATATTCAAACATTACTCAAAGATTGTTACTTCACTAATCGGTGTTCCAGTCAAATTCTACTATTTTATATTCGTTATTTCGATATAGTTCAATGGCACTATTCGTTTTGTTATCTATCTCACCTAATAACTACGTCTGTTAATTTCACGTGTAACTGGTTGGTTGTAATTATCTCTATTGAACGTTTCGTCGCCGTTAAAGCGCCATTTTTTCACATGAAACACGTGACCGTCAAGGTGCGACAAAACGCAGTTTTAGTCGCAGTACTGTCAGCTGTACTGATATCACTTCCGGACTTTCTAACAATTTATTCAAAGAATGCGCCTGTAATTGTTTTTCGGTATAGATGGACTGGTGTTGGAGAGAACCGGACTCGTGGGGATAGATATATTTATCTGTCACGTTCGACTATACCGTGTTCTAATAGTGCACCAGGTGTTTATGGGATTCCCGGTGCTGATATCGACTTACTGATAGAAATAGCTCAATTTCTACGCGCTAAGACGATTTTTGTGTGTGACATAATTCCTGTTTTTCTAATTCTCATTTTCTCGATGCTAACTGCGGCAAGTGGTGGTCAAACTGCTCATTTCAACACAAATCGACGCTATGTCCGATCTAATAAAACACTTCACGCTGTTGTCAGTTTATTTCTTGTATTTGTGGCCCCCTTTTCGATGTTTAAATTGCTACAGATAATCGGTGGTGCTTTTGGTACCGAACCCGGTGTTCAATATGGGGTAACCGCTGAAGAAACAATGTTTGATTATATCGAACAGTGGTGTAAAGTTTCAGCTCAAATCGCCGAAAACTTTCGGTCAATCGTTTACTGCAGTAATTTCATCGTTTATTTTTTTACACTAAAAATATACAAAATGTTATCGATTCTTCGCCGGAAGTAGAATCCAGCCGGAAGTAGAACTGAGGTCAGACACCTGCAAAATGCAGCCATAAATATAAAATAACGCGTAAAACATGTGAGCACTTTAAAGAACACATTTACAATTTGATGTGGTAGGGAAAACCTAAGTAATCTTGGGATTTTCTTAGATTTCTATCTTGTATGGAGAGTCAATGAAACCCGGACGGGTAACCCTAGAACGCGGATCAGTGATTTCTAAACACCGGATATTAATAGAGTTATAAGGCGATAGCGATGAATGGAGTAATTATGCAAATATGAAAACCGCTTAAATCGACGTCGTAAACCGTTCTAAACCGGTTCACAGTTTTTATCCATCTCGTATTCAATTGAATGAAATAAGATAATGACACAGTTCCACAGTTATGAGTTAAGATGTGTTAATTTCCTTGGTCTAGAAATCATTTAGGACCCAGTTCCACAGTCGTGCGGGTTAGAGTTAACTCGGAGTCAAAATTAGTTCATTTGCGATGAGTTAAATCTTAACTCAGCTAATTTGGTCCTGAAGCCCAACAATTCGGCGTAGAAGTATAGAGCAGCCCCAATACACTCACACGTGATCGAAGTTCAAACTCATCGCCTATAAAACACGTCACACAAATTGAACAGATTCAAAACAAAATTCATTCATCGAACCTAAGATTATAAACTCGCGACGTTTCGCACTCAATGTCATCGGGTAACTTTCCTCGCGTTAACCCCTCTCCAATTTCCACAGTCGGTGTTGCTGGCTGTTAATTACATCATCATCAGGTATAGTCTTCGATTGTGATGGATTTGACAATTTATGAGTCACAGCTATTAAAAACTGCAATAACTCGTCCATTCTATTATATAATTTACTGCACACATAAATCGTCTGTTATAATGGACTATTAATGTCTCTTATTTGCCAATAACTGAACGGTCATTGTTAAATAGCGAGTCGGCGCTTATTGACAGCAGCACAACCTGTAATTGTAGCTACTACGAACAGCGCGACGTGTTAGCGAATATCTATGTTGTCAGACGTGAAAATATGAACAGTCATAAAAAACTGGCACTTAAAGATTTACCTGGTGATATACGTGTATACCGCCGGTTGTGGCGGCGGTGAACTGATTCACAACACGAGTACACATTCTATAATCATATTAAATCCAACTCTAAGAATGAAAAATGGTCCGAATGTTTACGATTGATAGAACACAATATCCGTGTTGACGCGATGAGGAGAGAATCCCACAATGATAATAAAAAAAAGTCCGAAAATGAAACTTCGAGATAGTAGTTTATTTCAACGTTTCGACTATATCCTAATAGTCATCTTCAGGAATAATGAACGGTCCTGAAGATGACTATTAGGATATAGTCGAAAGTTTGAAATAAACTACTATCTCTTAGTTTCATTTTCGGACTTTTTTTAATTATCATTGTGGGATTCTCTCCTCATCGGTCCAAATGTTTCCATCGGCTAATAGCTTATTCGACGTTTCGACCTCAACCTAATTACACCTTAAAAACAAATACAAATCAAATCGTGTTAGCATTTGGGCAATTGACCAATAGTCGAAAAATTGCTTTTTATTTGTTTAGTTTGTAATAGTTTTATTCTGTATCGCGTATTACTACTAGTTTGTATTACATCTTATTTCCTACATAAAGGGTCTCCTTGTTCTGTCTGGTTTGTACATGTATCTCATAATATCGGTATAACTTTCGTATTCCTCAAGATGACATACATGTATTAGGATATAGTTGAAACACGGAATGAATATTACCACGTCCATTCCGGCTCAAGGAAACATTTCTAACTCGACGAAACATTTTCTCTTTTATATCATCTTTACAACCTGGACCTGAGTGTATTTCATTAATGGTAATAAAGGCTCTGAATTTATGATGGCGAGTCTTTAACATAGACGAGACTTAATGAAACATTCACAAGACAAAAGAAATTGCTACGAAACGCAGCCAGAGACGTGTAATGTTTATGAATATCTAGAAGCTGTTTGCCTCAAGGGGGCTACTTACTACTAAATCGCGCGCATGTTACTTAGTTTTGAATTGTTGCATTAGACTGTGATAGGTTGTCTTTATTCAATGTGTCGTCCTGCAGACGGATATTAATGAATTTCGATTCATTCATTGTGTATATTGTACTGATAAAGTGTGGAGGGTATTGTTTTCTCGAGAATAGATCCATTTGGCGACAATATGGCCGTCACGTGACCGGACCGGATCGCCGTTTGAGAATCAATATTTGATGGGAAATAGCCATCACGAATACAGTCTCCACATTCTGGCGTGGAGTAATTATAATCACATCCTGGCTAAAGATTGATCCGTTTATTTCCAGATGTGGAAATTCTGTGAGATTTCTAGACTCACGCATTCGGTATACGATATACATGTTGAGCTAGAAATTTGCCCAAGTATTACAACATGAAAACTAGAATATCTCAAATCAACAGTGAAAAAACCGAATGATTTAAAATACTCTTTATTAATGCAAAATACGGCAAACATCATAGACAAACAGATCTAGTAAACATCGTTATGACGTGAACTTCAGAGACCAAGGGCCGATATAACTGATACAGTGGAACCTCCAACGAACTTCAGGGATCAGAAAATCTGTCCCTTATAACTGATATAGATCTATGCAGTGGAACCTCGTTATGACGAATTTCAGGGACCAGAAAATCTATTAAAACCGATAGTTCTATTTACGACGCAACCTACTCTAGGAGTTCCCGTCTGATGCCATTCATTGTTTTATTCGTGGTTGATTATGAATTCACACTATATAAACACGTAGTGTAAGATATTGTTTCTATAAATTAATTGAATACGGCATCAATTTTCATCAAGCAACATTAATTATAATACAATACATCAAGAGCGGCGTGTAAATGAACTCTTACTCGCGCGCGCACGGGGCCGCTCTCTAGTCAATCATCTACGACACCGAGTGTATTAGCTATAGCCAATCAGTGACGTCATAGGGGGACGGTGTAGAGTTCCAAGAGCAGCCTTGTGAATGTCATAGGGGGCGCTTCACCGATCAGACAGGCTCTGCGGGTTCAACAGTACTGTGGCCCGGCAAGCCGGGTGGTTTCCACAAAGACCAGGCTCTGCGGGTTTGACAGTATTGTGGCCCGGCAAGCCGGGTGGTTTCCACAAGGTTCAATCTGTTCAGGTCACTAGAGATTTGACTGACAATCTACATGAAGTAACCATTAACTGAATAAAGAGATCTGAATGTAGCGGTTACTAGGTTTATTTGTTCACTTGTTTAGTGTTGTTTCCGGTGTGTGCGAGAGCTTTGATTAAACTTTCCAATCAAACGTCACGAGAGAAGCTCTCGCTGATCTAAAGTGGCGCATGCGTTATTTTTTTGTATCGGTTGAGTGAAAATCAATGCAACGCAATCAACGAGTGATTCATGTACCTGAAGCAGCGGCAGCGGCAGCAGCAGCATTATCATCCTGCACCTGAAACAGCAGAAGCAGCGGCGTTGGCGGGGTGGCAGCAGCAGCAGCGGCAGCATTTGGCATCTGACTATTCGACCTGCAACCGAGGAACACGCCATCCGAGACCCTGACGAAAACTGACATTAACAGTCAATGATAAGCGATAAACGAGAAAACTTCACTTAGAAAAAAGAAATCATTTTCTATTTATTCAAAATTATGTCTAAAATGATAATAAAATTCTATTTTGATTAAATCATTTCAGCGTGAACGTAAAAAACTAAAGATTGGAACTTTACAAAACACAAGAAAAAACCACAGATTTCTAAAAACTGAACGAAAACGGAAACCTATTGAAAGACCCATAGGTTTGAGATATCGTGTGTCGTATGTCGTAAATCCTAATGAATACAAAGTTAAACTCATTTAAGTCATCATTTGTCGATAAACCATCACAACTGAAATTGTCTTTATTTGAGTTCAATTTGTATTTTTGTATCACTAAGTTTGAGTCGTCAGTAAACTAAAGTTATCACAACTACGGCGACATCCACTGCGAATCAATATTACTGAGTAAAAACGTACCGCTTTTGAAAAAGTTTAAAAGAAAATCCTTATTTTTATCATCGTTGATCGGAATTTTCGACGCCATTTCTGTTATAGAACGTGTCGTCGATAACTCGGGTTCGACCGTGCTGAGGTTTCTTTATATCATCCTTCTTCACATCGCTCAATCCCCAGCCGTATTCCCACGAACTAACCACCGGAAATTCGTATTTCTTTTCGGGTATTTTCTCCGTTCGACGATTCAGATATTGTTGGCGTCCTTTTCCGTCGCGTGAGATACCGTTATATAGCATAGCGCGTGAACAGTTACTGACCGGTCTCATCTCGGCCAGTTCCTCGCTACTGTAAACCCTATCCGGGTGTACAGTTACATCCCTGCGTCCTAAACTGCGATCAGATTGCGGAGTTTCCGCCAGTTTTTTAGCGATTTCCTCCACGCTCGCGTCGACATTATGAGCGGCGATTTTCTTCTTGAAAACTTCGTACTGTTTCGACGAAGCTTCCGTTTGTAATTCGGTTCCGTTTTTCAAAGATTTCTGATACCAGTAAATTAGAGAATCGCGTTCCTTATCGAAAACTTGTTCGAGAAATTTCTGCGTGGCCGTATCAGCCGGGAAACCTCTACTCGTCATCTCGATACTATTACAGCTAAACAGACAGTCGCTACACGTCTGTTATGTTATGTATGTCACTAAGTCCAACCCTATAAGTTTTAATAACCGGTTCATAATCTAATTGTCATTATAGGTGTGCTTGTACAAGTCGTAGAATAAGAAACAATGACCAGTCAACCAAACCAAACTAAACCTGCCATGTATATATACATACTATATTCATAAAGGGTTTACGTTAAAAAAGTCTAAACGCGAGATTATTATGAGGTTCTATATTGAATGAATTTATTGTAACAGAAGAACTGGTTCTCATCCAACTGTGAAACATTAATAAAACTAACACGCCATGTTATAATTAAATATGTGTCGTTAGTTACGCGAGGTCACGTGTAATCATGACTACCCGAAACAGTAACTTTCAATCGGAATTTGTCGGGAATTTCCGCCGTAGGAGTAACCGTGTCTGGGGTGAGATCGGAGAGATTCAAGTATCCTTCTTACTCAGATTACTAGTCACGTGACCATTTGGAGCATCGCATTCCAGGTACATTCTGTCACGTGGTGTCACCAGTATCTGATATATTTGGAGTCAAATCTGAGGTTTCGGTTGAGACGTCGCAGGCCATGAGGAGAGTATGTCGAGATCTCCAGTTTGAAGAATATTATGTGAAATTGATCAGTTAGGTCTCGTACTAATGACTAAAACACTTTAGTCCCTTTTTTTCTGAAACCCCTTTAGTTCAAGCACTAGTACCACCGGTATCACAGATTTAGACAGCCGACATCAATCGACAGGTTTATTAGCGAGACTGCCGAGTACCCATGCAGTCCGATCATGTTCGGATCCCATGTCAGATGACATTGCCTTTTACGTGGATGACTCAACATTCCGCCGATCATTATCATATCGTTAGGGCTTATGGAAATCTTAAGTGTGGTCCAACTCGTTTTGTCACACGTGGATATCGTACCAGAACGCAGTCCAGTAATAGACACCGGTAAATTAGCTATTAAATTCGCGCAACAGAATCAATGAAATCACCTTGGAGAATGCCACTTTATTTACTAATGTTTATCGTCAAATAAACACTTCACGTCTGGCATCAGGCTGCGCGCCATTATCGTCAAATCAATCAATGAAAAAACAAGTTTTCTTATCATTTTCAGTAAAAACATTTTATTCAAACACTTTAGCTATCATTGAAGGAATCTATTCTAGATAGATACAGTTGATTTGGGGACGTCCCCCATCGATAAAACTAAATACCTGAATCGTTTGTCAAAACTGATAATCGAAAAAGAATCTTAAGAATTCAGAAATAAGACCCAGTTCCACAGTTCCATAGCTCTACAGGAGTTGTTGGTTAACTCTAATATCGAAATAGGTTATTTTTCAACTTTTTGACTACAATCAATATCGAGGAATTGTTTTGAATTGATATTCTGTGGATGAATGTTCCTCTATTGAGTTCACCGATAGTGTAACTATTAATCACATTCTGTAAACCTATACATGTAATTTGAATCGTGTGAATACAATCGACCCTTTAAACAAATAGCGAGGTTCCACCTGTGAATATTACCGCGACCGACTGGTATCGTGCGTGTAGGGAATCGACGTGAACACTTTCTTTATCTGGGAGAAGGTGCTTCATAGTTACTGCTATAGAATATATGGCGAAGACATACTGATGCAAAAAAGACAATGATTAACCCAAGTACAAAACAAGAAAAGGCTAAACAGAAGTAGTAAACCTAACCCTAATCCTAGATCAGTAACCCTAACCCTAATCCTAGATCAGTAACCCTAACCCTAGTTATGGCCTCAGTAGAGATTTGAACCGGGGGCTCTCAGTTGGCAGTCCACTGTCCTAACCCCTAGACCACTGAGCTGTTGTCATTGGAAGTTTGTATAATGGTTAATGGTCCGTCAGTGGTGACCGTGACCAGTCAGGTGTGGTAACTGGTGACCAGTCAGGTGTGGTAACTGGTGACCAGTCAGGTGTGGTAACTGGTGACCAGTCAGGTGTGGTGACCGTGACCAGTCAGGTGTGGTAACTGGTGACCAGTCAGGTGTGGTAACTGGTGACCAGTCAGGTGTGGTAACTGGTGACCAGTCAGTTGTGGTAGCTGGTGACCAGTCAGGTGTGGTAACTGGTGACCAGTCAGGTGTGGTGACTGGTGACCAGTCAGGTGTGGTAACTGGTGACCAGTCAGGTGTGGTAACTGGTGACTAGTCAGGTGTGGTGACTGGTGACCAGTCAGGTGTGGTAACTGGTGACTAGTCAGGTGTGGTGACTGATGACCAGTCAGGTGTGGTAACTGGTGACCAGTCAGGTGTGGTAACTGGTGACCAGTCAGGTGTGGTGACTGGTGACCAGTCAGGTGTGGTAACTGGTGACCAGTCAGGTGTGGTAACTGGTGACTAGTCAGGTGTGGTGACTGGTGACCAGTCAGGTGTGGTAACTGGTGACCAGTCAGGTGTGGTAACTGGTGACCAGTCAGTTGTGGTAACTGGTGACCAGTCAGTTGTGGTAACTGGTGACCAGTCAGGTGTGGTAACTGGTGACCAGTCAGGTGTGGTAACTGGTGACCAGTCAGGTGTGGTAACTGTTGACCAGTCAGGAGTGGTTGACTGGTTGTAAAATCATGCTTTATTTGAGCGAATGTGATACTGTTTCAAATCATCTTCGCTAATAACAGAGGGCTTCCTTCCGGGGTTCCATGGGGATAAATCCACTAGTTCTATTCGTCAAATTCAGTCGATACAGATAACAACAATTAGCAACAAGGAAAATTAGGAATATACAATGTTTTTTTTATTTAGATTTTTATCATTAAATTAATTATTTCATCAATAGTACATTCATTGATAATGAGAATTTCATTTAACAGAATTAGATTAATTTATTACGAGTGGCAGCTACTTGTTGCGGCACCACTGATGACGTTTTAAATATTTTTCTCAGATTTATCAGATTAAATAAGCGCTTCTGCTCGTTAGTGTTACAAACAAGCTGTTTATCATAGAATCAACGGGTCTTCATCCAGTAGTTCAGAATAAAATCATAGAATATTGTGACATTAGGTGCGACAAACAGGGAGTGTGTGCGCGCGTGGTGTGCGTGGTGTGCGCACGCGCTCTCATAGAAATAGAAAACCTCGAAAAATGTGAGATTTTACGCAAATACGGAATCCTTCACGAAATAAATACTTTCGAAATATCGAAATTTATAGATATATCACAGATCGCTTTAAAAATCTCATCAAAAACACACTGATGAATATAAATAGATTATTACCTCAAACACACGTCAAATCTATACCTAAAATACTCAATTACTGCAGCCCAGTAACCCTTCATACAATCGTGAAGTGTGGACGATCAGTTTTTGAAAGTGTGCTGATAAAATGTCTAATGTCTGGCGTTTGTAGTTCATTTTCAATTAGAAATGTCTCAGGTGAAGCACTGAACACATGTGAAGTGTGGACGATCAGTTTTTGAAAGTGTGCTGATAAAATGTCTTATATCTGGTGTTTGTAGATCATTTTCAATTGGAGATGTCTCAGGTGAAGCACTGAACACATGTGAATTTGAAACGTGGTCAGAAAATATCGAATGTCTGAGGGGCTACATGATCCTGGGCCGCAGAGTGTGATCCGTATAACGGTATTTTTGGTAAACAAACAAAAATTCCATACATAATCATATCAAACAGTGCACATCGTAATCATTACCAGAATTAATCAGGGACAATGGTGTAAATTGATACATATATAAATAATTAAATAGATCCTTAAATAAAATTGATAAAAAATTTGAAACGAATTCATTTTCAGAAAAAAAAGATAATTTTGTACAAGATATTGCACGCTTTGAAGCCACACGACATTAACAGTAACTACAACTGACAAAACACGACGAATAAAGCTTTCTAAAATATCTTACTGTCTAACTATCTATTTATATATTTTAATCATGAATTATATACAAGTGTTATTTACAAGTTTTTAGATGAAGTGATTTCATCACACATTTTGATGATAGTTTCCTGGCGTTATCATTTTAGAATTAGAAGCACAAAATACGTCGATTCTTGGTCAGATCCGATGATTTTCTGAGTATCAAATCTTGCAGGTTCTTAGTCAGACCTGTGATAGAGCTTAAGCTTTGGAATAAAGTTTCGTTTACGAAAGAGACTTCAAAAAATTCGTTATTTGTCTTAAACCCGATGTTCTGTTGACTTTGAGACGCTTTTACTATTCGAAATTTCAGTAAATGAAGGAATGTTTCCTGAGCTTCGCGTGTGCACTTTTAGTATAGGTCTTATTCGAGTCATTCCATGAATCTTTAGTTAAGTTCAAAATAAACATTTTAATCTCGTCAAACTTTTACCCTTCAATCTGAAGGCCGCGTGAGAACCTGATAACGACACAGTGTGTGTTAAGCGGTCAAACACTGCGACACTGTCCAGTGAGTGCGCAGTATTCTAATTAAGTACCGAATGCGCAGGATTTTACACGTCATTTGCGGTTTAGCAAATATACACTACATAAAACTATCTTCAGTCATAATAAATTCTACAAGTATGTACAAATATAAACTGATTAGAAGTCAGTACAATTTCTGACCTGATGATTAGATAAATTAAACAGATATATATAAAATATTATTATACTAGCCATATTTGGACGGATGGCATCTGATAAGGACTTATATAGACAGCTCGGGGACGGGTTCGAACACCGACATCCCGCGCTTATCTTTTGAATCAACTTGAAAACACACGGACACACACATATTTCAAGTACGCGCACAACATATATACTATCATCCTATATATGAATATAAATATTAGTATATATATAATTAATTGAATATATTACAAGTAAAATCCATTTAAAGGATTAAGTATTTGTGGAAGGATTTACGTGCATGCTTTGATCGCGCGGCACACCGCACACACATTGTCGCTTTTGATTTTAATATTTTCACACAAATTAGAAATAGATCTTTAAAAAAATGTCTACAAAATGAATTTAATACGTGATTAACACTGCGGGAAAATTTGCATAATACGTCATTCTGAATGTAAAAATTTGCATAAATCTCGCTTAGGGGTTATCCCTTTGATTCGGTTGCCCATGAATTTTTGATTTTGTAAATTACGTTTGTCACATAGCAAATCACCTGAATCGCCGAATCGACTGCCATAAACAGGTTTTGAAATAACCTGCTCGTTAACAAAACAACACATTCCACCGTCCGATTCCTGGTCGAATTATTTCCTCGCGAAGTTTTCCACCATTTTGAATAGAAGACTGAGAAGTCTCTCGAAAATAACCGTCTTTCAAATATTTAAACCAGCGAATAAAAACGGATCAATAATACGCACAATAAAGTTCACTTTGTTTTGAATAGTTTTTAAAAAGTCGTTTCTTTTTTTTTCATCTCAAAACAGATTATGATATAAATATATGTATGTATATAATACGTATGAAGTTTGTATACAAATCGAACGCACAAATTCAGATTTCGGCGGCACTAAAAAAGGCTGGTCTGCACTCGCTCTAAAGTCGGGATCCCCGTTCGCGTATAAAACGTATCAGCCACGATTCTCGTTCGTCCATATTCCGGTTTTTTGATGTCCTCTTTTTTGATAACGTCACCCAATCTCCAGCCGTACTCCCACGAACTCAATATCGGATATGCGAACTTATCTTCAGGAATTTCGTGATATCTTTTCTGCAAATATTGAAATCTTCCGGCGCCTTCTTTAGAAAATCCGTTATACAATAATTTCCGAGTTCGACGCCGAGGGGGTCGCATTTCGACCAGGATATTTTCCACATTTTTACCGCTATCTTTATTCAACATTAACGCGTCCAAATCCGAATGCATTCTTTTATGAAAATGCTTTTCTTTACGAATTTCGGGCAGTTTCTTCGTCAACTCTTCAGCAGTTGCAGCCGCGTTTTGATTTTCGATCTTTTTTCGGAAGACGTGATACTGTTGAGATTTTCCACCCATCGAAGCCGCATTTTCACCGCCTTGCACGAGTTTTTTCCACCAAGCCAAACGAGCGTCCCTCTCTTTTTTGATAGTTTCAGCGAACGATCTTTGTCTCTGAGTGTCAGCGGGGTAACCTCTTCCAGCCATGACGGGATAGACTTTAAAAGATCCCGTGCGGTGTCAGCAGAATTAATTGAAAAGCGAGCTGGAAGTTTTACAGTCAGCTGTGTTCCTCACTGTAACAGTCCAGATACTAATGTTCCGCATTGACGCCAGTAACAACGTCGCCACAGTAACGCGTGACGTCACCTACTTCACGCGGAATCTCGTCAGTCGCGCGCGAGAAGTCGCGAGATGAAAACAAAATGGCGCCGTACCCGGAAGAGGTCGATGTTTTCTCGATTCCACATTTAAGAATGAAGAGTTTGGTGGATGATTATTATGATCTGGTAATTATGAGATGTTAGAATGATAGAGAACTGTGTGTAGTATTGAGTAGAACTGTTTATTACTGTTGACATCTTCCTCATAACCGCGCAACTCACCCTCAATCAGAGCAATCTGCAATCGACTGCATTTTTAGACATGATTTGCAGGACTTATGTAAAATTCTTCAAATAAAAAGAAGAAAACGATAATGTTCATTCATTGCACCTAGCATCACATAGATGCATTTAGCTTTTTAGGTTAAAGCCATTTCCCTACCCCCCTGTGAGTAGTAGTTTTAAGAGTGGATATGGTATCCCCTACCCCAATAAATTCCTTATTGCTTATGGCCGATACCTCTACCGTGCTGTCCCTGGCTGACTGCTGGCTAGATCACCCCGACCCTCTCTAGCCAGTGGCCTAGAATCAGACACTACCAAACTACAGTAAAACATCACTTAAGTCGTAGTGTGACGATCATTAATTTGACGACTTACACTCAGAATGTTCTTGTGAATATCTATTTTCAGTTGTCGAACACAAATTTCTCGTGCGAACTGGAATTACAGATGCTTCTGCAAAATCTGAGCAACACTTTCAACGAGTTTAAACGCCACGAGAAAATCGAAAACGAATACATCATGTCACGATTACAGTCGAAACTACGAGCTCTTTCTATTCATAATACGGCAGTTTGTAACTGTCACAAAGACAATCGTTTATCGGATATACTGAGTTTAGTGCAGCTCGGTTATCAATGTCTGCATCGTCCTAAACCTGAAATAACGTTCTACGCATTACAGTTAAAACAAGCGTTAGAGGCGTTCACTGAGAATTTCATACCTCACATGAAAGAGGAAGAAGAGGTAAGACCTTAAGTTTGACCTCTTCAATTTAACATCTTCATCTTGTTTCACAGTTCTGTGAATCGAATCAAAATTAGTTTATTTTCAATTATCGACTCAAAACTGTGAAACTGGCTGCTGCTTCATTTTTTGGTTCTATACGCCAGGAAATTTTCACAGGAGATTAAGTCCTATTGTGAGCTATACTTGGGGGCTAGTTGCACAGTCGTGGCTTAAGTCAAAAAGAGGTCTTAAATCTTAAGACTGGTCTTAAGTTGTTAGATTGGCTATAGAACTAAGATGGTCTTAGACTGGTTTTAAGTTGTTAGATTGGCTATAGAACTAAAATGGTCTTAGACTGGTCTTAAGTTGTTAGATTGGCTATAGAACTAAGATGGTCTTAGACTGGTTTTAAGTTGTTAGATTGGCTATAGAACTAAGATGGTCTTAGACTGGTCTTAAGTTGTTAGATTGGCTATAGAACTAAGATGGTCTTAGACTGGTCTTAAGTTGTTAGATTGGCTATAGAACTAAGTTGGTCTTAGATTTGTTTCAAATTCTAAGACACGACTGTACAACTTATCCGAAGAGCCGGTAATGATGTGAATTTTTAAACAGAATGATGAAGTATTGATACGGAATGATGAAGTATTGATACGGTGATTGTTTCTCTTATCGACAGGTTTTTCAACCGTTGTTGATGAAATATTTCACGTACGACGAACTTCGGGAATTGAAGAAATTAGTGATCGAGGAACATATGAAAAATCAGCCGGAGAAACATGTGAAAGATTTACAAGATACTGATCCTCTTAAAAAAACCAGTCAGTTTATCTCGATATCAATGACTGATTTCGATATTAAGGTTGTTTGTTATTTCAGTGTATTTATTTATATTTCTATTTTTAGGTTGTGAAGATAGTATTGAATCACATGCAGTTCTGCCACCTGAAATACTGTTAAATATATTCAGTTATCTGGGAGCTCAAGATCTGGGACGCTGTGCTCAAGTGTGTCGACAGTGGTCCGATTTATCAATGGATCCATATCTCTGGAAACAAGTATTGCCTGTTCATTGGGCGAAAGGTGAGGATGGCAGTTATCTCTAAACCAATCAGAAAGTCGCTTGCTATCGATTTGAAATTTGAATTATAAATCTTGCAGGTGATTGGAGTTTTCATTACGATGAGTCAGCTGCTGGTGCTGGTGATGATGATGATGAGAGTGACGATGTAAACTGTGATGAAAAGGATGAATATATAATGCGTGATGAAGATGCCGATATTGATGAATCTGCAGACAGTGACTGCAGCACCAATAGCGATCAATTTGATAATGATGCTATAAAGGTAAATTTAGAATTCTTAAAAAACCATTGAAATCATTCTGACATGTCTCTCTCCCTGCTGGGATCAGAACATCAATGTAACAGCTTTCAGGTCAGGTTCCCCTCCTCCCTCCTCCCTCACTTACTCCTGGGTAGAAGTAACATCCAAGCGAAACAACTCATAAAAGTTGTGTTGATTGCGGACGACAATCATTGAATTGTCTTGTTTTATTTCATTGTAGAATGAAATCAAACTGTTGCGAAGAATTACGAAATATCTTCTGCCTAAAGTTGGAGTCGGAGTAAAATTATTGAATCTTTCACACAGTAAAGCCCTGAGTAATGAATTGGTAAGAGTCCTGACTGATCTGTAAAGAGATAGTCACACGTGAAATATGGATAAAATTTGGAATATCGATGTTTTATTTGTATTTTAGTTGAGGTCTATCCTGACTTATTGTCCTAATCTAGAACATATTGATTTGTCATACACAAGGATATCTGATGCAGCTTTCAAAGGGTTAGTTATAGAGAAATCATATTCATAACCCTGAAATACAGTGGCTCTGCATCCCTAATTACATCATCAATATCTTGGTTTCATGAATTTAGATTTATGACAGCTATGAACTGACAAAACAAAAGCAATCACTTTTCTCTCAATATTAAGGGGCCTATTTCTGACCCTGATTAGTTTTGACGCTGGCCGCGGGGGTCGTGACGTTTTAAAACTGTTCCATTGATTTTAGGTTATTTATATTTTTGATAATTTTCAGTATCGGGAAGAAGCAATGTTTCACAAAGTTAAAGGTGGCAAAGTTTTGCGGTTGTGTTAATTTAACGGACGCTACTCTCATCCGATTAACGAGGGCTCTCGGTAAATCATGCAGTGCAGAAAGTCAGAGAGGTTTATCACCGTGTTGTGGGAACTTGAATTACGAACAGACATTAAATTACGAATGTTCACGATACCAGACAGACTCGTCATACGTTCCTGATAATGAGCGGCAGATGGACTCGGACTCGGACCTGGCAGTTCCAGCCAGTAACGGTGTAATCGTACTCGAAAATATCAATGACTTTTCGTGTTGCGATGACGACAGTCGTAGTAATGGTAGCTATGACGACAGTAATGATTGTACGTCGTGTTTGTTGTACGATGATTGTCCGTTCCGTGTAGACAGACGTCCGACCAGCTGGCGAGATGCCAAACTGAAATACGGACGAAATGTCGTTTCGTTGAACTTTTCAGGATGTCACAGATTTACTGATCTGGGATTGAGGTAGGTGGGATCTACATGAGCTTAATTTAAACCAGTCATATGTTTATAAGGGTAATGATTCTTGTATGTAGTTTCAGTTAAAACCTACAATCTTATTTTCGAATTATGTTTGAATGTAATTTCAGATCGCTGATATCACACGGAGGTCTACCCGAATTAACCGGTCTCGATTTAAGCGGTTGTTCCCTCGTGTCCGGTGCCGCGTTACGTGATTTCATCACAGCCTGCCCGAATTTAAATCCTGACTGTTTTAGTTATTGTGATAATATAATCGATGGTCCGTTGTCTGGAAGTGCGAATGGATGCGATAATATCAGTTCTAAATCACGCGTTTGTTGTCGTTCGAGGTTGTTATACATGAACTGAACTGAATCAAGGTAAATATCAATTCAATATTCAGTTTCTAGTGTTTAATGTGCCGTGAAGATTGAGAAACATTAGTCACCTTCTTCTTCCCTATACTATCAACATCAACATATTGATGAATATTAGTTTTCGGGCGCGAAATCAGGAGGGAGAAATAAAAACCTCTGACCGCAGAACCGTCAATAACAGGACAATTCATCAAAAATGAAATATCCTCTATTTATTTTCCCCTCCTCAATACTGACACTAAGTCTTGAAGCAGCTTTCTGGGATAAACATTACAATCTATTCTCGTGAATGGCACAAAGGAGATTTACTAAAAGGCACCTGATATCTCGAGGCATGTGTGAATTATGCCTTGATGTATTTACTATGAACTATTAGGTATTCAATTATTTAATTCCTAGAACTTTTCATTTCTGTATCCACTCAAAAAGTCGATGTTTTTCCTTATAAATTCAGACAATTTGAAAAATCTCACTTGGCAAAATCTATGTAGTACAATATATTTCCAATAGATGGTGTTAGTTGTCTTGTGTACTGTTGCCAATGGTAACAGTGGGTAATAGCGATATAAACTGTTATATTATTTATCGCGCTCAATAATTCCTATAGTTCAGTGGTTTATAACTCCGTTCAAACCAGAATATACTCAATTAATTACTACAAGTATGAATTGGTTCTAGAATGAAAATAATTTGATATATAATGACAAGGGTTGTCAGGTTCTAGATAGACCTTAAGAGAATTAGCTTAATTCCAGGTCCTAAATTGAAACTAGTTTTTTAAGAACAATTGAAAGCAACTTAATCTTCGTTAATTCATATTAGGTTAATTTGATGTGAGATTAGAATTCAACTTAAAACTTGATTCGTAGTGCAAGCAGAATTCTGACGCCTTTCTAATTTGGAGAGAATTCTACCTTGAAAAGTAATGAAACTTTAATGAATTTTTAACGGTTTTGATTTAGTTTTACAAAGAAAGATTTGATTCAATGTAGAACTTTGTTCACCTGCAGTGAAATACCATTAATCATTGTATTTACTCACGACTGATTCTGTTGTGGGAATTCATTTACGTTAAATCTATTCACAACTTGCAAATAAAAAACTTCTTCTAGAAAAATTGATAAAATCGCGATAAACATAAAACTTATTTATAGGGAATATTGATAGTAAGAATATGTTCACTAAAGTAATATAATCTTTTTTTTCAATTTTTACGAGAAAAAATGTGCCCTCTGAGCAGTTTGTAAATCTTGTATGAATAAAGTTATGTCCAGGTTTTTCACCTTAAAGTTTATTTTCAAACGCTACGATCTATTTTTAGTATCTGAGAGAGATGTAGAAATATAGATATATCGAAAAACGAGTTCTGTGAAAAATGAATGAAAGTAATGAAGGTTTTTTCAATAGGGAACTACTCGTTGTTTTCTAGGTCAGACTGTCTCCTCGAGCTTTCCTGTTGTTTGTTCAATATTTTCAAACCATTGAACATTTTCTTGTAGTCTTATTATATCTCTAATGCTCTCGTGATATTTTTGGTGTTGATTAAGATTTAATGCTGAACCGATCTCCACTTCAGGTTCTCATCTTTAGTCTGTGGTTAGATTTAGCTCAAAACCCCTGCAGGTTTTATAGACATTTTTCTTAACCTAACCCAGCAGTAGTTAACTCTAGTTAGGACTGGACTCTGTTCTAAAGTTGTGAGTGAAAAGTTATCCCTCACTCTTGAGGTGTTCAATGAAACGTTTTATTCATAAATGTGGATCCTGCGGTTTCACATTCATGTAAAAGTTTATCCTAAAACGATCAAGTTTGAATTGATTTCCTCTTCATTGAAGTATAAACCAAAACAGCAATTAAAATTTGAGTTAGATTTTTAAGTTTAACCAGATCCTGATCTATATAAAACCAAACGCCTCGTGTTCAGTTTAGTGTTTGTCAATCGTTATTTCGTAACCTTGTCTGATAAGAACATTGTGACAGTTGTCACTAATGTTTATCAGAGTGTTGAAAATATACATTTATCAGTTGATAAGTGTGTTTTTCGTAATTCTCGACGTGGCGGGCCGGCGGAGGTAGGAGGGCGTTTAGCGGTATGATATTATCGAACAAGAATTTATGATATTCAGTGGGTTTTTTATAGACTCTGTTTTAAAGCCATTACTCAATCAACTTGTCTAATATACCTTACAAACTGTAGGTATTCAATTTAAAAATTAGTCCTCAGTCGCGATTCATGCGGTCGATAAGAATTTGTTGAAATAAAAGTCTGTTTGGATCAAGGTCTGTTTTTAATGACTTGATTTCAATCTGAATTTGAAAAAATATGAATCATGATATTCCTTTAGTATTTAATATTTGAAAATAACGAACGGTTTTATTGATTTTCTACTAAGCAGACGTTTGTTTGATTTAAGTGTTTAAGGAAGCTTTTCATTCGTCTTTATTTGAATTAATCGGTAAAGTGTGAAATTCTTGAACATTCCTGAACATAGAACACAAGGTAACCATTAATACATAGATCCCTATCTGTTCATAGTTCAATGATTTTAGTCTCATAAGAATTCAACAACCAGCCTTGAGAAAAGCTTAACCTGTCCTTGTTATTGTCTAAATTTCATTAAATTATTTATAGTTACAGATATTAGATTCAAATCAAACAGCAGGGGCTGATTTTATAGACAAGGTTCCGGTGGTTCTACTGCTCTGAGTTTGAATTTGACTGAACTAATGTTAACACTGTACTCACAACTGTTGAACTGGATCCAGTTTTTAACTGAAGCCCGAGGGTTCACCCACAACTGTTGCATCTAAGTTTAAGTAAAACTGGACCCTGAATATCTGTAGCCCTCAATATCTCGGAATAGAATCTTATCTTATCTTATGTAATTGATGCAAAATATGGAACTAAAGCATTTATTTTGAGGTAATTCAGACTCTATCATCAGGACTGCTACCGGTGGTGCTGCTTCTGCTGCTGCTGTTGCGGTTGCTGTTCAGCCGCTGCTGACACTGGTGCTTTTACTTACTATTTATAGCTGTTTTGTTATTGAAATTCGTGTCGTTAGTTGTAAGAAATTGGTTGTAATTGCTAATGGTAAAACCCTGTTAAACTGTGTAATACAATGTATATTAATGGTTGTGTTTGTTTGTGTTTTTCAGAAGTTCTATTTGTCAGCGGCAGACGACGTTACGAGAACGAAGATCAGTCATATTTCATCTATATTCAAACTACGACTGATGTTTATCTATTTTCATTCATGTAATAATTTATTAGCTTTAACTATGAATAGTTTTATTACGACTGTATTTACTAATACCAGTGATAAAGTAAAGATTTCAAAATGTTCCTGAATCTAAACATGCCTAAGCCTTGTAGCGGGTAGGGTTAGTGGGTTTATTGCCTGGTAGCAGCAGTAAGGTTTAGCAGGACTAGCCTGGCAGCAAGGGTAGTTGGGTTTGCCTGATAGTGGGTATGGTCATCAGGAGATTGCCTTGTACCGGCAGTAAGGGTTTTCAGGGGAAGGTAGATGAAAGTAATTGTGTCTCCTGTATTTTAAGTATATCTGTAGCTAGAACCTGTTTTTATACGGTGCTATATTGAATGTCTTCATTAATTTTTTCTTTTCACAAAAATCTCAAAAATTACAGCTGAAATTCACGTCATTGCCTTCAGGTGGCACATAGTTTCTGAGATCCGTCTTGAATGAAGTCTATTGTGTTAATTTTCAATGAAAAATAAATCTGTATTTTGTATTTCGCTATTGCTTCAATAGGACTGATGTTATATTGTGCGGTGCTCATTTTGGTCTGACATTCTAAACTTAAGAAGGTTTTAAAAAACATTCTTATTAAATTTTGTTGATATGTTCTGTTATTTCGCTGAAAGGTTTTCAGATTAAATAAAGATAATACATTCATTTCAAAAAAGAAATCACTAAGACTTTCTTAGTTTCTGTTTTAACCTATAGAGGACGCTGATGGTAGTCATAGTTGACGTCACGATTTGGTTACGTCACCCAACGTCCTCCGTCCAACCTTATAACTAATTTGAAAAAAATTAAGGGGTCCGAGAATTGGCAAACCTTACATAGGATTTGGATTCGTGGTTAAACATACATTTATCTATGGAATCTAAGATGACGTCATCGATCCCTGACACTTTGGAACGAGGAGTTTGCTAATACGGATAGGATGACGTCATCAATCGGGTTCGAACCCAAGAGACATCGTGCACCATCTCGCATCTTGTACATAAATACTGTTAGAATCATTCAAACTTTAAGATGTTATACGTGTTGCGATACTAGCAGACCGGCACCATGAGACATTTCTGATAACAATGAAGTGTTTAGATTTACTGAGAGGGTCAAACACTTGAGAAAAGGTCAATATTGACCCAGGACGCAGACAGGCGTCTTACTGTAGATAAAGCACATACAAATTCACAGTTTAAATCAATAAACCAATTTCATTGATAAATATTTAGTAATACGTTTAAACCTAAAATCTTACAATTCTAGCTATAACAGTTTTTGAATACATTGGTGGAAAGTGAACGGACAGTGCTCGGGGCCGGGTAGATAAGAATCGATTAAGAACTTATTGAACAAAACAAACTAATTTACTGTTCAGGAGTGATTCAAGTATTCAAATCTAACCAACAAATGTGGAACTGGTCCAACTGGATCTGAGGGGGTGAAACTGGGGACCTGGAGTTAGTTGCACGCTATGACTTATACATATACTTAAGGCCAATCTATGACCATCTTCGATCTATAACTAATTAACAACTTTAGACCAGTCTTTTAGCCCAGCTTAGCCCTATAGCAAATCTAACAACTTAAGACCAGTCTTACGGAAGACCAATCCCAGTTGCACAACCGTAAGTCCAAAATTGCATGGACCATGGACTTGTGTCGTGCAACTGGCCCCAGGTTAGTTATCTATACTCAAACACATTTTGCCATCACCTATAAATATATTAACCTCAATACTTACTTTGAAATAAATTTGACCTACGACATTTATTGTTTACGACGCCGTCAGATAATTAGAAGGGTTGATATAGGATTTAACGGTGATATAAATCTTAATTAAACATCTCTGTGCCAGATATCCGCCTACGCGTGAGTCCTCGATTCAGCCAGCTCAGTGTCTCGGGACTTTTATCATTATCATTCCGAAGCAAAATAACCCAACCCTATTATGGTATTCCACTTAATTTTTCTGTTTTCCAACCTATCGGAATGGTTCCAATTCTTTCACGGCGAATGGTAAAAAACATTTCCCCAAAGCCAGGCAGAATTTACCTAGTTGGCCAGATTTGGAAATATGACTGTGTTTCCTATCGTTGGGCCACACTATCACTGTGTCTGGGGTTTGGTAGAAACCTTGTTAGACCTATATTGCGAGGAGGATTTCATTTTATGTCTGAATCGAGTGAAACTTCCTCCCGAATCGATTTCACATTTTCAAACCTTTAGATAGCTCCACACTGAAGGACAGGACAGGACAGCGCCGTAACTGAAACTACAGAAACCCATGGATGTTGGGACAGCTCCGCGTGCACAGGTGGGCGAGTAGCTCGACCCTGGTGAGACTGATCCAACAGAACCCATGGATGTTAGGACAGCTCCGCGCGCACTGGTAGGAGAGGAGCTCGACCCTCTGGTGAAACTGATCCTACAGAACCCACGGATGTTGGGACAGCTCCGCGCGCACTGATAGGAGAGGAGCTCGACCCTGGTGAAACTGATCCTACAGATCCCACGGATGTTAGGACAGCTCCGCGCGCACTGGTAGGAGAGGAGCTCGACCCTGGTGAAACTGATCCCTACAGAACCCACGGATGTTGGGACAGCTCCGCGCGCACTGATAGGAGAGGAGCTCGACCCTGGTGAGACTGAACCTACAGAACCCATGGATGTTAGGACAGCTCCGCGCGCACTGGTAGGAGAGGAGCTCGACCCCGGTGAAACTGAACCTACAGAAACCCATGGATGTTGGGACAGCTCCGCGCGCACTGGTGGGAGAGGAGCTCGACCCTGGTGAGACTGATCCCTACAGAACCCATGGATGTTGGGACAGCTCCGCGCGCACTGGTAGGAGAGGAGCTCGACCCTGGTGAAACTGATCCCTACAGACGCTGCTGTGTATACAGAACCTATCACAACACATCAGCAAGCACGACACGCGATTGGGGTCCGCAATTTCATATAATACAATTTTGATGAAATGATAGCATGATTTGAATTTATGCCCAAACATCACGACGTTAAAGAGACTGAATATGGTGGTTATAAATATTTGATCTATTCTCTAGAGTAAGTTAATTAACTCTTGAGTGGGGTTAGTAGCGCGTTAGAGAGACCCGGGTATCGCGAGGAGGAGACCTCTCTCACATAAATTACACGCTGTCTTAGATTGCTTGAATGTTCATAAATGCAATCACGAAGGGAGATCATAGAAGATTAAATAGTCTGCTTTACCGCGGTTCAGGTCGAAATGATCTCTAATCCTGTGAAATATGTATGAATAAATTACTGCTATATATATGTACGTGTATATGACTAGTGTAGGTTGACGGCCGCTTGACGGCCAATATGACGTATTTTGGAATAATTGTGACACCGGGGTCGAGATTTTCTTCAGGGAGTCAGCGTCATAATGGCCGACACAAAGGGTCGTCAACTGTCACTTTCACCTCCGCTTGACACGGAATTACGCGGGCTGTGACGTCATCTGTTATTCCAAGTAGACGAAAAATAAAAATTCAAATTGAATTCTATAATTCTTAATCACATCGAACAATTACAGAATCTGGTTTTTTTTCAATTGTGCGAATTAGGAAATTTTGTGATCGACGCCAAATTCTCGCATAGAAAATCTAAATAATTGATAAACATTTCAAACAGTAAATATTAATGTTAAAGATAATCTGTTTATTCGCAGTAAGCACCTGAATACCGAGGTTCTGGTTGTTAGATTTATTTCGCTAAAGAATTAGAACCACTTCGTACAGAGTTTCCTTTGAATAGAGATTAGTTATCCGTATAGACTTATTATTTACAAATAAGTCCTCAGCGAATACCCAGTTTATTTCCATTTAATGGAATATTATCGGAGCGTCGTTAGCTGTTGGAATCTATGGCCCTGAGTGCGCTATTCATGGTAGTTGATTCTGAACAATAGAGACTAAATATACGCATTAAAACATTGCTATATCACCCTGGAAGATTAGGACCGGTTCTATTCGTACGTTTAAATTAACAGATACTGATCTTTAAAAAATCATGATCCAGTTTCACACAGTTCGCACTCAAAGTTTTACTCAAACATTTAAAAACTATCTAAGGGCCCAGAGTTGCACAGTCGTAACTCAAGTCTGAAGTGGTCTTCAATCTTAAGAACGGTCTTCCCAGGAAAATGGCTTTTCCTTTGCATTGAGGTTGATTCCTATAATGTGCTGCTTTTTGAAAAAAGTGGCCTTTTTTCCTCGGCGATCGAGGCAGTCAAAATTGGACCATGGATCTGGCCCTGGACGTATTCCAGAGGTAGACTGTAAGGCCAGCATCTTAGCTACGCGTTTAAGTGGTTTTCGACAGACCAGAGCTATATGGGTCGGGCTACGTATTTTGAGGCTACTCATATTGTAGTCTCGTGGCTGTTAGTTTAAGGACTAAGAGTCGGACTTAGATCTATGTCTTGACTGTGCACTATGCGATCTATGGAAGTGTGTTCTGTTGCTTGTAGTTGTCATTTTATCAGCCAGATTCTGACTTGAAGACGACTCTGAATATCAATGGTATACGTGGATTGATTATGGGTTTATTATTGAATTATGGACCCAGCTGTCACGCAGTTTACTATACGAGTAAATTACGTTTAGCCTGAGTCACCGAGGGCAGCACTTGGATTAATGTCAAACATCTGCTGCATTGTAGTAAATTCAGTCAGAACTACGTAATTTATCAGCAACACCCAGTTCCACAGTTCCACAGTGCCCTGTTCCACACTTCAGTTCCTAGTTCCACAAGTTGTCGTGTAGGATAATAAGAGCTGCTATGTAACTGTTGCTGTTGGTGCTGGTCCTACTGCTGGTACTGCTGCTGCTGGTGCTGCTGCTGCTGCTGGTGCTGCTGCTGCTGCTGGTGCTGGTCCTACTGCTGGTACTGCTGCTGCTGGTGCTGGTCCTACTGCTGGTACTGCTGCTGCTGGTGCTGCTGCTGCTGCTGGTGCTGGTCTTACTGCTGTTACTGCTGCTGTTGGTGCTGGTCCTACTGCTGTAACTGCTGCTGCTGGTGCTGGTCATACTGCTGTTACTGCTGCTGTTGGTGCTGGTCCTACTGCTGGTACTGCTGTAACTGCTGCTGCTGGTGCTGGTCATACTGCTGTTACTGCTGCTGTTGGTGCTGGTCCTACTGCTGTAACTGCTGCTGCTGGTGCTGGTCATACTGCTGTTACTGCTGCTGTTGGTGCTGGTCCTACTGCTGGTACTGCTGTAACTGCTGCTGCTGGTGCTGGTCCTACTGCTGTAACTGCTGCTGCTGGTGCTGGTCCTACTGCTGTAACTGCTGCTGCTGGTGCTGGTCCTACTGCTGTAACTGCTGCTGCTGGTGCTGGTCATACTGCTGTTACTGCTGCTGGTGCTGCTGGTCCTACTGCTGGTACTGCTGTAACTGCTGCTGCTGGTGCTGGTCATACTGCTGTTACTGCTGCTGTTGGTGCTGCTGCTGCTGCTGGTGCTGTTACTGCTGCTGTTGGTGTTGGTGAACACATAAACGATTAACGAAGCGTAATTAGTAATTCATGCATTTCTGAAGGTGTTTGAACATTGTTATCAAATATTGAAACAGTAGAATAATCCTATAATTACACCACCATTACATTCATTGTCATCGAACCCAAGCTTTTCAAAAAGTTCTTTATTACAAAATGGTAAAATTCGAGGCAAAGTTTAAACAAAAAATTGAAATATTCCAAATAACGAAATAAAATGTACTCCTCGTGCCGACAGTAGACTCGAACCTGGGACCTGTAGGGTACCGTTCAATGTGCTAACCACAAGACCACAGCTCTTTGATCTCTACGAATCTCAGATATACTAAACTAGTTTAATCAAATGAAGCTAATTTCACGGTGCTTTGCTTCTTTTTAATAACCCGTTTATGAATTCATAGCTTCAATAGATTCCAATCTGTTCTTTATAAATCTTTAAAGGGAATATTCGAACCTGCAGCGGGACCATAAAACTTTATTAACCATAATTTCACAAATTATCATTCTAAGGTCGTCATAAATCCAGACCCAATTCCAAATTTCTGGTCCAACAAATAACTCACTGAAAAATTAACTATAATCCTAATCAATAATGTCTAATCCTAACTAATGTCTGAAACTCAATACATGTAGTTAACTCACAGCTATGCCAACTGGATCCTGAGTTCACTCTAACTCACAACTGTGCCAACTGGATCCCGAGTTCTGAGTCAATTCTAACTCCCAAGTGGAAAAGGATCCTTGAAAACTAAGATACATCTTAAATAGGAATCAATAGCTTGAAAATTCCATCGATATTCTTGTGTGAAGTGGTCGAGATGAAATCTGAAGGATACTGACACAGCGCATAATCTACCCGGAGCCATCCTGAAAATGCGATACTGACTCGGCGTAACAAATTGATTTCTTTGAGACGTGAGATACTTGTCTGGTAGAGATTACTGCAGTCATCTCAACGATTCAACATCTCACTCGCTAGCTTCGTGTTATCAAACCAAAAGGATCCGGTTCCAAATCAAAGTTTGACTAAAAGGTTAAACCGTTTACTAGAAGACGAGAAAAATTAACTAATTCAAATTTAACCGACAAATAATTGGAACCGGTTCGGATCCTGCATGGTTTAAACACGTACCGCACTGTAGCCCAATCATTGAGCAACAGATTGACTATAAAACGCCCAAGGTCCCAATGCGTCGGCCGTCAAGAAATGACCGTCATGTAAATTTTAGCCGCTTCTTGCAAGAGCTGTGACGTCAATGTGGCCTGGAACTTCTAGACAAAATAAAAAAATAAAAAAATCATCTATTTCATGAAATCGTTGAGAATGAATTCGAATGCTGTACTCATTTGAAATTCAAATAACCGTTATTATTTCTAACGGTTTTAACTTCGATCTGGCAGAACGGATGAACTGTTGATGACACTGCGGGAGATCAGTTGTTGCCTGGAGCACGAAATGCAACAGGAAAATTCGTCGATAATCAGCGAGAAGATGCGCAGCTAGAGAAAATGTGGATGAAAAAAAATACGGCGCGCGGAGAATCAATATTTCGGCTTCACTGTAGCTATGCGTGAGGCTGGGGGATGCTTCTATCATTGATATATAAATACCTCATTCTGAACCTGAGCGTCAGTATAGCTATGAATTATTCAAATAGCCTTCTCAATTTCTATATATCGATCCGTTCAATTCAGATTCTGGTGATAATGAATGAATTGATGTCCTTTACTGAGTGTCATCATCTGACTGAGTGCTGGTACGGGGTCTGACAGTGACTGCTGGCGCGGGTCTGACTGCTGGTACGGGGTCTGACAGTGACTGCTGGCGCGGGTCTGACTGCTGGTACGGGGTCTGACAGTGACTGCTGGCGCGGGTCTGACTGCTGGCGCGGGTCTGACGGCACGGCCTGTCTGACAGTGGACCGGGTCTAACTGCTGCTGCGGTAATGATATTGACTCTCATCGAACAATGAAAACCAAGCTCTATTGTTTATTCAAATATTAATGAACAAGGTACTGAACGCGTTACACGTCTCGGCGCACAATTCCAAATTGGCCATTACAATATTTACTGCAATAATCGTTTAGACTTCTAATTGTAACCGTACTGTTGTCCATTGTCGAGTTGAGATGATTGCTCAACCCGGCAGTGATTGCTCAACCAGTGATTGCTCAACCAGTGATTGCTCAACCAGGTTGCTCGTGGTGGTTCACGGATGGAAACCGGGCTTAGAAAACCTAAGGGCGGCACACCCAAAGCCCAGGACATCCATCCAGAAACAGGAGGGACACCAGAAGCAGGTGGGACACCCAGGATCCAGGGACACAAAAACAGGTGGGACACCCAGAAACATGCGGGGTACCGAGAGTCCGTATAAAACCACTGCACATATAACCACTTGCGCAGTAATAAATCGGCCAGCTTCCACACACGGCAGCTTGCGACAACAACGATAATCAATAAAATCAATATGAAATCATTGATTGATCGATCTTAGGAACACAGTGACTTGGTAGCTAATTCCTCTAGGCTACTTTCCGGCGTTTCGTAGTGTAACACCATCCAACCATTACCGGCCGTTAATTAATCTCTACTTATAAAACATTTTGCTTTATTCGGTTTATTTCTATCATTGGAATCTTAATAATTTGTTACAATTTCTGATCCTCAACACGGAGATTGAGTCTTAATTGAAGAGGACGAATCTATGCAAACATCCAGACATTTTATCGGCACTCTTTCAAAAACTGCCGTCAAAATTTCACCACAAAAAGGATAAACTGTTAATTCGTTACAATGGTAAACTGAATTACAGAAGTCAAACCGATTTTAAGAGAGTTTAAAGTTTACTGAGAGTTTAAACTGGTCCCTGCAATAGTTTAAGGTATGTTTCAAAGGTGAAGGTTCCAGAGGGATTCCTTCGATATAATTCCAAGGAATTAACCGTTGATTGAAAATGATTAATCAAAAATAGAGTTTAATGTCGGAATTCAATATCTGTAAATGTCGATATAGAAGGCGATGCCGGCGGCTGGGAGCGGACCTTACAGTTTGACACGGTGTTACATGTGATTAGGATGTAGGTTTGTGAACAGATGTTTGTAAGAGTTCGCTCTCTACTCTCCGTGGAACACAACCATATAGTACTGTACACGGCATATAGAGGCGACAAACAATCTGCGACCTTTATTTCATCCAGGGATCAGATGTGAACACAAAGAAATATTTAACTCCATTTGAATTACTTATTTAGGTTTCACAGAGGGTTCAATTTGACTATGGACCCAGTTTCACAGTTGTATGGGTTTATTGTGACTCTGGGGTCCAGTTCCACTCGGGTACAGTTTGACTCTGGATCTAGTTCGACAGATTGTCCGGGTTCAATTTGACTTGATCCAGTTCCGAATTGTGTGGGTTGAAGATGCTTGTCCTCATTATCGCCCTGTCTACGACCGTTCACTTTTCTATTATGATGGACGAATTTGCCAATTTCCTCGTTCGACCATCTATCGGTAGAATTCGATTAAAATCTGAAATATTCTTTCAGTAATTTTCTCGTCAGAAGCAGAAGAGATTAAAAGGTTTTAATCAATTGTAGGAAATAATCAATTTCTATTCTCGATATTTGAGTCGAATTAATCCAGCTTTATTCATCAATGAAATATATCAATCGTTTCTCCGCGCAACCTGCTGATAATCCGTATATGACATTCACCGTCAGTGAAGGAGAGCCGAGGTTCTGCAGCCTCCCTGGTCACATAGCACCCCTCCCTCAGTGACGGGTCTCAATGTTAACATTCGATAAGATGAAATCGAAACACCACCATTCAGGGATCAGTTTTACAAAAACAGGTTCAACTCTTTATTTCGAATCTCACTAAAGTTAATCGTTTTTTCGAAGCTTCGCCTCAGACGTATAAGCAATTCCTCGGTTTTATCTTCATATTTAGGAAGTGATAGCGCCGAGACTGGTGAACCGTCGACCAAGAAACTAAGATTTGATCCGGTGAATTCTGGATTGATGAGAGACGAGAGGGAACCTCAACCACTGACATCCTTCACTGATCCCGGGGGTTTGATGAGAGACGAGAGGGAACCTCAACCACTGACGTCCTTCACTGATCCCGGGGGTTTGATGAGAGACGAGAGGGAACCTCAACCACTGACGTCCTTCACTGATCCCGGGGGTTTGATGAGAGACGAGAGGGAACCTCAACCACTGACGTCCTTCACTGATCCCGGGGGTTTGATGAGAGACGAGAGGGAACCTGAACCACTGACATCCTTCACTGATCCCGGGGGTTCAACGTTCAAACTCCAACAAAACGATAAATTACGAAAAACACGTGAAATACTGTAGAAACTACCATTTTTAATTGGCTGTGACATAATTTATAAAATTCATACGTACAAAACAATTTTGTATTTAATTTTTTGTTTTTAAGTAGGCCAGCACTTCGGTAGATAATTGAGAGGATGTCAAAAGTTGGTTTCATGGTTTTAAATTCAAAGAATTTCGTCAAATATTTCAAAAAGCCAAAACCACTGATCTGATTGATGATGAACTATAACATTTACAATAGTCTTCAGTCAAAATCTCACGATTATTTGTTATTTACACTAAAAAATATACAACAAGTTTTTATTTATCATTTATGCAGATCTACAATCTACGGCCTGGACCCTGCACCCGATAAGACATTCTCCTAATTTTTGATCGTCCACACTTTACATGTGTTCAGTGCTTCACCCGAGATAATCATTATTGAACTACAAACACCAGGATCGTCCACACTTCACATTAGGCTAAACAATTGATACCATGCTTCTTATTTCTGCTGAGCTTAAAAAGTTGACCCGGCCGCCTATCTACCCTTCTTAAAATCAGGATCGAGCTGACCGCAGAGAGCTGGCAGTTATAGAAATGAACTGCGGATCATGAGAAACAAGGTATCATTTTATCTTAGCCTTAAAATGGTGATTGTCTGAGGGGGTGTAAGTAACAGGTTGTAGAGTCGGTAGATCTACACTCTCATGTTGTCGCTGATACAGTGAAACTGGAAGCCAGTTTACAGTAAACTATGGGGTTGTATTTATAGTAACATTGTCACCACTCAACTGACTGACACAGATCGGACAACTTCAAATAGCAGATATGTCATCATTTCATAATCACATACAAACTGTAATATATATATTTATATTTCTGAGTTACCGAATATATTTACTCACAAAAAGAGTAAAATATTTAAAATAAGAAAAAAATAACTTTGTACTTTTTCTTATAATCACAGAAATTACATATAATTAAATAATACAATATACACTGTTACACTGCTGCTGCTGTTGTTGGTGTCTATTTTTGTACTTTGAATAAATATTAATATAATTATTTATTATAATAATTATTATTTATAGGCACACATGAGATATTAGCACACAAATATTAGACATAAAGCAACGACACAGAAAACACCAGAAACTTCTTCAACCGATCAGAATTGAGATATTCTCTGAACTAAACATGATTCACAAGTTTTTAGGTGTTTTTTTTGCCAAATAAAACTTGCTAAATTCACAAGAGAAATCCCCACAATAATTCAGCCAAAAATGTAAAGCTGAATAGAAGATGAGCAACATTTCGGCTAAAACACTATAAGACATCATCAGGCGAACAGTTCACAAGATATTCATATTTAACTGAAAATTTGTTCTAAAATATATTCTCTTTTACTCGCCAATAACATTTCATATTTGGTTGAATTAATGAGGTATTTTCTCTGTATATTCATCTTACACAGATATTGCGAATCTTCTCAATTTAAAACTTGTTGGTTTTAGCAAATGTCAATTTGTCCGCAATTTTACAGAGGTCTACAGTATCGGTGGAGGGTTCTTTCTATCTCAGACACCGAGATATAATTTGTGCTATTTTTTAAGAGAGTGACTAATCATTATAGATCGCGTATCGCAGAACGACCAGTCGTTAAAAATCAATCGATTTAAAAAAAAAACAATACAAGATTGATTTCGAAATAATCAAAGTTTTTTAAACCACGGCAAAAATAAAGAACATGCATTAAAATATGGTGAATCGAAGCAAACATAAAACCTTAATTCTTAAAACCAAAAAATACTCTAAATTCACAGTTTCAAATTCTCTAATTGATGACTAACTGATTGTCACTGGAGCAAGCAGTATGAAAACATGTTCTTCTGGAGCCCGGGTAAAATAAACCTGATTTAAAACATGATCGTTGACTTATTACTAAAAAATAACCAATACAGTCAACTGTTTTCTAATAATCGATACTGGTCAACTCTGCCAAACTGGTCGATACTGGTCAACTCTGCCAAACAGGTCGCTACCGGTCAACTCTGCCAAACTGGTCATTTAATTAAGATGAATTCTGCTAAAACCTATTTGAATAAACATTTAATTTTCCAAGATCGAGTTTTACAAAAAAAAAAATAACTTTTCGTCGTTTTGTCATTAATTTTAAATCGAATTAATCCTTTTTTTAGTGAAACTGAACTCTGAATCCAAACTCGGTGAAATATTGAATTGCTACCGAACAAGACAGAGTTTACTGCATCAAAGATAAATTTCAACTAAAATCTATGGTTAAGCTTCGATAGGTAGCATGTCGACCGTAGCAATAAAAAACCAGGTTCAAACCTAGGAAACAGACGAGTTTAAAAATAGATCTATTAAAACATTGAACGCATGACAAAACGGCAGCCATTTTAAAACCACACCGCCGACAGTGGAGATACTCTCGAGATATTATTAAACAATACAGTTAAAAAATACACATGAATTTATTTCATGGAATGTGACTCTAATGGTTAAACAGGTGTTCAGAATTGGAACATAAACCGCAGCCAATAACAATCAATGATTATAAACAGCTCCTCAATTTAAAACTAATCGCGCACAAGTCTCTCAGTTACAAGTCATCATTGATCACTGACCTGATACAGTCTGTTTAGATACAGATTGGTGGGTGAGGGGACAGAGGAGGGCGACCAGGGGGGAGGTCTGTTACATCGGTACATTTACCAGGTACAATCAATTTCTAAAAAATTTTAGTTTTGAAATTATTTCAAAATCTTTTGAACATTTGAACAACTGAATCCAGTTCCACAGTAAAAATGAGTACAGTCTTACTCAGTAAGCTCTAGTCTCGAACTGTGGAACCAGGTTGTCAAACTGATCAGATAATTACACTACTCCCTCTGTCTCTCTCAATGAGGAAAATGATATAGAACTAATGAACAATCATCACAGATAAACTGATCATCCGTCTGTCTGCATGCCGCCGGTCGGTCCACAGCACCGGGGACAACAGACCAGATATACCGGGAGGGGAGATGTTGTCATGGTAACACAGTGCGGTATGCTAGCGGTTGTTGTAATACTATTATATAGAATAAGTTCGGAATCAGTGATAATAACAGGAGACACGAGCAGCTTATAGCTGTAAGCAGCTTATAGCTGTGTGTGTGTGTGTCACGCTCATTAAAAACATTATTTCTTTTCTTTAAGAAAAACTGAATATTCGGGACACAGTTCCACAATTGAAACCTAGTTCTACAGATTCTTGATCTAGTTCCACTTCCACAGATTCTGAACCCGATTCGCAGCTCCGGACTAGGCGTGCCCTAAACTGGGTCAGGGCTGGGCGCGTGTCCCAAAAACTAAATTATGCTGGTAATCAATTATCCCTATGATAAAAATACCCCTCTACACAAAATATGCGTTTAACAATAACATGATTTAACAATGAATAATTACATTAACAAATAACACGGTATCCAGAAGTCAGTTCCGCAATTCTCTTCAAATTTCACTCGTATGTTTTGAGCCACCAAAATCAGTTTTTAGACGTTGGGATAATTATTACATTGACGACTAACATTTAGCAAATTGAATTGGAAATACATAAATAGGGACTCAAAAAAGTGCAGAACTTCAAATGAAGTTTTTTAAAGAGAACTGTGGAACCAGTTCCAGCAAAATAAAACAATTCAAGAATCTCTCCGAGGGGTTTATGAGATTGATTCTTATATTCAGCAACTAATGCCGAATATAATTGGAATGTTCACCGTTCCTCAATGAAACAGATGTCACATACACGACACAGTCGTAGAACGGCCTATAAATCCATAATTCATTAAATTTCTCCGCAAACAAATGAATGAATTATTGAATTCTGAGCGTGAATTTAAACTATTCATTCCTCTCTTCTCGCGAGGAGACGGAATTAAACGCCGCTGAACTCGTTTATATTTTTTGAATCACAGTCTATTTTCACGGCACACGCTCTCTCGTCGCGGGGCACACACAACGCACACGGCAACAAAAACGCAAACGATTAATAATTCCACGCATCATAATCATAGACTATGATTATAATTAATAAAAAAACTGATTTATTATGATTTTTTGATTAATCGACGAGGTACGGGTTCGTTCGGAGTCTCCAGATACTGATGGACGGTTGATATTTCTAAACGTTGATAATTTTCGTTTTTTTCCCCGTTTTTCGAATAAATCAATATTTTACACAAATATCTGCTTCACCCGCGTCTGCGTCTGTCTCTGATGATGTCTGTTGTTGTTCTCTGGTTTGATATGAAACTAAAAACCCAAACGCAAAATCAGTTGCTTTTCTCACACAATCATCTTTTTTTTCACGTTTTCTCGTTTTCAAATAAATAAATAAATATTTAATTAATTAATTGCGGTGTCGGTGTTTAATTAATTAATGTCATGATTGAATTATTGTCTATTTGGTTAAAACGCCACCTAGGTTGAGTCGAGCGAACTGATGTCAGATCGTCGAGCCGATTTTCGGAAGCGTCGTTCTCGTGTTCAGAGACGTCGGAACCTCATCCGCCAACGCTAAACGTCCTTGACCTTTACCGCTACCGGACGGCGGTAGTTTGTTGGTCGCCGCGACGACAGTTGCTCGATTACCGGATGCGCGTCGATTGACGACGGAAGAGTCGTTTTCGTTGGGAGGTGGTTTAGGTAGCCGGCGCCGGAGCCAGGCGTGCCGGAGCGCTTGACCCGGAGTCATCCTCGTCGTGTAATCCCAGTCTAAACATCGACGCATAAAATCTAAGAACAGAGGATCGTCGCAGTTCTTCAGCCCGGTGACGAGAGCCTTCGAACCCGGGGTACCGCGGGTTTTACCGCGTCGAGATCGACCCTCGCGGAGTACGGTCGTCCCGTCCGGTAACGTCGTAACCGGACAGTATCGCGGCAATCCCTTCGAACTGACGAAATTACGCGCGCGTTTCGATTGGTCTAAAAGTTTCTGCGGAGGCATTCCGAGCATCTCGATTACGCAAGCGAGTTGATCGCCTTCGTCCTCTCCGGGGAACAGCGGATATCCCGTTAATAACTCAGCCAGGATACATCCTAAACTCCACATATCGATCGGCATTCCGTATTTCGCTCCGAGTATGACCTCCGGCGCGCGATAAAACCTCGATTGGATATAAGTATATATACGCTGATGTTCGTAACAACTCGATCCGAAATCGATGACCTTGATTCCGCTGCGACCTTGCTGTTTCAACAGGATATTCTCCGGTTTAAGGTCGCAATGAATGATTCGGTTTTTATGCAACGCGTCGAGGCATTGTAGAATCGAATGAGCGAATTTACGCACCAACTGCAAACTGAAACCCTGGAATTTATTTTTCTTGATTAACTCGTAAAGGTTCATACTGAGCAGTTCGAACGTGATACAGATATGATTACGGAACACAAAGTGCTCCACGATATGAATAATATTATTCGCATTTTCTTTATCCTGTTTTTTCAGATGTTCCAGAATTCTGATCTCCTCTTGCGCTTGACGATGAAAACGTTTTTCGTTGCGAACCATTTTCAATGCGACGTGGACCTGGTTTTTATGATCGTACGCTTTTACCACCTGACCGAAACTGCCCTTACCGATGACCTTGAGGACCTCGTAACGATACGAGATATGATCGTGCGGTATGTGTATATACGAACCCTGGTCGTCGTCGTAACCGTTATTGTTGGGACCCCCGACGACGCCCTGACGTTTCTTGGCGTTCGGGCCGACGAAGTAAACCTGCGGGTAGCTGAATATCTCGTGATGCTCGTAAGATGATAGTTTATGCATGTATTGTTTCATGGCGATCTCCGGGCTCATCGCGTTGCTGCGTTTTCCCGATGAATTCGTCGTTGTCGTGGTAGTTTTCGTCAGACTGCCCTGACTCGAGCCCGGGCGTACGATTGCGTTCTGTTGCGGCTGATAACGGTCGCCGGCTGTCTGATTCTCTTTCTCACCTGCTCTATGCGATTCGCGATGATGTTTCTCATGGTGATGTTTACTCTCTTCGTAAAGTTGTTGCACTTTAACGGATTGATGAGGCTGAGCCGTTAACTGGACGTGATGCGTAGAACCCCCGACTGTTTGACTGGTTAACGGGGGTAGATGAGTTGATGGTGGATTCTCTATCGCGTACATGTTATCCCCGGTTGTTGTTGTTCCCACTAAAGATCGCGCTCTTTGAATGGGCATCGGTTTAACTCGAGTAGACATTTCACCTGTTTATTCCTGACTCAATTCAGCCGCTATTCCTCAGCTGAAACGCTCTTTCTATTCCTCGGTATTTACTCTGTCTACTGGCGCGGGTTTCGGCTGCATCGGGCCACCTATCTACTTGTCAGAGCCCTATTTTCGGCGATAGTCCAGCTCGGAATTACTGTTCTGTTTTCAATGATGGCCGCGTTGCCAATGGGAAATACGTCACGATAATGACGTCACGCTGACCATGTGATGCCTTTCGACCAATCAGAACGCTCGGGGGTGTCCCGTCGGGAATTACCTCAATAATTCATAATTAAATGGATTAATTAACGCAAGTCGTGACCTATACGTTCGAATCCTAATTAGATGAAATAATTATTACTGAAAAAATAAAATCATTTAGTTTGGAGGCTTTCAGTAAAATCGCTTTAGGATTTTCGTGTTAAGATGAATTTAATAACAGCTATAAATCTGTACTTTTTTCATTATTTTTTATCTAAAAATTTAGAGTTTCAGGAAATAACTTAATGCTTTTCAGAGAAACATGTGTTATTTCAGAAATATCCATGAACTTCATGTAAGCTTATTTTTGAAAATATATTTTTAAGCATTGATTTATGTTTTAATTCGAGGAACTTTGAATGTATTTGGGAAAGAAAGAAAAAGAAAAAATGACGGTGGTTTAATTGAGGACTGAAGTTTGAAGAGCAATTGCTGATGATTAATGCATGAGCGCCGTGGTTAGAGATTAGACCCAATTTGACACGTTCAAAACCGTTAACAATTCATGATCCGCGCTGCTTTAAGAAACAATGTCACTAATTAATCAGCTATTGTCACCAGACTAACGGTTTTGGACCATGCCTGAGCGTGAAAAGTGACAGCAATTTGGGCAAACTGAGAGCCCGCGGACGAGTGGGTATAATTTACACCGTGTCAACTTTGATCATCATCAAAAATGATATGAAAACATCATTAATTTTGAATGAATACAAAATTACCGAAATCAACTTCACTGCCAGTTTGCACAACGATTTATTGAACTAACGTTAATTTGCTATCACTTTTTCATTAATAATTCTCTCTAGAGAAGGTTCTTTCATCGTACAATTCATATGCGCTCAGGCCTTTCTGACATATTCTGGAATGGATTATTTTAACCGCCATGTCCCAGCTCGCGCGCCCTTTGTCTCCTTCACGCGACTCCTCTCCCGCTAGGAAGCATACAATCAGCTTCATTGAATCTATTGCATCATAAAGCACCGATTTCCTAAAATCTCCGTAGAAACACGAGTAAAGATCAGCTTGGTTTACTTTTATAATCCGTGTGAATTGGGACACCCGAGACGCGCGCCTAGCATGCGCCCTGCCGTTAGACCTTTTGATGTATAGATGAAATTTCAAATATAACTGATGTTGTTACCACGGGGAATGCAGAGAAACACTATCAAAACTTCCAGGCCAGTTGAGTAGGGAACCGTCTAGGGCGGAAAATGATTCTAGTTTTCATAAGCTCTACCAGGTGTCACCACTTGAAAACGAAAATGTCCGATTTAATGTTGATAAATATATTTATTATTTCCATGTAAAACATTTTATTAGTTTGACAACAAGTTTTGAATGTGGATAAATGTAAAAAATATATCATTTACTAAATATCATTATGTCATGTTTGGACGGAAAGAATTGACATCAAATCGTGATCTCAGAAAAAGTACATTCTGACAAATATTTTATAGTTTTGAAATAAACTTTCGCTTTCAAAACAACTCATCATATGACACTGAAAAGAGTAGAATCTTTGGTTTACTAGCACTGACTTGATCTATAACAGCAGTATACCTTTAGATAAGGCTTTTTCGATTTTACAGATATTGAAATAGAAAAAAATTCTAACAAAATACTGAATCGTAAATAAGAAACAAACTCATTCGAGGAAAATCCTGATATAAAACACAAAAAATCTTAAAACTGGTCTCAACACTAGATCAGCTATATTTGAGGTCCTGCTATAAAACAGTGGAACTGTGGATCAATAATCATACAGCGAATCATTGGTTTCATTTTCTAATTCCAATCCTTTATCGAACGCGACGTGTAACCGTTCTAAAGTCCGCGCCATTTTCTCTCCTCGTTCCCCGCCTCCAAATTCCTTCTTCCATTTCTCGAATTGTTTATCTTTATACGTCGTCGTCGACGGAATCTCCGGCAGACTGACCGTGCTGTTACTTTGACGACGAAGTTTTCGAGCATTTTTTTCGTTTTGTTTCATGAGATCCTGGAATAAAAGAGATCAAGCAATCAGTGAAACAACTATCAATGTTTACATCAGTGAAACAACTATCAATGTTTACATCAGTGAAACAACTATCAATGTTTACATCAGTGAAACAACTATCAATGTTTACATCAGTGAAACAACTATCAATGTTTACATCAGTGAAACAACTATCAATGTTTACATCAGTGAAACAACTATCAATGTTTACATCAGTGAAACAACTATCAATGTTTACATCAGTGAAACAACTATCAATGTTTACATCAGTGAAACAACTATCAATGTTTACATCAGTGAAACAACTATCAATGTTTACATCAGTGAAACAACTATCAATGTTTACATCAGTGAAACAACTATCAATGTTTACATCAGTGAAACAACTATCAATGTTTACATCAGTGAAACAACTATCAATGTTTACATCAGTGAAACAACTATCAATGTTTACATCAGTGAAACAACTATCAATGTTTACATCAGTGAAACAACTATCAATGTTTACGCTCCTCACAAGTTTAGCCGAACTTTTCTTATAATCTGAAACAGTGCGAATGAAAGTTTTATTACGAAATTTGATTTTGAGATATTTACCAAGTATTTGACATCTAAAGGATCGCCAGCTGTTAAAGTTGAACTACTGCTTGTACTCGGTCTTCTCATCTGTCTTTCCTCTAACGTCATTCCAATTTCAAAATTTGGATCTCTACAAACCGAAGAATGAATTCGAGATTATTTTTTTCACGTAGAATAGCCTGATTTTGCCTGATCCGTAGGAACCCTGACTAAAGATTGATCTGTTTATTTCAAGATGTGGAAATTCTATACAGTCAAAATAAGTTTCTTGTTCTATGATAAAAACAAAATACGAATCATTAGACCATAGAACTCTATAGAGTTCTATGATTAGACTCAGGGTTTTTAATGATCGGGGAATAGAAAATCCCAATATTTCCCTGAAATCAAAAGATATCTTCAGCTAAAACCTGTCGAGGAAAACACTGACTACGAATGAAACTTACTTTTGTCTTCGAAGCCTTCGTCGTTTTTTAATTTCCTCGTAGTTTTTGAACATGTAATTACCGCGTATCGGAGGATGTTTCTCAGGTGGAGTAATCAGGCGTACATGAGAGTAAGGAACGAACGCTCCGTGACCTCGAGCGCAGTGAAAATAACGTTTACCATCATACACACCGTTATGAGTTGAACCAACTACAAACAAACAAACATTGAAATCCGCATTCAGTTAAATCAAAATTCTACTTTGGGGCTGAGAACTAATGAAGTAGGGACCCATAATCCCAGAACAAGGGACCATGAAGATTTTTTTTAAATGAAGCCCGCCAGATGCATTTTAGAGGCTAATTTGAAGTCATGATTCATAATACACAACCATCCAATTTCACGCAAAAAAAGGGTACACAGTTTCTTAAAAGTTGTTCTTTAAAAACTGAATAGGGTCCTGTGACTCTATTCAGAACAATCTAACAACAAACTGATCACACGTGTGATTAAACCTACTTACTGTTATCATACAATGAGACTCCAACATAAACTTCTGGAGCCATTAGATTTTCATCTAAACTTCCAACAAATTTCACTAACCCTAAAACAACAAAACAAAATTATATATTTTACTTCTATTTCTGCATGACGAAAAATTGATCTCGGTATTTCACACTTAATAAACAGTTTACGGTTTAGTCTCAAAGTTTCGACTCAACTTCATCAACAGAGAAATGAAATGATGATAAAGTTTGAGTAAATAATGTCATAGAATAAATTTCAAAATCATCAACTGTTGATTTGCACCCTGTATCTCAAATAATAGTCATGACAGAAATTGAAAAAAATGGTCTCAAGTGTTTTTAGATGATCAGAAATAAGACGGGCTTAGACTGGTCATGAAATCTAATTCATAGATTTTTATTTCGAATTGATACCTGGATATTTTCCTGCAACTTTCACACGGTCTCCAACTTTGATTAATCCTTTCTGCCAGAGAAGTGTAGCGGTATTAGCAGTACGGCATATCGGTGATGTCTGTAATAGTTCCGGTGAATATTTGCCGAAATTGATTTTCCAGAATCGCGTACAGGCTTTACATGAACACAGGAACGGGTCATCCATCGCCACTAGAATCAACACCTGAAATAAATGTGAGAAACATTCGGGCCAGGATTTAAATGTAATTTTTCGCCAATTTTGTTTGATTTTGAAAATAATCGCCAATTTCTATTAGCAACTCAGCCTTGCGGTTACAGCCTATCCTTACGATCATGTGTCACTCCATATTGTAACTAACAGGCTTAGGTGAGGATTTCAATTTGCAAATGATATGGTTGTCTCAACGACAACAATAAAATCGTGAATTTGATTTGTTGATGGTAACCCGATTCATTTGCACAAAATCAGAAGAAATCAGCGACAGAAAACATCAGAAATTCACTGATCGTTCGTGACATGAGCGATAAACCGGGAGATATCGATAAGAATATACACTTACCAATGATGGAGGCAAACTCGACAAAAATTCGATAAAATTCGAGTTATTTTGACAACATCGACGCCATGTTGTTTACAGGGTAGAATACCGAAGACGTGATCCAACGAAACGGTCTAACATAAAAGTAAATCAAATGATTCAGAATTTAAAACTAATCAAGCAAATAAAGTCAATCTATGGAGATAATATATTCTAAAATGTTTATACTAAGTTTATTATGTAAACAATTGATACGTGTGGATGCGCACCAGACATCATTTCAGTTGAAGATTCTGTTTTACTTTTATTTATTCACATGCCACAGATGGAATATTATAAGTTGTCAGATTGTTGACTGTTACGTGCTGCCTCCAAATACAACATTAGCGGTGAATTTGTGAACTAAAACTTATTAGAACTGTTTAAACTGAAACCTTTATTTCCATAAAAAAATCTTTTAGACTGACGAAGGATGGTAGAAACATAGAACTAACGTAATTCGGTTATAGTTCTATGGTAGAAACCACCCGAAAGGGGACGGCAAACAGTTCACTGGTCAGGCATCTTCACCCGGTCCGGGTCAACGCGGATTCGAACCCAAAGTCCGCGAAAAATGGCAGTTTTTTTTACTTGAAACAACATTAATAGAGATAACCCAAACAAACTCAATTTTCTATCTATGTTTTCTGTTCTTCATTGATTTTTTAATCCGATAATGTGTTTGTTAACATCAATTACTAATAAAGTTATTTTGAATTTGACTTTGATTTGAATTAGCTGTGTCCTTCCTCATTTTTGTATTTTGAGCTACTAAGCTCCGTAACTGCATGGATTATACAAATAAATGATACAGCTGGAAAGGTATGACTGCCTAGTTTCAAAAAATATATGGTTTGTTTTGGTTATCTAAACATCTCACATAGAAATCATTGTTTGAAGTGGAAAAACTGCCATTTTTGCTCTACAAAAAAAAAATGTTTACTACTTATATGATGTCCATATCAGTCACCTCCATCTCCCGAAATCCATAAATAAACGCTGATTTCGTTGTGCGATATTTGTCGTAGTGTGATGGTTGGTTATAGGTTCGCTGGAAGCATAAAGTCTTCTAGTTTGTATTAAAGCTGATTTCATGTGATTTGGTTGAGAATGTTTGGGAATTACTCCAAATACAGTCGATTGAATGAAGTGGAGATGTCATTTTCAGATAGACGATTAGTTCCCACCCGCGTATGTACTTAATTTTCGTCAAAAACATTTGCCTAGTCGGCCTGGCCCACAGAAAGAAAAAATGTCGTTCAGTGAATTATTAAGTCGCTACAGTTCCAATGTCACTGAATCTTATCCCCGAAATCCAAGTCAAGCCGTCGTTCCACAAACAACCGTAACAATAACTGATATTCAGACTACCCGAAATCCATGTTCTAAACTTGATAGAATGTAAGCTATTTTTGCTGATAGTGACGACAGTTTGTGGTTCGTTTGTCTGTTTTAAAAAATGTCTTTTTGTTTCCACATGTGACGTAAAGCGCCGAGATTATTTTATAGTTCTATAATTGATTATAATTATTATAATTTCAGGTGTTATCTTTAAGAATGGGCCTATAGGTGATGGATATGCAGTAATTAGACCCCTCACCTCACGGACTCTGAGAGGATGGATTCAGTATTATCGCCCGATATTCACATTTGTGGAGCTTGTCGCGCTGAATTCGATTGCATTAAAGAATTCACGCAACACAAACAGCATCAGTGCATATTACTGAGAAAATACTATCAAAAACAACATCTGGCAGATTCTAAAACACTGTCAACTCCTCCGCAACACCGGACTGCCGACCAAACCTTAACGGCATCGCGACAATTGATAGAGTTAGTGAGACAAGCGTCCAGTGATGAGATAGACTTTGTGTCTGATAAAGAGAGAGGTCTCGCTGCTCGTACTGCTGGTACCAGTGATAGTCATCACACTCGAGGTTCACGGATTAATCAAACTGAATTAATTGATCTAAAATGTAATGTTACTGATCAGCAGCAGATTCCACCTTTACTGAAGAAAAAGAGTTATTCATCAGCGAATACAGGTATTATTTATATGTACAACTAGAGCGGCTCAGTGATGACCTAGATAAAACTACTTTCATCCCAAAACCAAGTCCTGTTTTTAAAGATGATTCAAGCCAACATAAATCTAGGCTAAGCTCATTTTGATTCTGCAATCGATCTTACAAATTTTGACAAGTTTTAAGCTAACTTTGGCACTTAACTTTTTTGAACAAACTTTACTTTGGAAATTTGATGAAATTTTATTTATAGATAGAAATATGGAAATGATTTCACAGTTTTGTAATCTTATGGAAATTTGACATGAATGATAATGATATTCATTTTACAGGCCGTTACATTAAATATCTCGACAGACTTATATCATTATGATATTTCAATTGAATTCTATTGAGCTGTTGATTTTGGAATGACGTCTCATCGATATTTTTCAGTTCAAGAGAAGAAATCAAATGATTCTTCATCAGTGAATACTAGGGGTATATCTCAACTCCCGACGATTGGGAGATCAATTCCTGCAGTTCATACGTCCAGACGTACGACTAACAGTAAGTTTCTCTCGTCCCTCTCATTTCTGTTCTATCTCCATCAAATCAACATTTCTGTTTCGAATTTGTATTTTAGAAGCGCGTAAACTGCCGCAAAAGAATTATAAATGTTCGTATAAAGATTGTCCATTTACGTGCGCGTATCCGAAAGATTTGAAGCGCCACCTGGTGAAGCACAGCGGTGAAAAGCCGTACGTCTGTCCTGTTTGTAGTCGTAGATATGGTCGTAAAGATAAACTAATCGAACATTATAAAAACCACTCAGAGGAGAAAAGATATCAGTGTGATACATGTGAGTATACCTTGTATCCCCGGGGGCTGACCCATGAATCCCCGGGGGCTGACCCATGACTCCCCGGGGGCTGACCCATGAATCCCCGTGGGCTGACCCATGAATCCCTGGGGGCTGACCCATGAATCCCCGGGGCTGACCCATGAATCTCCTGGGCTGACCCATGAATCTCCTGAGCTGACCCATGAATCTCCTGGGCTGACCCATGAATCTCCTGAGCTGACCCATGAATCCCCGGGACTGACCCATGAATCCTCGGGGGCTGACCCATGAATCCCCGTTGCTGACTCATGACTCCCCGTGGCTGACTCATGACTCCCCGTGGCTGACTCATGAATCCCCGGGGGCTGAACCATGACTCCCCAAGGCTTACCCATGACTCCCTAGGGCTGACCCATGACTCCCCCGTGGCTGACTCGTGACTCCCCGTGGCTGACTCATGAATCCCCGGGGGCTGAACCATGACTCCCCGAGGCTTACCCATGACTCCCTAGGGCTGACCCATGAATCTCCGGGGGCTGACTCATGACTCCCCCGTGGCTGACTCATGAATCCCCGGGGGCTGAACCATGACTCCCCGAGGCTTACCCATGACTCCCTAGGGCTGACCCATGAATCTCCGGGGGCTGACTCATGACTCCCCCGTGGCTGACTCATGACTCCCCTTGGCTGACTCATGACTCCCCTTGGCTGACTCATGAATGCCCGGGGGCTGAACCATGACTCCCCGAGGCTTACCCATGACTCCCTAGGGCTGACCCATGAATCTCCGGGGGCTGACTCATGACTCCCCCGTGGCTGACTCATGACTCCCCTTGGCTGACTCATGAATCCCCGGGGGCTGAACCATGACTCCCCGAGGCTTACCCATGACTCCCTAGGGCTTACCCATGACTCCCTAGGGCTGACCCATGAATCTCCGGGGGCTTTTTTGTATTCAAAAGTTTTTGTGTTTTACTTTCAGGTGAATATAAATGTAATGAAAAATCAGCCCTTGTGAAACATCAAAGAATTCATTCAGGACTCAAGCCTTACAAGTGAGAATTCATGAACCCAGTTCCGCAGGTCTACAGTTGAAATACTGAAAATGAACTAATTTCAACTACAACTTCATCGCGAACCCAATTGGTTAAGTTTGACTCCAGTATAAAAAAATTAGTTCCTTTCTTAGAGTCAAATTGAAACTCACGTGACGTGTGAAGCTGGATGCTGTAATTTCCGATAATACGGTTTTCCGATATTTGCTCGTGTTGTTTCAATCTAATACATTAATAATTTTATTTGTAGGTGTCAGATTTGTATGAAATCGTTCAACAATACAAGTCAGTTAACGGTTCATATTCGAATTCACACGGGGGACGCACCGTTTAAATGTCAGACGTGTGAAGCAGCGTTTAAAATCAACTCTGATTTAAAACGTCACGTTAGAATTCACTCCGGTGAGAAACCATTTCACTGCGATCTCTGTAAATATTCCTGTTCTGTTAAAGGTACGTTTCATTTTCATTTGTCTCTTTATCTTTTGATTTGAGGAAGGCATCGTGCATGTATTACGTACGCATTAGGGGAGGGGGGAGGGGTCAGTGAAATTGCGTACTGTAATGTTTAATGTATACGAAAAAAATGGCTGATTTTGCGTACAGAGGGGGAGGGGGGTTGAAAAATTCAAATTCTATGCGTACGTAATAAATGAATGATCCGAAACTGAGGACAGAACTTCTAACTTCTGTACGGGCTAAAGTTTACAGCAAGTCCTACTAAAAGTGTTACTTTTTGGGAAAAATTTGTTACGGCCCTGATTGTGCTTGCTTATCACAACAATGTCAATAAGCGCTGAAAAGTGCTACTTTATGAGGAGTTATCTGAATTATTGTCATGGCAAATAATCAAAAGTCAAACGCACACACACATCTTCCTTCTGGGTTATTATCACATTAATGATTTGTCCATAGGTTATTTTCATTGTTTGATAAATCACACGATGAGCTGTTCGGCGCGATTCACTAAACCAGAGCCTTTACCGCATCAAAAGTGAAGCCATACTCCTACTAACCATGTAGAGAATGAGACTGATTGAATATTCATTATATCTGTGTATGTTTCAGGGAATCTGACGGTGCATAAGAGAATGAACCACGGCCCGAATGCGCCCTCTATTGTGTGTAAAAAGTGTAACTATGTAGCGAAATCTCGATTTGATCTGAGAACTCACCGCGACGAAAAACACAGCTGCTCGATCGTAACCAGCGGCAACAAACAACAATCGAAAAATGACAATAGATTATCCGTAGTCAAGGCAACGACCATTTCGAATCCGAATAAACGTAAAGCGAAAACGAACGCTAAACTTCCATCGGGGTCAAGGTCGCCGGCGTCCGGGAGCTGCGTGAATCGTAAAAACTGTCATCATCGGTGTCCGCAGTGTGACAGCAGTTTCTATAGAGAGGATTCATTACGAGCTCATCTTAAACAACACGACCAACAGCGCCCCCTGGTGGACGCCGTACAGCGCGACCTGGTGGCAACTGCTCAAGCCGTATTAGACTTACAAACACCGGTTATAAACAATGACTCGTCGCAGGGTTCAACGCTAATCATCGCTTTAGAGGAAGATTGTATCCGAGATCAGAGTTCATCGGCTTCTGTCATCGTTCCGACAATCAACCACGCAGTCTCAACACGCCAGGCGTCTGCTTCAACACAGGTCACTGAATCAGATTTATTACTGACTCCTCAACACCCCGCACAGCAGCAGCAGCAGCAGCAGCACGAGCAGCAGCAGCACAAGCAGCAGCAGCAGCACGAGCAGCAGCAGCAGAGGGAGGATGTCGCCCTTACTGTGCATGAGCAGCATGTGAATATCACTCCCGATCAGATGGATAATACTGAACTAACTTTACTCATGTCTGCTGACAATTCACAACAAGTTCAAACGATTCCTTTATCCGCATTTTCTGAAATTCAGTTCCAAATTCAACCGGATAGTGCTCAAATACAGCGTATAATAGGAGCAGCAGGTGCAGCAGCTGCAGGTACGGACGTGATGCTGCATAGTGCTGGCCAACAGCAGCAGCAGCAGCAATTACCGGTTCACATGGAATTAAATCAATTAAACGAAAATCCGAATCGAAATCAAAATTCAGATACACCGATTATTACTGTTACCGGTCTCCTAGCAACGCAGCAACAATCGCAGTGGACGCAGCTGGGTAGAGGTCGAGGTCATCAGTTCATTTTACCGAAACGAACTACCGGTGCGTGTGTTCAACAATCGGCACCGTTAAACATTCAAAATCAGTTCATTCTACAACCGCTTATTGTTTACAAAAATGATATCAGCAACTGTGTCGCTGGGGCAACCACGTCTAGCGTTCAGGAGTATTGTTGTATCAGCGTCGAAGAGACGCAACAAAGTGTAATAACAGCAACATCACCGTCATCACCGGTTACCGCATTGTTGAGTTTAACTACCCGAGATGACGAAAATGAGGTTACCATAACCACGCAACAATGAGTCAACTGTACTGTGCTCGATTCAGATAAGAACGTTCGACTGGATTATACTAATCCTAATCTGGATTAACAGCGTGTTTGATCGAATGCTGTTATCTGATTTCAGGTTGGTTGATTTCAATTTTCCCGCCTCACCGTTAGACTACGCTCAGTGCTGCCATCTAGTGTTCATCTTACCAAAACCACCAGACACTGCTGCCATCTAGTGTACTATGCACGAACTGAAAATCACCCCTAGCATATTCACTCTCAGTACTGGACCTGGTTTACTGTTTCATTCCTAGTATCACATAGTTCTTACTCTCGGTTTCTAAACTAATTCGTCTATCAGAGTAGATTTAAACCCACATAGAACCAGGGAGATGGCAGTGAACTAAATCCAGTGTATTTGTAATGAAGGCAGCTGTGTGTGCACTACTGAATTCTACATTAATCCATCAAGATTTATTGAAGATGACAATTATTGAATCAGCTCTCTGTGTGTCTGTGTGTCAGAGTGATGATAGTATTACTATTAGATTAGTTGATAATGGCACAGATAGTTATTATGAAACCCGTGGCCACCTCCTCTCATCCTACTGGTCCATTCACATCACCTCGCATAAAACTACAATACAATTCATTCATTTCTCTTTCTTTCTTGTCTCCAACAATTTCTACGGTTTCTTGTCTCAAAATTCATTTCATTACCTTCATAGAAAAGAAAATATGCTTGTATTTCTAGTTAACTAGCTGTCCCTGACTTGTAAGTTAACTAGCTGTCCCTGGCTTGTAAGTTAACTAGCTGTCCCTTGCTTGTAAGTTTACTAGCTGTCCCTTGCTTGTAAGTTAACTAGCTGTCCCTTTGCTTGTAAGTTAACTAGCTGTCCCTTGCTTGTGAATTAACTAGCTGTCCCTTGCTTGTAATTCATCTCACTGTCCATTTCTCTTAAGGCCCCTTGGTGTAGCTGTCAATGGTTCTTATTACAGCCCTTGTCCTTTAGATATATTTCTAACAATGTTGTCACTTGAATGTAAAATGAATGGATATGTTTGTATTTTCAGCAGTATTTTGTGAATCAGGTTTTACCCAGCCGGGGTAAGCAGCTGTTCGTGAAGCTGTCAGTATTGTAGCAGCAGATACTGTGTTTTCAATAGTGAGTCTTTCTGCATCCTTCAGATATTTAATTCATTCAGCAAAAAGAAGGCAATAAAGATGATTGCTATTGCTAGAATCGATTTTTGTTTTAAATTTTTATTTCAATTTTTGCATGGTCTTCGTTGTTTTAAAGTTAAATAGTAGCATGACTAATTCGGTGAATTTAATGAAGAAAATTGCTGAAAATCAGAGAATTTGAAAAATTGATTGTTATCCTTCATTTGTTTTCTGTGTGTGAAGTGGGCATTTTAACCCCCTAAATGTGTGAACAGTCTAATGCTACAATTTAACTTTCAAATGATTTGAGAAAGTCTACAATTAATAATCAGTTTTCTCTGGTGATGGCAATTTGGAATTGAGGAGATGGATTCAGTTGTAATTCCGATGACTGATGGGATCAGCCTGTGATTTACACTGTAGCCCCCTGGGATCTCTGTTATTTATATTAGATAGCTCCGATAGTCTTAATAATGGATTTATCTTCGATATAAAGATGTCGTCAATGTCACCCCCGGCCGACGACTGCTGTACCGGTGTGAGATGTGAGAGAGCGAGAGGGTGTTATGTTAATATTAGGGCAATTGGATATGTTAGAATGATTCGTGGATTACTGAGTTGACAATTTCTTAGCTGCGATGAAACAACTCATCATTTATAAATAAAAGCGACATATTGGCTTTAGACGATTGGACTCGTGATCAAAGACGAAGTTTTTTTATTTAGAAAAAAAAAAAGAATTTAATTTTAAAGTAAAATAAGGAAAGGGACTGGACAAGCTTATTTCAAGGAAGCGGGCTGAAAAGTTTCTTTTGAAGTAAAACGTGGAAATGGACTTGACTTGTGTAAAAAGTAAAATAAGGATATGGATTATATTTTCATTTAAGTAAATAAAGTAAGGAAGTGGACTGGACATGTTTGTTTTAAAGTAAAATAAGGAAATGGACTGAACACCTATAATGTCTTAGTTGAAATTGAGAATTTACCACGAGTCAAAGATTGTGATATCAATGATATAACTTACAGTAGAAACATTTACGATTCTTAAATTGCCTGTAAAATATGAGAATTCTATAGGGCTTCCAAGAACTCTGGATGCAACTGAGTCTCAAAAACAACTGTGGAACTGGATCCAGAAACAAATTAAACTCGCGCCGCCGCGGATCCGGTATTAGTAAGGATTGTGGATTTTTTCCACGTATTTCAGACGGAAAGAAGTGGAGTTCAATATCAAATCACTATCCGCTTCCCCCGCTTCTCCTCCGACTCTATCATCTGGGGCTGTAAATGGTAAATTCATGTAATCCGTCAGAAGGATCAGTTCTAGTCTCAGTATCTGTTCACTGTTTCACGATTGAAATAAGATCCTCACAAACTGATATTATTAGATATTGATTTCGAATCGTGTTCGAGGATTCTTCTACCGCGTGCTTGTAACTAGGGGAATTATGACATCATCTAAATCATCATCATACCGTCAGCGGCCGACTCTCGACTGGATCGCGCGACACTACACTGACAAACTATCTTATCTGTGATAATACTGTACACACTGTGGGATCATAACCACCGGACAACAGATGTAAAGGATTATCCGTGAACCTCTCTTACCCGGGATTCAAATCTATCCGGCACTTGTCCCGGGTCTGCCGTCTGGAGCTGATAGACCGACCTCTTCTCGTCGCGCATATAATCTTAGTCATCCTGATTTTAGTCATATCCGCAATCAAGGCGTACAATCCGTATTTTAGCATTAACCGGTGATTACCTGGATGATAATTCACCCCGTGAACCCCCCGCCGGAGGGTGAGAGGTGGATGGATAATCTCACCATGTTTTGATGGAAATGATAACAGAAACTTCTTTCAATCATTCACGTGACATAGTTCCACACAATGTTCCACTACCCGGTCGGCCAGCCAGCCAGCCAGCCAGCCAGCCAGCCAGCCAGCCAGCCGGCCAGCTGGGTGTCAGCCAGGTGTATACGGCGACCGGCGGTATAATTGTGGTACGAGCTTTATTGGTGCATTTTATCCATTCGAGGCTCATGTCGTTTATGAAGCGATGATTTTAAAATATGAATTGCTACTTTTCTGAATTTATCATTTGTCACGCAATACACGATAAAATTTACTGATGAATCGATGATAGAAAACCCTAACGCTATTTGTCTCATACCTGGAATTTTGGGGATAAGTAATGCGTGGCCTGAAATACGGTCGATAAAACCAAACCCTTCACAAATAATAAACAATAAAACTACTGATAAAACCATCCTCAAAACCCTCATTTCCCTTCTAGACGATTCATCAGTTACACCGAGCTGTGAACGTCGAGTAACCCGACGGTAAAATGTCACCGAAATAAGAATTATATTGATGAAAATCAAAATACAAATCGGAAGAATAGCAGTGAGATACAGAAATAGAGATTTCTGTGATATCTCCACTCGCCATTTGCTCAGCCATTTATGAAGCGAAATAAAAGCATATTTTCTAGCACGTATTATGATATACGGCCAGTGCGAGGGACAGTTCATGAATTGCAAACGAATACTGGGTATAAATTGAATAAAATGACCACAAAAACTTAACAGTGAAATAAACGCCATCGCCCAAACTGATATCAACTTCTTGGGAAATTTACGAGATTTTATAGGAAACAATACGACGATTAACCGCTCTAGACTGAGCAGTACAGTGCACCAGTTACGCGTCATCTGAAATATGTAGAAAAACGGCTTGGCGAATGTGATAAAAATCCAACCATAATTCCAATCGTTCTTGCGAAACAAAATATCCCCCAAAACGGCGTAAATGTACGCAGTTCTCAGCGGATACAGAATGAATGTAGCGATCATAAACAAAAGATCGTTTAAAGCGAGAATTTTGATGAGAAAATAAACATCAGATTTGAATCGTTTTAGAACTAACAACGTGAATGCGTTGAATATTAAACCCAGTACTGACCCCGGTAGATACCAGCCTAGATAGGTGAATACGGTGAATTTATTGCTCCAAATAATAGGACGAGTTTGAAATCTCTGACACCGGTTGAGTCGAGGTGTCGTCAATGTAACACTTGTACTGGTAATGTTGTAATCAAACATCTCACAATCTCTGTAGAAACAGTTCAACTATTCGATTTTTCTGTTGTATTAAATTTGAATGAATTCATCAGTAAAACTTTCAGCGAATGAGACGTAAATTAAATCTAGAAATATTCTCTTCGTGTTAATATAAACTGCTTCCATTCACTACTGATGAAAGAAGTTGCGGAACGTGTGCATAAATTCAACTATATTCATATTTATATAAAGGAGAGGTTTTCAATGAATTTATTTAGCCATAGAATTTCATGTTTTCCAAATGAGACTTCTGTCGTTGATTTGAGGTTCTCTAAAAGTTTCTACGTCACAAAAAGCAGCGATCAAATTTTCCGGTTGTTTTTTTGGCGTTATTTCTCGTGGTTGTAAAATATATGATGGTTATATGAATAAAACTATATTCTAATCGCTGTCGCTGTTTCATTGTGAAATTCTCGCGTACAGAACTGAGCCCCACACAGCCGTCATCTCAATAACATGGAGACCTTTTGTCGTACAGGCCACAAACTGGTTTGTACCAGAACAATCAAAAACTGACCTATTTGGTCAATCTATAGATTGCGCATGAGTGGTCTGTGTAAGGATTATTCCGGTTCGTATTGAGCACGATCTACCAGAGACCAGGGTCACATAAAGTGATATTACAATAATACAAGGGTGTCACGACCAATATTCGTCACATCACAGGAAATCATTTTATCGAAATAAAAATCAGTGGATTTTTATTTTGAAGACCCAGAATCAGAAGCTTGACGATATAGAATCATTGATTGAATATTGTGGGCACCCAAGTGACTGCTGCCATTCTTCAGCATATAATAACAGTACATGTTTTTACCCTTGTATGAGGCCGGTTAAATTCATATGATGTAAAGGATAAAGTCAAGGATGAAATTCAGATGATGTAAATGATGAAATGAAGGATGCTGATAGATATCGAGTTGGTATTTAGTGAAAATAAGTTGACATATTGAGAGAATATTGAACAGTTCATGGTTAGTTGAACACGTGATCTGATATTGCAAACACACGCAGATAGAAAGAGCCTGTGGCAAGTGTGTAACACATTTACCAATCTACCGCTTTGTTTGAACGCTACTAATTGCGTTGAATGTAGCTATGAATAAGAAGAGTCTCTTTCTTTCTTTCTTTCTCTCTCTCTCCCTCTCTCTCTTTCTGAGTTGGCATTTTATAGTTTCCGCAGTCGATGACAAATTTATCTGTTTGTAGAGAATGATAAAATGATCATCACCCCCACGCGTGCTGTGTGCGCGCTGTGTGCGCGCTGTGTGCGCGCTGTGTGCGCGCTGTGTGCGCGCTGTGTGCGCGCTGTGTGCGCGCTGTGTGCGCGCTGTGTGCGCGCTGTGTGCGTCAACTACACCACACAAAAACACGCCACCCAATCTTACCTGAATGCTGTGTGCGTTTTAATATAATATTGTATATTTTTTGTTTGCATCTGATATGAATCTTAACAAAATTATTGATTAGGAGAGAATCCCACAATGATAATAAAAAGTCCGAAAATGAAACTTCGAGATAGTAGTTTATTTCAACGTTTCGACTATATCCTAATAGTCATCTTCAGGAATAATGAGATACTACAGAAATTATGAGATATATATACAATCCAGAGACAAAGAGACTAATTCAAGTAATCAGAGATGATACAAACTAAAGGAAAATTAACGTAGAAACAGTTACACGCTAAAATAGATTAAAGGGAAGCAAACTAAGGGGTAATTATAAACAAAAATAGTGAGTATAAATATAAATGAAACTTAAAGTCATTTAGGATATAGTCGAAACGTTGAAATAAACTGCTATCTCGAAGTTTCATTTTCGGACTTTTTTTATTATCATTGTGGGATTCTCTCCTCATCGCGTCAACACGGATATAGTGTTCTACCAATCGTGAAAATTATTGATTATTCATCCTTATTGATATTTTCATTGGAACTTTCGCATACGATGATTTAAACTTTCTGTTAGTTAAGAAAATAGCGGTGAAATGGTGAAATAGCGATTTGATATATATGGCAGTTTGTGACGCGGAGTAACATGTAGCATATATAGACAGTATTCCGGGTGATATTTGATATATTTGATCCGTACCTAATTTAGGAGATATCAAAACAGTGCTGCGGTAAGCGAGATACTTCCGGGAATAGTTTGCATTCACCACTCTACAATTTGACCAGTGCTAAAATTTGGGCCCGGGCCCGGGTCGGGGATACACTTTTCAGGTGTGACGAATATCTGTGGGATTGCAGTCCTGTATTGACTGGTTAATGTTGAGAGTTGATCTCGGTGAGTTGAAAGTCTGATGTGCGACGACATACAAAGTATTCATATATCAACTCACAAATGAAAGTCATGTCACAGAAGAATTTGTGCGGTAATTGTATGTCATAGAACGATCTCCCCCAGTCTCGAGAGAGAGAAGAGAGAAGAGTGAGAGAAGAGAGAGAGGGAGAGAGAGATTGTGAATTAGTTCTTACTGATTGCTAGCTACTGTCTTCGTCACAAACGCAATCAAATTATGCCTTTATTATGCTGATTTCGAGGGTCCGCAAAATGGTCGGGATTTTTATGGTGATCACGATTACAGAAAAATGTCTCTTGTTCTCATTGATCAGCACAAGTTCTTAACATCGCAAGTTTATTCTAATTCTCAAATAGATTAAACCCACGCAAATGTGGAACTGGATCCAGAGTAAACCTCGACAAATGTGGAACTGGATCCAGAGTAAACCTCGACAAATGTGGAACTGGATCCAGAGTAAACCTCGACAAATGTGGAACTGGATCCAGAGTAAACCTCGACAAATGTGGAACTGGATCCAGAGTAAACCTCGACAAATGTGGAACTGGATCCAGAGTAAACCTCAACAAATGTGGAACTGGATCCAGAGTCAAGTTAAAAAATATAATATAGGTATCAAATAACAAAGGCACAATTGTATTTCAAAAAAAAATTCAAGTCAAACCCACATAACTGTGGAACTGTATCCACGCTAGACTGTGGAACTGGATTGACTGTGGAACTGGATCCACAACTGTGGAACTGGATCCACGCTAGACTGTGGAACTGGCTAGACTGTGGAACTGGCACGACTGTGGAACTGGCTAGACTGTGGAGAGTAAAGCTGTTTTTCTAGTTTATACTCCACGAATGAATGATCGCACTTCCTGCTGAGTTATCAGTTTCATATTTCTCTCTGATGCTATTGGTTGATTTTATAATAACTGACGTGCCAATCATAACCCGACTGGTGAGGGTGAGAAAGAGAGAGAGAGAGAGAGAGCACGGAGAGAGAGAGAGGAGAGAGCACGGAGAGAGAGAGGCAATGATCTGTGCAAGCAATAAGTTGATTAATGGAATTATTATTGTCATTTTACCCGAAGGAGTAAAACTCAAAACACTTCACTCATAATATCAATATCACACTTGATAATATCAAGATTCTTAGCTCTCACTGTATCATCGCTGTATCATTGCAGCCCCTTTAAATTATGAATAACATAACGGGAAATTTTTGAGAGAATGAAAACCTGGAAAGAAATGTTTGAATAATGATGCCCATAACTATGATGGTCCGTGTCCGGTTTTAGGGTTGGTGGAAGTTTGAAAGCTAATGAAATTTTTGGTTCTAATCTTTTTTATTCAGGATCGAATATGATTTTCTTTATGCCGAAAATCGACTTAGAATTTGATTAATTATGAAAAATTAATTATTATCGTTAATTTCATATTCCAAAAGTGAAATAATTTTTCAAGAAAATTGAAAGAAATATATAATCGTGTTTTGTAAGAACTGGTGGTTTTGAGACAATTACACTGACGTCATACGTATTGTTTAAATACGTCATATCGGACGTCAAATAGCAGTGGAACGTTGAGTTATAACTTCAGTAAAACGCTGACGCTTGACGTCCAATCTGACGCGCTTTGTGTGACGCCCAATCTGACGCGCTTTGTGTGACATCCAATCTGACGCGCTGTGACGCTCTTTAATACAGGCAGGTAGTGGATATAATCTGCGCTGAGAATTGATTTGACCTCTGGACGTCTTAACTAATTAACCCATGACTCTCTCTCAGTGCGCTAATTAACCCGTGACTCACAACTGCTGTTGATAATAAACGCTTTATATGAATATTGTCAGATGGCGCAGGCGCAGCTCTGTCGATCAGTTTTTGTTTCCGCTGTCGCACGTTGACACACGATATCGAAACGATGATAAATGACCTTGGAAGCAGTAGTAGAATTCACGCAGACGGCGCTGGGACGGCGCCCGCCTCGATATCAAATGAACAGTTTCCTGATTGACACCACCAATAAAATCACGATCGAGTTTAACTGTTTAAATCAAGATCCAAAAATGATTTCACTGATGCTGGTGCTAATACTGCTACTGATGATGCTGCAACTGCTACTGATAATGCTGATGTTGCTGATGCTGATGGTACCAGTGGTACTGCTGCTGATGCTAAGTAGTACCGGTGCTGCAGGTCAGATATCATGCGAATCATCGTTTGAGTCTCCAAAAAATCTCAATTTTCCACTGGCGATCGCTGTCAGAATCCGGAGCACTCCGATACCGTTACTGCAGTCGGTGGAGCGCTCCGGTACTGTAACGTCAGTCTTCTATCGCGTTAAGATAATTAGATGGTATTTATTATGAATTCCACGCCACAACTATCGTTAATATGATACATGTTTCATTACGTTTTCATGTTAGCGTTTGATGGCGTGATGCTCTCTTTATCCATATTTCCAGGACTGGCGATGATGGCGACGGCTGATGGCGTTTCGTGTCAGTCTTTATGATGCTTTTAAGCCACACAGGAAACTGACGAATGTTTAATAATACGCTCCATGCATGGAATTGCTAATTCAATTTGTCGGTATTTTTACAGCCAGGGCTCGGGGTGGTGCGAGTAGAGAGAGGGAGAGAGAGGGGGAGAGAGGGGGAGAGTTATTATTGAGTGCAATCTGAACTCGGTGTGAATATGTGTGAAGTGCTGTTCACATCAAAGCCGGTAATTTTATAGCGATACCGACAATTATTACGTGTAATTATATCGAAACCTTTTTGTTTTTTACGGCGAGGAGGTGATTCTAGCAGGAGCGAGCGTTCACGACTCCGGGACTCACGGGTGAGTCGAGTGTCTGCCCCCGAGTATCGGTATACCACCAGAACAAAACCAGCGAATACTATATAAAAAAGGGAAAGACCTGGCCACGGTTTCTATGGTATTAACTTGAACCCAATTCATTATGTAATTGCGTTTAACCCGAGCAAAAGCTTAGTCCACGAAGTGAGCTCAAGAGGATCACAAAATTTGTTACCAAGCCGAACCGTCAACTGTAACCCTAACCTATAGCAGGGCTCGAACCCGAGACCTCCAGCTTGCCATCGGAGTATGCTAACCACTTGACCATAGATCAGTAGTTGTAGAAGGCGTGTAGGTTTCTCTTGTCAGTGGTGACCAGTGTGCTGTGTGGCGACAAGTCACGTGTGGTCAATGGTGGCCAGCGAGCTGTGGTGACCAGTCAGGTGTGGTCAAATATAATCACTAACAATATTCATTGTCTGATTTCAACAATATCTGATTCCATTGCTAGATATCCTCATAATGTACTTGTATATTTTTTATCAAAAAGGTTCTGTGGAAAATTAGAACTTCGAATAAGTTGATATTTCACAAACAATTTCACAACACATATATAAATATTAAATGGAATGAAGTCAGATTCTACCAAACATTGCCCCTATGCTGAACTTGTACATGTTTTTCCTGTTGTTTTTATCTAATCAGTCACCGCGCGAGGACGCGCGCGCGTGTAAATCGATGAAAGCTTCTTACTACCTATAAAAGGTATTTAGAATAATGCGTAAAAAAGGGAGGCGCGAATTGAGATATAGAAGGAGAGAAGGATCTGTGTCCATCGGTCATCTATCATTCTCAAACTAATTCCTTTCAAGCATGCGTCTTACAAATCGCATCCATCTTGCTGCCCGTTACGCGTAGATGGAATGCTAAAAGGAAAATTAATCTTGCTTTTGTGCCGGATTGTGGAGTCGGATTAGCATTGATCCACGGTATAAGGGTAACATCAGTAGCATATCAAATCTATAAAACTTGATAAACCCCTCTCATCACCTACAAATTCGTGTCAAATTCATCGAGTGTCAAATCTAGAAATCAGAAATATATATGAAACACTTTGAGTCCGTGTTGTATTAAATCCCAGCTCATTAAGAGTAAAAGAGTCTGAAATGTTTCCTCGAGCTAATGGCTTTTTATTCGACGTCTCGACGTATATCCTAATCGTCATATTCAGGAATGATATTATATATATTTTATCATCAATTAGATACAAAATTACAAAATACTGAAGGAAACATTTTCGGACTTTGTTTAAGTGCAGAGATTGTATTATCGCAACAACACAGACTCCGATTGTCTCATCAATGGTTTTCAATGTTCTAACAATCAAGACTTTACTGGAAACTGTAAAATTGCGGGTACAAGAAACTTCGAAAAAGGTTGTGAAAGTTTGAATGATTTTTTTTATGGTATCCTGCAGCTGCGGCAGATTGTTAATTGTGATCCGTGTGTAAAAACCTGTGTCGTTCCGTCTCATATTTATAGTGTCGGAACATCGATAATAGAAAATGTGCATATTGGGAAAAAAAACAGAAAACATCGACAGCAGCAGCAGCAGCAGCGGCAGCGGCGTCAGGTTCAGAGATCAATGATAGATAGAAGACGTTTTGTAGAATTTGTTCTGTACTAGTTGTTTTATGACATCGATATGAATAGACAGGTGTGATGAACATTAGATCTCTTTTCTCGCATCAAAAGATTCCTCTCTCTCTCCTCCCTGCCGCCCTCTCACCCTCCGTCATATATCAATATTGATGATTGAAACCTGCTATATACGACCACCCCCTCCCCCGCCCCCCCCCCGTGAGAGGGAGAAAGCTGTCTCTCTGTGATACAGACCGATATTGATAATTCATCAAAGTGGTTTTTGTAAAAAGGAATAAATGTGTTTTTCCATTAAAGGTGGATTTTAAATTGTGTGATGAAGAAGCAATGAGGACGAACTGGTTATTAGGAGAGAGGGAGAGAGAGAGTTGGAGGGAGAGGAGAGAGAGGGAGAGAGTGTTTGGGAGAGGGAGAGAGAGAGTTGGAGGGAGAGGAGAGAGAGGCTAGGGTTGGTGAGAGAGTTGGAGGGAAAGAGGAAAGGGAGGGAGAGAGTGTTTGGGAGAGGGAGAGAGAGTTGGAGGGAGAAGGGAGAGAGGAGAGGGAGAGGAGAGGGGAGAGGGAGAGAGTTGGAGGGAGAAGGGAGAGAGGGAGAGGAGAGAGATAAGTTTGTGTAATCATTTCAGTCAATTTCATTGCATGTTTCGCCGCTGAAAATTCAATCTAATTCTCAAATCAATTTTACTGTTGTGAATTGCTCGGTATTAAATTCAGCAGCTCCTGACGATGATCAGAAGAGAAATGCATCATGTTTCAGATGCGATGACATTATTTGCAAACTTGTCGGGTTTAAAATCAAAATGGCTTTTGGGAGAAACAAAAATTATACCGGAGGCTGAGTACGGAGTGGATCGATTATGCGCCAGCGGGATGAGGGCTGCAGAGACTGGTACGAGGGAAGGTGATGGCAAAGTATGATTCACTCTTGAGAATTAATGATTTAAGTGACATTTTTATTTAACAAGACGAAGTGAACGCTTATCATTTCGTTGTAACAAGATTTCACAAGTTGACAAGTATTGACGCTCGCGCAGCTCTCAGTCTCAATGACGTTTAAACTGATAATTCTGAAATTCTTTAATCAGTTTAAAGACTTTTCCCTCCGGGGAAAAAAACCGTTTGACTAATAGACCTGACAGGGGTGGATCCACGGGCAGACTTTCATAGGACGATTGAGTGAAAATTAAATAACCCACAAAAACCTTAACAGTGAAATAAACACCATCCCCGTAACTGATATCAATTTCTTTGGAAATTTACGAGATTTCATTGGAAGCGATACGACGATTAACCGCTCTATACTGAGCAGTACAGTGCACCAGTTACATGTCATCTGAAACGACAGATAAATTACGAGATTTCATGGTTCAAATTGTTGCTATTGAACTGTTTGGTTTCGTCTAGTTTTCAACTCTTAAATACATCTTACATTATTCCAAATTGATGAAAAAATTAAAATCAATAAAGCATTAATTTTTTTGGGAACCTGGGCCCTGGTATCTCAAGGGCTTTGAGTTCACAGTTGAGCTGAGACTGTGCCCAGGGTATCTTTACGTCACTGGGCTCTGCATCTCCTGTGGGCCCCCGGGCTATTTATACCAACTCCTCAAAACGTATAATATGTTTTTTCTTCAGTTTTTATGTATTTATTTTCTGGTTTGCATCGACGCTTCAATGGATGATGT